>NC_083238.1:28671083-28979265 GCF_032191835.1 Heteronotia binoei
AAAGGACATAGACAAACACAATTAAAGATATTATTTTTAACTTAAAATACAAACATGCTTAAACCTCTTGAAATATTTTGTTTAAAATGGAAAGGTGGGGGAATAGTGGGATTTGGCAATGTAATTTTAAAAACAAAACATCAAGAAAAAGTACAAGGATCACAGCAGAAATTAAAAATATAGGATGCTCTGAGCTTGGGAAAACAATTGCAAGCTTCTCCCCCTCCCCCAGGGTCTACTCAGATTGGCAATGGCTCTCCAGTGTAATATCCCCCTTTGGCTGTGGGTTCCCAGGTTAGAGTACTCACTAGGTCATGTCCATTGAGCAGAGACAAGCTGGCTCAAAGTATCAACCCTTTATTTGCAATGACATAATCCAGGAAGCCTGAGCTTCAGCTGCCTACAGGAACACTGAAAGTGAAACTGATCTCCACTCTATCGAAACACATTGCAGCACAGACAAAGTTATAAGGAAAATGTGGAATGGATTTTCCATTGAGGTCTCTGGGACCTCTCTATCTGGGCACAGAGACCTTAATGGAAAATCCATTCCACATTTTCCTTGCAGCTTTGCTTCATGCTTCAGCCAGAAAAGACAAAGCAGAAAGAGCAGGGAACTGTCAGCCTCAGATCTTCAAAGGAGGAGGGGGAGAAATGTTCCCCGTGGGCCTGATTAAACCCTTGGGTGGGTCGGTTCTGGCCCACGGATTGGACATTTGACACCCATGATGTACATGCTTCTGAAAGAGTGGATTTGTAGCCATTGAGACTAGATCTATGATGGAGAAAGACTTCTGTGAACCAAACCTAGTACAAGTAGTCTAATGACTGTATTACTTCAAAGGCCTGTTGACCATATAATGAAGATGATGATGACCTTCTTATGCCCTTTCAGCATGGGGGAGGGGAGGATGAGCACCATATAACACCCACTAAATGTGTTTATATTGTAAGTCTGTCCCCCTAAATTAAGTGGAATTTATTCCCCCATCAGCCAACCACTCTGCCCCATGGCGCAGAGTGTTAAAGCTGCAGTACTGCAGTCCTAAGCTTTGCTCACGATCTGAGTTCGATCCCCGGTGCTGATAAGATGCTGGGGAAAGCGATGATTTCAGGAGGCACCCGCTGGATCAACTAAAAGCCTGGTGGAAGAGCTCCGTCTTACAGGCCTTGTGAAACTTGGATAAGTCCCACAAGTTCTGGATTTCCAGTGGGAGCTCATTCCACCCGGTGGGGGCCTGGACTGAAAAGACCCTGGACCATGTTGAAGTCAGTCAGGCATCGTTAGGACCAGGGATTACAAGATGTTGTGCAGCTGACCTCAGGGCCCGGGGGGGGGGTTCATATGGGGAGAGGTAGTCCCAGAGATATGTATGCCCCAGGCCCCTTTATTCATGCCAGTGGAGAAATCTCATGAATGAACAAAGCAGCAAAAAAAACAAACAAACAAAAGAGTATGGTTGAGTACTATATGTCTTGAAACACAGGTGAAGCATCCTGCGTTAATGCATTGTTATGAAAGCTGTGATCCTTAAGTGATAAGCACCACTGAGACACACAATGGGAATGAAGAACTTGGTCAATTAGCAAAAGCCACAGCAAAAACCCAGCTCAAGCAAAAAAAACCCACCATCAAATCCTTTTCCTTTCCCAAATTCCCAAGGAAAGACTGAGGCTCCATGAATTACACACAGATCATCCTTAATGAATTTTTCATGGAAAGCACTCAAACACTTTAGTGATGGCTGGGAATAAAAACCCTGAGAGGAAGATGAATGGGTGCATTTAATTGCTAAAAGTGTATAGAGTAATACATTTTGTCATTTTGTTTCTAAAGTTCAGGAGGCATTCCCACCCCCCCACTCCCTTTTGTTCTCATGTACATGAAAGTCAATCTGGAAGGCGAAGCTGGAAAAAACAGAGACTTTGTTCAAAACCCTTTGCGGTGACTGACTTGACACGATGGTATTACAGATCAAGCATCTGGGCATTTCGTATTCCGCAAATCATATGCTTGATGAATAAATGCCTAATTCCATTGCAGGCCCCCTTCTGTTTGACGTTCCACTTGCAAATCAAATTTTCCTGTGTATTCTTCATGTCTGTGCTCCAGAGTGAAATGGTATAATTTCTTTCTTAGCAGCTGCCAGCCATTTCAGAGGGAGCTGGGCCTTTCTCTAACATATTTCAATACTCCTACCGATTAATAACACAGCAGCAGGAAAAGACGTGTTGAGCTGAGTTCAATTATCCTTCCATCCCAATTATACTATGACATTAAATCTTGTGACATTTAATAAGAAAGGGCATTTCACCCATGGCTACCTTGAGCGCAGACAATTTATGCAACTATGTTCCCTCGGAAGATTTTTTTTTTTTTTTAGAAAGCTTAAAAAAGAGAGAGAAGGCATCCTGACATGCTTCTGTATCTACAGCGCCGTGTTAATTAAATAAGATGTAGTGAAGTTGTTAATGTTGAAGTTACCTGATACCTTAGACAAAGAGAAACAAATGAATTAACCATACCGGGTTTTGTAAGTGTCTAAGAAAAAAGAAAAACAGACCAGTGATTCAAATACAGACTGAGGGGAGGTATGCCATTATCTTTCTTTGTTTCATTCTCATCCTTCCTCCAAGAAGTTCAGGCTGGCAGTCATGAGGTAACAACCCTGTGAGGTAGGTTAGGCTGAGAAAGAGAGAGAGAGAGACACTAGAGAGCTCTTGGGTAAGAGTGGAGTGTCTTAAGTCATACACTCTTACCACACTATGCCATAGCGGTTTCTAAGTCTTTAGGGACACAGGACTATTTTGATGGTTATCTGTTGCTTACTTAAATGAGATTTCCCATTAAATTGCCAGTCCGTGCATGAACAACCAGAAACACTATCTCTTTTGTATGGATCTCTGTTAAACATTAAATATCTGAGGGGAAAACCAGAAATGTCACACATGTACCTCAAAGGTAAAGACCTTTTATGACATACTTTTCTCAGAGAACAAGGATGGGCTATTGCATGTAAGTTTGCCATGTCCTGACAATGGGGAGTAGAATGGAGCCTTCCGGGAGTTGGGTGCAGCAAGGACATCATGTGGAGGTGTCATCATCACATCAGGAACATTTTGTGGCAACACTCTGATTTTTGGGGAAAACACCATAGCAAAATTGCCCTCAAACCGTAGAGTTTTTCGCAAAAATCAGAGCGTTGTTGCACAATGTCCCCGATGCAATCAGATGGTGATAATGATGATGATGTTGGATTTATACCCCATCCTCCACTCTGAGTCTCAGAGCAGCTCACAATCTCCTTTATATTCTCCCCCCACAACAGTCACCCTGTGAGGTGGGTGGGGCTGGAAGGGGCTCTCACAACAGCTGCCCTTTCAAGAACAACCTCTCCCAGAGCTATGGCTGACCCAAGGCCATTCCAGCAGCTGCAAGTGGAGGAGTGGGAAATCAAACCCGGTTCTCCCAGATTAGAGTCCACACACTTAACCACTACACCAAACTGGTTCTCTTTCATAGCTCACTGCCATGTGCCATTATCATATGGGGATATTGCATGGTGGCATCACTGTTTGGGGACAGTTTCCCCCTCCAGACAGCTGGCCAGTGATGGGTCGAAGCCCCCAAAACCAGGGAACCCCCGCTGGGCCATGAGGAATGGCAAACCTAATTGCATGATTGTAATGAGTGAAGGAAAAGACTGACTGGCAGAAAGAGAGAGAGTGAGAGAAGACAGGGAAGAGTGACTGACAGAAAGAGAGAGAAATGATGTACAAACATGCTTAAAACTCTTGCAATACTTTGTTTAGGAAAGGTAGGCAAATAGTGGGATTTTGCAATTTTAAAACTAAAACATCAAGAAAAAGCACAAGGATCACACAGCAGAAAACAAAATATAAAATACTCTCAGCCTGGGAAAACATGAAATGGCAGGACATTTCAAGCTTCTCCCCACACCGCCCCAGATCTACTCAGATTGGCAATGGGAAGGAAGGAAAAGACTGACAGAAAGAGAGAGAGAAGACGAAAAAGACTGACTGACAGAAAGAGAGAAGGAGAGAGAAAAGGAGGGAAGGAAGGAAAAGAAATTAAATTAAATGGCAGGCCATTTCAAGCTTCTCCCCCCCACTCCCCGCACCCCCAGGTCTTCTCAGATTTGCAATGGGAAGGAAGGAAGAAGACAGACAGGGGAAAAGACTGACAAAGAGAGAGTGGGGGAGAGGGAAATAAAGCAAATAAGGGGAAAGAAAGACTGACAGAAAGAAAGAAAGAAAGAAAGAAAGAAAGAAAGAAAGAAAGAAAGAAAGAAAGAAAGAAAGAAAGAAAGAAAGAAAGAAAGAAAGAAAGAAAGAAAGAAAGAGGGAGGGAGGGAGGGAGGGAGGGAGGAGGGGAAGAGAGTTGGAAACAAATAGACAGAGAAAAAAGAAAGAGAAAAGAAATAGGAAGGAAGGAAAAGGGAGGGAAGGAATGAAAGAAAGAAAGGGACAAAAGGAAGGAGGAAAGAAAGTAAAAGAAAAACAAATAAACGGGATGGGTGCAACTTACCTTTAAAACTGCTGACTCTTGCCCAGCATCTTAGCTTACTTAGGCCTGCAGCCAACGGGAAATTGGGTAGCTCCCCACGCTGGCGTGGCTGCGTCCCTTGACCTCCGCTGGCCTGGGGGGGGGGGGTTGGGAGGCCCCATGCTGGCAGGGCTGCGTCCCCTGACCTCCGCTGGCCTGGGGGGGGGTTGGGAGGCCCTGCACTTGCACAGCTGTGTCCACTGAGCTCCGCTGGCAGGGGGAGCAGATCAGGAGGCCCCGTGCTGGTGCGGCTGTGTCCACTGAAATCCACTGGCCTGGGGGGAGGTTGGGAGGCCCCGCACTGGCGGTGCTGCGTCCCCTAATCTCCACTGGTCTGGGAGATGTCAACAGGAGGCCCCGTGACCCAGCATTGAGGCCTCCATGGCCTGGTGCCGGGTCCCAACCCTGCCAATGGGAAATGCCGCTCTATGTGATGCAGTTGAACAATTTTGGTTCCATGGTCAAATAACAAGTAATATATTGTCTTCTCCAAATGTAGACAAAATAATCTTTCCTTCTAAAGAAAAGAAAAGGATAATGCAGCCTTCACTGATTTGGACCAAGATTTGATTGAAATGTATGTATAACATGATGAATAAAGACTGCGTCATGGGGCCTAGATAAAAAACTAGACAGAACAATGCATGGAACTGACAGTTTGATCAAAATCTTCAGCCTAGATGAAGAATTTCATTTGCGCTGGAATGTGTTGCTTTTTGATGAGTTCCTGTTACTTTTGACCAACGATCCCAGTAGCAAAAGGAAGCAGAATTATGTTTCCTTTTTTAAAAAAATCTACAGGCAAAAGTTTATGTTGTCAAAGTTTGCATTGCAAGGCTAAAGCAGAAACGGAAGGGCATGCTGGAATATTTACCAGCTGTTCCAGGGTACTTTTCAGCCTCTCCAAATGAGCCACTTGACAGGTTCATCAAATATGATTTGTGTCACATGGTCACGTCTTGTGTGGATTAGTTGAATAGCTCACTTTCCTGGGATTGTTGACAAATACCTGACTCCTGTCGCAATCTGTCGGAAGCTGTGCGCCAAACTCAGTAAGCATTTTGGGAAGGAGGCTTCCTGTTTTTTGTACTCTTTGTGATCTGATAGTGATCCAGATATCTAAGAGTATGTGTTGGGGGAGGAGGGATTTAAGAAAATGTAACAGCGAGTAAAAGGTGACATTACTGGCAATGACATAACACTAGATATTGTAGCTCGGTGCAGAGTCTGTGCATCCAGTGCATGACTAGCATTTTACATTCCAACGCAGCCAAGAAAGCAGCATAATCACTCAAAATGAATGCAACTGGATTTGTTTGAGCACATTAAAACAGCTCCCTAAACAACCAGCTCCCTGCTCTCAACTAGCAAGCAGGGTGAAAGCTGAAGCGGTGGGTGAACAAGCATGTCTAGTTTCATAATTTTTGCTTTGTAGCTGGGGAGGACAGTGGAGAGAAATAAGCCCAGCTGTGGGCATCCGCCCATCATTCAGAGCCTTAGTTAAGACTACTGGTGGTTAATAACCCAGATTCAAACTATGGTTTGAACTCTTGGTTCGACATACCCTAACTAAAA
Source organism: Heteronotia binoei (assembly GCF_032191835.1). Classification (NCBI taxonomy): domain Eukaryota; kingdom Metazoa; phylum Chordata; class Lepidosauria; order Squamata; family Gekkonidae; genus Heteronotia; species Heteronotia binoei. Next base: position 28,677,226 of record NC_083238.1, read on the forward strand.
TAGTTAGTGAAATGGTCCACCTTCAAAAAAAAATCACACTAACTATAGATAACTTAATTAAACTATTAAAAGGTAAAGGTAATGGTAGTCCCCTGTGCAAGCATCGAGTTGTTACCGACCCCTGGGGTGACATCACATCACGGCATTTTCTTGGCAGACTTTTTATAGGGTGGTGTGCCATTGCCTTCCCCAGTCATTTGCACTTTACCCCCAGGAAGCTGAGTACTCATTTTACCGACCTCGGAAGGATGGAAGGCTGAGTCAACTTTGAGCCGGCTACCTGAACCCAGCTTCCACCAGGATCGAACTCAGGTCGTGAGCAGAGCTTGGGTTGCAGTACTGCAGCTTAATACTGTTATGTTAATCTGAACTGACCCGATCTGGTTCTGAATAGGCCCACAGCCATTTGTTCAGGAAAATTTAAATCTTTAAGGGGGCAGTTAAATTAAAGTTAATTAAATTAATTAAATTAGCTGGAGGAGAATGTGCTCGATGCATTTATTAATCTGAACACCTGTCTTTAAAGGGGGAGAGAGGCCAGATTAAGTCAAAGAAATGCAACAACCAGGTGGGGGGAGACACTCTGGGGTATTTGTTTGCCCTGATGCTTGTTCTCTCCCCACCACTTAACTTTAAAGCGTTGGAGCAGCCAGTTCAGCCAGATGTTGTTAAGCCAGCTCTGCAAGCACCCTGACCAGTGAATGAGACAGGATCACATCTTGCTGGTGCCACTCTCATCCAGCTACAAGGGCTTTGTCTAGGGCTTGTGGTCTCCCTCCCCACACACCTGCCCACAGCCCTGCTCCTCTTGAGACAGCCCCCCCCCTTACACATTATAGTCATAGGATACCAATTCTCCTGGTTCTTTAGTTGCTGCTACTTTTAGATTTGTACTGCCCTCTTGCCTGAAACTTTGTCTTGTTTCCTTTCCACCTAAGAATTAGGGTATAGCAAAGTGAAGTCAGGAATCCCTGGTAAAAGATATGATATGTTGTAAAAAACAAAACAAAAAAAAACACAACTGAGAATAACAAAAACAGGGAATCCCAGGACCCCCAAATGGATGGGTCAGGGAGTTAATTGCAGGATTCTATAACTACTTCAGTTGTTCTTGGCTTGTTTCCCACAACTTATTTATGCCTTTGGCCAGGAACTCCGTGTATCCCACGTTTCTGCCCCATTGGGGGCCATGAAGTTAAAACAAGTGTTACAAAAACACATCATAAAAACAGTTAAAAAGTAAAACTAAAATGCATATGTAATATCTCAGGCAAGCAGTAACTAAAATATAGGGCAGGAAGGAAGGAGGGGGTCACTGAGAGAACGCAAGTCAAAACAAAAAAAAGATCAGGCAGAAGATGGTGGCAGAAGGAGAGCCATCACAAAAATAGCTGCCAAGAGGAGGCAGTGAGGAAATGTATGGAAGTTCCAAGCAAAATATCCTCCTATGATCAGGGCAGCCATTTTCATCTGGGCATTCCTTGTAGATCCAAGGGTAATGAGCATAGTGCTCCACTGAGGTGAAGGAAAGCCAAGATTGGCTCTTTGCTTTAGGGAAGAGATACTTTAGGGTAGAAGCAAGTGAGTACCATCAGTGGGCAACTAGGTACTCTTAGGCATCACACAGAGGACCAGTGATCTTTCTTTTACATTATTAATATATTTGGCTTGCTCTTTCTCCCTGCATATGCCATCCGGAGTGCTCCAGCTTGGGAGGTTCTGAAGTCATTTGCCATCTTAGTAAAATACTAAAATTTATCCTGCTCTGCATGGAATGGGCTGTTTAACAGATTGCTTAATGTGAAAGTGGAATGCTGATGAATTGCCTTAACTTGCAACATTACTTGGAGACAGCTGATAAAAATGTCTTCATATATAATCATTAACAGTGGAACTTTCCAAAAAGCTGAGGGGGGGGGGCAGCCTGTGAAGTAGTGAGGGGTGAATAAAATTAAACCATCGTAATATATCAATATGCACATACATCATTTTCATTCATTGACTTATTGAGAATTGTAAAAATGGCCAGTGTCACAAATGAAAAATCAGGGTTGCTTTCATGAAGGATGCTGTAAAAGCCAATTCTAGCGGGTAGAGAATACATTTCATGCTGTTGTTGAGCTATTTAGTATAGATCCAGTGGCCCAGGGCATCTCTATCTAGCAAAAATGTATCTGTAGGGCTTGTCTCTGATTAAATACATGGACTCTACAGAGACCCCAGTGCTCTAGAGTTCACTTACAATTCACATTGTTTGCTTTTTCCCCCAGAATAACACTTGTACATTGGTTCAGACTAAATTTACTTTACCAAACACACACTCCTCTGCATTGGTAAACTTATGTCCCACCAGCTTGAATTTTGCCTATATCCATACTATCCATCACTTCATTCCTATTTTCTATGGCAGTGGGTGACAGAAACACGAAAATGTGCATATATAGTAGGCAACTTTGATCATGAGCCAGTGCTGTGTCATTGTCTCAGTGTTCTATATTTCACTATTACATTACTGTAGATACAGAGAGGAGACCAAGGGTTCCAGTCTTGGCTTGCCATGAAAAACGGATAATCTTGAGCCAGTTATACTCTTTCACATTTCCTTATCTATCAAGGAGAATATAAGGATTAAATGGCATTTGAGAGAGCCACATAGGTTGCCCCAGGCTCCTTGGAGGAACAGAAGGGGGGGGGGGGGGGGAAGAAAAATGGAACAAAAATGTAATCAATAAATCCAGTTCAAAGATAAATTGTATATATTAAAATGCGGATCACCCCACATTATGTTACATGTACTCAGGGCTTTTTCCTAGGGGAATTCAGTGGAATGGAGTTCTGGAACATCTTTGTGGAAACAGAATTCTCAAAAAATGATAAAAGTTTGTGAGAGGCACCTGTCGGTCTCCCCTTCATTTCCCTCTTGAGAGTTCTGGCACCTCTTTTTCCATATAAAAAAGGTCGTGCATGTACTAACCATAAACAGAGATCAAGATGGGTAGCTATGCTAGTCTGTCTGTAGCAGTAGAAAAGAGTAAGAGTCCAAGAGCGTCTTGAAGACTAACGAAATTTGTGGCAGGGTATGGCACTTAAATAAGTCGCTGCTCACTTACCGTATTTGGATAGAATAGGATATAGTCAGAATCTGAAGAAGTGAGCAGTAATCAAAAGCATATTTTCCCCAAAAAATGTACTTCTGAGACTGACCAGTATTCAGACCTTAGTATTTGTTTACAGCAGGGGTCCCCACATTTTGAGCCTGTAGGCATCTTTGGAATGTTGAGAAGGAGAAGTGAGCAGCACCACCCCAAAATGGCTGTTGTAGTAGGTACAGCCAAAACCCAATACTTCTCTCCTCACTTTGCACAAAAGGGAGTAAAAAAAAAAGAAACAAAGGAAATCCCAAGGAGGGACTGGAGAGAGAAAAGGAAATAAAAAGTAAGGAAAGAAAGGAAAACCTGATGTGGGAGGTAGAGGGAGGGAGAGTTTGGGGAATAAAAATAATGAAGGAAAGCTGGGGGCAGGGACAAAAAGAGAAGGAGTACATGGAACAAAAAGAAGGAAACCCTGAAGCGATAATAGAACCACAGAGTGACTAATGAAAGAACAGGAGGGACACTTACCCGTCCTCCTGATCAATCCAGTAGCATGGTACACCCTTTCATTTGAATGATGGCACCCAGTAACAAGCCCTGCCTTATAATGAAGCTTGGTAGGCACCAAGAAAAGTACGGGCGGATGTCGTAGCGACCATGTGTGCCATTTTGAGGAAACACACTGCTCTTCCAGATTACTTGCATTCCTTCTGTGAAAATAAAAAGTGTGGAAGGGGACATAGCTCAATGATAAGAGCTCATGCTCTGCATGCTGATTCAGTCCCTGATGTCTCAAAATAAAAAGATCTCGGATAGCAGGGCAGGCGAAAATATCTCCCTGAGACCTTGGAAAGAAGCTGACTATTTACAGACTATCAACTGAATGGTCTAGACTAGTGACTCTAGGGTTATCAGGTCACCCCTGGCCATCGGTAGGGGATGGGGTATAGGATGGCCAGATATAGAGTGGGAAACTCCAGGGCAGTTAGGGATGGTGCCTGGGGAGGACAGGGACCTCAGTGGAATACAAGGCCATAGAGCCCTCCCTCCAAAGCAGCCATTTTCTCCAAGGGTACCAATCTGTGTCATCTGGAGATGAGCTGTAATTCTAGGGGATCCCCAGGTCCCACCTGGAGGCTGGCATCCCTATCTGATCTGTTGGTCTAGAATAAGCACATTTCCATCTTTAGTCAGGAACGAGAGATGGATAGAAACAGCCAGGCCTTGGATTCAGCAGGAGCTCACAAGAGCACAGCTCCTGAACCTTTCTGAGGGTTCCCCCTCTTCCTCCCCACCTCCCCACCTTGCCCATTGAATAGTAGGTGCAGTTGCATAACAATCCCTGGATGAGCTCCACCACCTATTTTTCTACAAAATGACCCCTGGAAACAAACTTTTGCCAAGTGGCAACTTAGCATTCATAGACATACGCCCACAGGGGAATCCATGTCATCGCTAACCTCCAGCTACACGCTGAGGAGAATTTAACACTCTCCTGCTTTCCCAGATATCTGACGGCAAGTATGGAAGCGTTCTCCTCGCACGTGGACAAGTGATACAGGAAACTGTTTCCCTGCGTGGTTACATGTTTTGAGAAATTACCTCTTGCCAGCAGTGCTTTATATTCAGGGAGCGCCCTGTTCCAGTATTGCTGCTGCTGACAGCACAACCCCATTGGCACTTTCCGTGTGATGCTGACAGGAGCCAGCACAGGCTGGGGTGGTCGGCAGACTGCCAGGGTCAGATATACTGTCGGCTGCTTTGGGAGGGGGGAAAAAAACAAACAGCCTGTTTATTCCTTTACAGCAAAAAGAAATCCACAGTACTTTTCCTTCTGACAGTTCCTGAGGTGGGTGATCATAGAGTGTAGGACTCCCTGCTGTGGATTGCCTGAAACGATGGATGGTTGTTTGTTGCAGCCCTGCACTTCCGCTCCGAGCTCCACTTTTTTGAAAAATGTTAGCCTACGGGTAGTGCAAGCAGGCTGGAGAAAAGAGGATTGACGAGCCAAGGGACAAGAGCAAAAGCAGTAAAAAGACATTTGAGAACCAGTGTTTCAGAATACGTACATTTCATTCTCAGATCCTAGACTCCTATGCATTGGCATTGGCATTGGCATTGTGCTTTTTAAAATTCCAGCCACAAGACAGCCTTCTGGCGTGTACTCTGGGATCACTCAGTAATGATGATATCACATGTTGACTTATAAAACACTCTGACAGGGAGAAGGGCGTGGCTTAGTGGTAGAGCATCTGATTTGTTTCCAGAATGTCCCAAGTTCAAACCCCAGCACCTCCAGTTAGAAGGATTAGGTTCAAAGTTATGCGAAAAACCAGTTTGGTGTAGTGGTTAAGTGCACAGACTCTTATCTGGGAGAACCGGGTTTGATTCCCCGCTCCTCCACTTGCAACTGCTGGAATGGCCTTGGGTCAGCCATAGCTCTTGCAGAGGTTGTCCTTGAAAGGGCAGCTTCTGCGAGAGCTCTCTCAGCCCCACCTACCTCACAGGGTGTTTGTTGTGGGGGAGGAAGATAAAGGAGATTGTGAGCTGCTCTGAGATTCAGAGTGGAGGGCAGAATTTACATCCAATGTCGTCGTCTTCTCTCCCTGAGATGCTAGAGAGTCGCTGCAAGACCAAGTAGCCAGTAGGTCTCATTTAGTATAAGGCAGCTTCATATGTCATTGGATAGGTGACGGTTTCAAGAGAGGTAATTCACATTGTTTAGGTGTACACAAACTGATGGTTTGTAGGGAGACGCATGTATATGTGGGCATCAGCTCTAAGGCTTCTTGTTATTCCTCAAACAGCATGAAGTACCTTTGTACATTGAATCCCATTAGTAGTTCCTTTGATGCAACCTGGGCTTTCCTCTTATCAGGAAGGCAGCTTGGGAAATATATACATTTCCGATGCCTTCAGAGGGTTTGCAGCTTCTTGAGCATATTTGTACAAAATCATTTCAGCCACTACACTGGCCTGAGCTGCCTGCTAATTGTAGCTGTGGTTTAGACTTCTCTTCCACATCACTGTGTGAACCAAACACCCACCTGAAAAGAAATGAGGGACTGGTGGGAGCACTTGGGAATCAGCACTGACTAACTAGGCGGAGAGTAAACAAAATCAGAAGGTATGACATTTGGCTCTGTAGCGCAATATTTCTTACTCCCAGTGGCATGCATAGAAGAGTAGGGAAGCAAAATATTTTCCACCCAAAGAGATAGCATTTCAATATTTATTCTCAATGCTGTACCAGCATTATTTGGAAAGGGGAAAAGATAATGACTCAGACTGTGAGAGCTCATTTCTAAGGCAGGTCTATTTGAAATCCTACTCGGGTCTATTCAATAGGGCTTACTCCCAGAAAAGTGTTCTTAGGATTGCACTGTGAACCTTCAGATCTGGATATACTTATTAGGAGATGTCACAATCAGCTCAGAAGGTTCCAATTCTAGGTACTTATGCTCAAAAACCTATAGCAGGGTGGCCAAACTGTGGCTTGGGATGTGGCTTTTTCACACATATTGTGTGGCTCTCGAAGCCCCCACTGCCTCATCAGCCTGCTTGGAAAAGACATTTCTCTCTTTAAAGCACTTATCCAAGCCAAGCCAGCCAGTTAATTTCTTTCCACCTCTCCCTCCCTCACCCATCTATTTTCCTTCCTTCCTTCCCTTGCAGCTCTCAAACATTTGATGTTTATTCTATGTGGCTCTTACATTAAGCAAGTTTTGCTACCCGTGACCTATAGGGTCTTCTCAAGTCCTGTTTATCAGTCGAGAGTAGTTGTTCAGCAGACTGTGTGGATACATCCCAATGACTATGTGGTGGTGGAAAGTGGCACCAAGTGTCAGTCGACCTTTGACAACCCCATGGGATTTTCGAGGCAAGACACAATTTAGTTTGCTGTTGCCTGCCTCTGCATAGTGACCCTGAATTTCCTTCGTGTTTTCCCAACTGAATACTGACCAGGGCCAATCCTGAGTAGCTTCTTTGACAAGATTTGGCTATCCTGGTCCATCCAGCTCAGGGCCTCAGTGAATTATGGGTATGTTCATTGGCATGATTCCACTGTTTTCTCACACCATTAAGCGACTCTCTCAGCTATCAAGCCACCTGACTATACAAGTTTCAAGTTTGCCTCAAATGTAATCAAGAACATTCAGACAAGGTCTGTTTGCACCAAGTTCTGTGAGCAGTTACTTCTAAGCAAACATGCTTCAAATCATGCTGCACAAATCAGCTTACGCAATGTGTGCTCTCGATCTGCTGATGAGGAAACACACAGCAGAAAAATTGTGCCATTTAAAAGAAATAACACCTGGTTGTAGATTGCTGGCTGAACTTCAGAGTTTTATTTTTCTTATCTCCTCTTAACTTTTGATCTTGGGGATTTATGCTAAGCCAAACTAATTCTGGCCAACAAAACACTGCAGAATGGCAATGATATGCCTGGTATAATAATGATTGCAAACATTACATGGGCTAATTGGAGTAACATAGCTACTGTTTCCTCATGGTTTCATTCAGGGCTAAATGTATCATTGGGCATGGTGAGACAGCTGGCATTATATGGAAGATTGGGAGTACTGTTAAAGACCAGCAAAAAAAAAAAATTGCTATATTTTTATGGGGGCACCATCTGAACTTCCTGTCTCAGGCATCAAAATGTTTTGAATCTTTTCTGGCTATATTGAATGAGCACACCAGGGCACCTGAAGGACCATAACAGTTCTTGACATACTCTTCTTCCTGTGCCCCAACCTGTGAAAATAACGTGGAAGGCCACAAGGCAGAGAAGGCCTTTCTGTGGTGGTACCCCACTTACGGAACTTCCTTCAGGAAAGCATTTCCTGGCGCCTAAGTACCTCAGTTTTAGGAACCAAGCTTAAGGGGTTCATTTCTTCCAGACTTATAATGGAGTGTTTGCAGTTGATGTTATTTTATATATATATATATAATTTAGTCTCTCTCTGTGTGTATCATTCTTAATATTTTATGGTTGTTATCTGTCTTCACAAGGCATCACAAAGCTCTCTGGCAGAAAAAGGAGCGAGAGAGTATCATCTATAGCTTCCCTTGCTTACACACCTGCACAACATTCAAGAAAAAAATTAATTTCGAACTCTCCTGTTCATTTTTTAACGTTTCAAAAAGTTGTGAACTGTGACACTTCTCTTCCCCCTACCAAAAAAAAACTAGTTTAAAGAAAGAATGTAATGTTCTGAAAAGAAATGTACTATTAATATTTTGATAACATATTACATCTGTTTTAAGGGGAATGAGAAGCTGGGAACAGCAAATGCTAAGAAAATTGTGAGTTATTATAATATAAAAAACCCATAAAAATGCTATCTTTGGCCACAGCTCTATAATGTTTAATATTGCATGATAATACTGAATATTGCATTCTTCTTCTTGTATTCTGCTTGTTAAGGAAAAGATCTGTGTACTGCTAATGCTTAAGCCCGACAGTAAAACTAAGTGATTCTCTATTTCTCAATTTGTCAGTTTCCTAAATAATGAAATTACTTATGGTCACATTACAGTGGATAGGTTGCCTGGCCATGGTATAAAAAGACTGTTGGAAAAAGCTTTCTGAAGGAATAAAACCACCCTGAGCCACCCATTAGTACCTGGCCTAGATCATAAAGTTCCCTAGATCCACAATAACTTCGAGAGCCAGTTTGGTGTAGTGGTTAAGTGCGTGGACTCTTATCTGGGAGAACCGGGTTTGATTCCCCCACTCCTCCACTTGCACCTGCTGGAATGGCCTTGGGTCAGCCATTGCTCTGGCAGAGGTTGTCCTTGAAAGGGCAGCTGCTGTGAGAGCCCTCTCCAGCCCCACCCACCTCACAGGGTGTCTGTTGTGGGGGGAGAAGATATGGGAGATTGTAAGCCGCTCTGAGTCTCTGATTCAGAGAGAAGGGCGGGATATAAATCTGCAATTCTTCTTCTTCTTCCTTGTTCTGTGTAAGCAAGAGCACCTGATCTTCCTGTAAGTCAGTGCTCCCCCAACATGGTGGCCACCAGTGTGTTTTCTGGTGGCCCCTTGCTCTTCCCCCAAAGTGAAGAGACAAGCCCAGTTTTTCTTCATTGGAGCAGGAGGTTCTTGAGAGAACTGCCCTTAAGTCTGAGGTCTGTGGGAGTCTGTGGAACCCCCTGCTGATGATGGTCCACCCAACTCAGGTAGATTTTACACAGTTATCTGTTTTTTGCCCGTGATCCAGAAACATAACAGAAAATGCAAGAGGTTTTCTCAGCCATAAATAAAACCTGTCCCTCTCCCCACCCTGTGCATATTGCATTTCTGTAGGGTGTAGCAGTGGCCCTTCCTGCTTATCATAGGTTAGCCTGTGAAATGAAATCGTTGGGTTTGCTGAGTAAGAGAGTTCCTGCTTCAAGGAGGTTTTGATCAATGGGTTCAGGATCAATGGGTTGTATCTTCTGGAAGAGTTCAGAAAAGGAAATTGATGGAGCAGGTCTTTCCCTGCCTTACCGAAGGAACTGGAACCTTCTCTCTGAGGACTGGGAGTCAAACAAAATGCACAAGATCAGCATCTACGGTGTCAAGTGGGAATCAGATGAAATTGTTTCTTTCTGTTCCACTTAAGTCTTGCATCAGCAGAGAAAGGTAAAAGGTGATTTCGCCGTATTTCTCCTTGTGGCCGTAGCATCGTATTCTGTGGTGGGTTTTTGCTTGTCAGGCCCTCCCAATCCTCAAAGGGAGGCTTTGGGATAATTGGCAGGGTGCTTGAGGAAGGTGGAGAAAGATCCACAATGCCACCTGTTTCTGCAAACTTTTTTGCTGGATCCAACCTGATATTTTGACAGAGCAGGGCAGAGGGGCCCTGACTTGGACGGTCCAGACTACCCTGTTGTCAGATATTGGAAGCTACAAAAGGTTGTCCGTGGTTAGTATTTGTATGGGAGACCACCAAGGAAGTCCAGGGTCACAGTACAGAGGTAGGCAATGGCAAACCGCCTCTGTTTGCATATTGCCAAGAAAACCCTGCGGTTTGAAAAGCTTGTAATTTGATGGCATTTTCTACCACCAGGGTAGAATGTAAGGAAGATGGAGTGATGCAGAGGTGGAAACCAGAATCTGAGCAGTTCCAGGTCAATTAGAATTCTTCGTGAATTAAAGGTCATGTTGGTAGTGTAGATGCATGTTTTATATAAACAGATGCAATTATATATAACACTTCCACACAGTCGACGTAGCTACAGCATATGTACATGTAACATGCTGTTTGTTGAAATCCAGCTTATGAAATATTAATTTTTATGCTCCTGGTACTGGGAATTCTCTCTCCCCCCCCACCCCCCTCTGTAAGCTATTAAATATATAAGATGCAGGTCTATGCTTGGGCACTCTAAAGCTAAAACATTCAAAATGGCTTAAGTGAGTATCAGTCTCCATGATGATATATTTTAATCTGATGCGTGTGAGAGAATCACATGGTATAAACTCATGTTCCTCAGACATTAAGAAAGGTAAATGGGCTATTAGATCATCTGCTCTTTTTCCTGGCAATATTATGCTTTCAAGGATCTTTCTGTAGGACAATATGTTGTGGGCTATTGATAGCAAAGTGGGGTTTTTTAAAATTTATTTATATTTATTTTATTATTCAATTTATATTCCACCCTCCCCACAAGTGAACTCATGGTGGGTGGGTTACAGTAGCTAAAATCCAGTATAATACAAACAGATCATACAAGGTTAAAAAAAAATTAAAATCAGAGTCAAAGAGACTCCGCTCTGGTGTTCACAGTGGCCTTCCACAAGTGCAGAGCTTGCTTATTTATTTATTTTCTATTTGTACCCTGCCCTCCCTGCGAATAGGCTCAGGGCGACTAACAGCAAATTCACATCATAAAATACTATAAAATACTATAATCTACTAGAAAACAGTATTAGAATAAAACATTAAACAATTATCAAAACCATAGTATATAAAAATTAACATCTTTGACGCTATGTCTGCTAATATATAATGTATCAGATTTATAAGTGGACGGTGTCCTGTACTTCTTCGTAGTTTCACATATTTTCCAGATATGCTAATAGCCTAGGTCAATGTCTCACAAAAGTGCGGTGATAGTAATATAAATACAGCAGGCTTCTAGGTGGTTGGCAGCTCTCTCCCCTTAGTTCTTGAAAGCATGTTGAAACAATGCTGTTTTACAGGCCTTACAGAACTGGAGATCTTGTAAGGCCCTGATGTCGTTTGGGAGCATATTCCATAACGTTGGTGCTGCCACTGAGAAGGCCCTGGCCCTGGTTGAATTTAGCTTAGCCTCCTTCAACCCAGGGACTGACAGAAGATTTAGAGCCCCAGAACACAGTACAGGGAAAGGCGGTCCTGCAGGTAGGCAGGGAAAGGCAGTCCTGCAGGTAGGCAGGTCCCAAGCCATATAAGGCTTTTAAGGTTAATACACCTTGAATTGGATCCGGTATGCTACAGGCAGCCAGAGCATATGGTGAATAAAACTTGGATCCATTCAAAGGATGCCATAGTGATCCAGTTTGGTGCAGTGGTTAAGTGCGTGAGCTCTTATCTGGGAGAGCCGGGTTTGATTCCCCACTCCTCTACGTGCACCTTCCTGATGTGACCTTGAGTTAGTCATAAGTTCTCACAGAGTTGTTTCTCTCAAGAGCAGTTTCTGTCAGAGCTCTCTCAGCTCCACCTGCCTCACCGGGTGTCTGTTGTGGGGAGGGGAGGGGAGAGGAGATTGTAAGCCACTTCAGGTAGTGAAGGGTGGAGTATAAATCCAGTCTCCTCTTCCTCCTCTTCTTCTTCTTCAGGGCAGGGAAGGCAGGCCAAGATCTTCAGGGGTCCACCGCCTCAACCAAAAGCCTGGCAGAATAGCTCCATTTTACAGGCCTTGTTTATTTAAAACCTACCAGAAGGATTGAGTGCTCATGATAGGAAAGGAGGACATTGTGTATTTTCAATATCAGACAAACAAATGGTAGCATGAAGGGGGTACAGCCAAGATTTTATCGAGAGCATTGAAGGTGGCATCTAAGAGGAACTGGTTAGATTCTAACAGTGCAATCCTAAACAGAGTTACAGTATCCTAAATCAGTGAACTCACTGGGATTTGAAGAGTGTAACTCAGTTTAGCAGTGCACCGTAGAGGTCACGGAAGAGGACTTCCTAACTTCCCCACTCCAGTCGCAGCTTGCCAAGACTCCCAGAATTCCTTGCTTATAGATTGGTGATCTTCTGGGACAGCACTCGGTAAAGTGTGGGTCTGCAACAAGAAGGGGAGAAGTGTCCAAATCACCCATCCTCAGCAGTCAGAAGTGCTTTCTGTGACCAGAAAAGGGAGGTAAGGATCTAAAGTCTATATCAGTATTGTCCATATACAGGTTTTGCATCATTTTCCTGTTGTTTGCTGTGACAGAACAAAATAAATATGTCAGCATGCTATGGGAAGTCAGGGTTTTCTCAGACTGCTTTCAACTCTCCTCACTATTGTCTGTCTCCAGAGATGAGGGTGGAAATGGAGTTAGCATGCCAAAATAGGCAGGTTAATTGGAAGGATTGCTTTACTAGAAGAGGCTGCAGACGAAAGCAGTTCAGCAAACCACAAGTGAGATGCTGTTATCCAGAGACTGTAATTAACCACTGATGTCAATATGATACCATATAGCAAATGAAGAGACCATTAGGACAAATACTTCAGTAGCCTTAGAACAGCACAGAAATTAAGACTTCTAGAGATGAATTGCTCCTTTCTCCTACATGTGAAAAGCAGAACATTCTGCATGGCACTGAGAACTGTCTCTCAGCATTGTTTTAACCCAGAACTACCAAGGGCTAGTTTATACAGGCATGCACATTGATTTCTCAACATGGTTGCTGATGTGGGAGGGTGTGGCACAGTGGTTACAGTACAGGATAGGGTTGCCAAGTCCAATTCAAGAAATATCTGGGGACTTTGGGGGTGGAGCCAGGAGACATTGAGGCAGAGCCAGGAGCAAGGGTGTGACAAGCATAATTGAACTCCAATGGAGTTCTGACCATCACATTTAAAGGGACAGCGCACCTTTTTAAAATGCCTTCCTTCCATAGGAAATAATGAAGGATAGGGGCACCTTCTTTTGGGGCTCATAGAATTGGTCCCCCAGTCCAATCATTTTGAAACTTGGAGGGTATTTTGGGGAGAGGCACTATATACTATACTGAAAATTTGGTGGCTCTACCTCAAAAAACAGCCCCCCCCCGATACCTCCCGATCAATTCCCCATTATACCCTATGAGAATCGATCTCCACGTAGGGAATAATGAAGTGCCCAGCAGACATTTCCCTCCCCCCACCATTTCTGGCAACTCTGAAGCGAGGGATTGGCCTCTCTACTCACAAGTTGCTGCCAACTTCTTCAAAGTAACACAGACACCCCATCCCAAGAGGAAGCCTTTCTAATCGGAGACTGGAGCCTCTGGAGGGGGAAAGTCACATGGTGGCTTTGGGAGCGGGGCTTCCCCCCGCCGGCCAGCTGACTGGGGGCGAAAAGGAGCCTGGGAAAGTGGGAGGGTCCCCGCTGGGACCTGGGCATTGGCAAGCCTAGTATAGGACTAGGCCCTGGGGTGACCCTCATTCAACCATGGAAGCTTCCAAAGCAACCTTGGGCCCATCACCATCTCTCAGCCTAACCTACCCTCACAAGATGGCTGTTGGGGGGATTAGATGGAGGGCAGAAACAATGTGAATAGCTACTTTGGATCTCCCATCAGAGAGAAAAGCAGGATATAAATACAAATAAAATAAACTTGTTGACTAGCAGCTGCACTTGACCTGGTTAAAATTAACATTTTAAAAATTGTTTTGAAGTGATTAAAATGTCCTGGCATACATAGAAGCATAGAATAACAGAGTTGGAAGGGATCTCCAGTCATCTACTCCAACCCCCTGCACAATGCAGGAAATTCGCAAATACTTCCCCCTAACACACACACACACCCAGGAACTCCTGCTCCAGGCCCAGAAGATGGCAAAGGAAAACCCCTCCAGGATCCCTGACCAAACTAGCCTGGAGAAAAATTGCTTCCTGACTCCAAAGTGGCAATTGGTGTTTCCCTGGGCATGTAAGAAAGGGCCATGAGAACTAAGCACCGATGCAACATTTACTACCCTCCTTCTCATGATCTGCCTAAGTTCAGTAGCCTTAGAACATGTAAGGAGTTAATGTAGGGGGTCCCCAACCTTTTTGAGCTTGCATGCACTTTTGGAATTCTGACAAAGCATGGTGGACACTGCCACAAAATAATTACTACAAAATAACTACTATTACGGGAAGTACAGCCAGCCATAAAATAGCTGCTGCAGCTTAGCTTCAGTCATACAGTGAAGGTCCTTGTGCTGTGCTGTGCCAGCCACTGCTGCTAAAGCAACGTCCTAAAAAATCTACAGCCAATCAAAACTCCAGTGGTCTATGAGAACCCTTGCTTGTCAAAACCCCCACCAGCCCCCCTCACTTTCTAGAAACAAGAGGCTCCAGGAAAGACGTCAGTGGGCACCATGGTGCTCACAGGCACCACCTTGGGAACTACTGAGTTAATGGATGGCAGGGTTGATTAATTTTCATGAAGCAGCGTGAGGATTCACATGAAGTTGCAGTATATTTTTGAAAACTGCTTCACAGTTTAGATGATGATCAGTCTTATAACAACCTGGTGTTCTACATCTCTATGATTCCCCGTCCAGAGTTGGTGGGCAGAGACTTACATTCCCATTCTACAAAGCTGGAATTGAAGCTGACGCAGTGCCACCCAGCTGATTCATTTGAAACTCTGGTCTACAAGGATTGGATCACACCAATTCCTTCAACTAGAGCGTGGCCCCTTCATCGTCTTCCTAAACTCGGACCCATATCCATTGCAAACCTAATGAATACAGTGAGCTAGGCTTCTGTCTATGAGGCATGATTTCCCTTTCTCAAAAGCAGCCTCAAATGCACCCCAACATCCTCCTGTTTTAGAAGAGGGGACCCCTGGGAATAGGATGTCTGAGGGTGTTTTGGACTGCTGCAGGAAGGGGGAGAAATTCCACTGCACAGGTGGAAGTCCTTGCAACCATGAAAATGTCAGATCCAAACTAGGGCTTTCTTTGCATACTGGCCAGTATCATACTGCAGGTTCCTCCAGCTTAAGGAGCTCTTCCATGAGAAGAAGGCTACTAAAGTTGAAGGAAGTCTTCAAAATTTGCTCAGTAGATTAGTAGGATACAGGTCACTGCTGCACAATGAACCACCAGTCAGTTTTGTCCACTGGTGTAAAATCAACCTTACATGGCTTCATTCTTGCATTATTGAATACACAGCAACATCAAGAGGTGGAATTCAACTTTAAACAGAAGGAAATATATACTTTTACTTTAATACCCGACTATTGCTACTGACACACACATCACACATGGGCACTCAAACAGCATTTTCTATTATCATAAATGTATCCTAGATATACAATGCCATTCTACGCAGAGTTTACTTCTAATTCCATTGAAGTAAGTGGGTGCAGAAGGATGTAACTGTGCTTAGGATGGCAGTGTGAGGTTGCCAATCTAGGCCCTCAGGCTGCCCAGGAGGTGCTCTGGAAGCATTGTTTCAGAAGTACAGGAAGCTGTCATGAAGAGGGAGCGGCAAATTTTCCTTTTTTTGATCAGAAGCAACATTGTGGCTGCATTCAGACTTCACAATAAGCAACATTAGTTTAAACTACAGTTTGTTACACTAGCCGTAGTAAGCTACCAGACACACATAACAGACCATAGTTCATTCATAAACCCCAATTAGTCTTCTTGCCTCCTACCCAGCCTCTAAGGAATCTCTGGATGCTTTTCCTGGCAAGGCTTACTGTATATGCCACCTGCTGCTATTGACCAGATGCAAAAAAAAATAGGCATGGAAAAGGTGAGGCAACCTTGGGCAAGTCAAGTGTAAGCCAAGCCTACTTCTCCTTGTGCTTGACGGGGTATCATCATTCTTCCTCTCCCTTCTGTCTAGTTGCTTCTTTGAATTCATGAAATTTTATACTTTGAAATAAAACAAATCTTGTTCACATTTTTCTACCTTTTTCTCAATTGTCAACCACTTTCCCCTTTCTGTTTCTTCCAAGCCACTTCAATACATCTCTTAACATTAAAAAATAGATCTTTTGCAAAAAAAAAAATCCAACCCCTTTTCTCTCTTACCATTTTCTCGCCTTTTGTTTCCTCTTTGGAGAGGCTCAAGTCTCCAAAACACATCCCTGCATAGTTAGAAATTCCTAGTGGCAAGTGAGGATGGAGAGAAAGCAAGGAGAAGGAGAGAAAGGAGAGAAACCTGCCTTTCAAGCAGACAGGTTTTCTGTTGGTCTGTGCTTCTCTCTCTGTGTTCAGGAGGATTACAGCAGGTCTACTCACAGTCCTCCCCTGGACATTTCACTGAGGCTTACTCCCAGGAAAATGAAACTGTTACAGTGCCATCCTTAGAAAAGTTACAACCTTCTAAGTCAGTGGGCTAAAAAGGATGTAACTCTGCTTAATGCAGTACTTTAAGAGGAGCAGCACTATTGAATAAAGTGGGCATTCAGATGCTACAGCAAGCCACAGCTATCAAACCAGGTACAATCCATGGTTTAGAATCTCAGTTTAGCAGCCTGCATTCCGATACTGAACAGCAGTTTAATAAAACTGTGGGTTATATGCAGCATGTTTGCCTGAATGCGGTCCATGTTCCTTTGGATCCAAGCTGAGATGAAGCGACACGGCTAACCCGATAAATCTCTTGTGTTGTTATCTAAGATATTACTTGGCTACAGTCCACAGCAGAATTTGCAAGATCATATAGGGGGAAAGCAGTATATTCAAGCCTTTCTGCCAAACTGGAAACCATTGTTTTATGTTATGAAAGAGGTTCTCTTTGATCTTTCCCACAATTTATCCACTCTTCTCAATGCCTGTCATGTCCACAGAACAATATTGATATTCAATAGAAAAATACAAATGACAAACCTTTATGGCCTAGGGGGATATTATTGGAAATGGCCCATAATTGCTCCTTTTAACTTTTTAATAATAAATCTGACTGAATCATTGTCCTAAGGACTGGACAATCCCAGATAATCATCCAAGCAGTGATTTTCCATCATATTAAAGGATTTACTGTCCTTCAGGCCAAATTATGTTCTCTATAGAAAAGAGGTATGAATCTAAGCAAAGAACAAGTCCCCAAACAAAGAGCAAGTCTCCAAAGCAGTACTGGTTACCTACCTCTTCAATTCGTACAAATACCTTCTGAGGAATATCTTTTTTTAATTTCAGAAGCTTTTCAATTAGATGATGAATCAGGACATGTAAATGGTTCAGTCATTCCATTTCAAGTTAGACCTGTTTGTCTGCTGTAAGTGCACAGACCCTTAGTTGCTTACAAAAGGCCACAAAATGCCACTGATGTAAAAAAAAAAAAAAAAGATGAGTTAACCTTTCCGGCAGCATTAACGGCTCTGACATTATTGTGACATTAGTGATCTTTCCACGGTTCCATTTATTCATTTAGCATAACTTATTTTCCCGTGTTTTCCATTATTATTTTAACAATGAAGTAATTGTCCTTTTCATCAATATACCAAATAAGACTTGCCTTTAGAAAGGTAGTTCTTCTATCTTAACCAGGGGTCATTTTGTAGAAAAATAGGTTGTGGAACTCATCCAGGGATTGTTATGCAGCTGCACCTACTATTCAATGGACAAGGAGGTGGGACTCTCAGAAAGGTTCAGGAGCTGAGCTCCTGTGAGCTCCCACTGAATCCGAGGCCTGATCTTAATTAATTTGCCTGTTTGGAAAAGAATACTATGTGTGAGAGAAAGTGTATGAACATCTCTGAAGGAAAAGTTCCCTGCTGTTAGTAGGATGCATTTGCATCTCATATGATAATATATGTTCTGCCCTGATCTAGATAGCCCAGGCAAGCCTGATCTTGGAAGCTAAGTAGGGTCGATTCTGGCAAGTGCTTAGATGGGAGACCTCCTTGAAATACCAGGAGTGGGGAGGTAGGGATAGGCTTTATTCAGCCCCCTCCCTGAATATCCTCCAGGCCCCTAGTGGGGGGGTCAGTCACTAGAGGTCACCATGACTTCCAGGTGCACACACATGCGCACATATAAATACAAAAAGAAGACAATATATGTTCTGTGGCTTTGGACAAAATACCATTTTGGGGAGGGAACTGTAGTGAGGGAGGTGGAGTCAGGGCAAAATCAGTTTGCGCAACTTTCTGCGGAGTGGTAGAGAAAAGGAGGGCAATATTGCCTGAAGGTGGGAAAGACCCACCGTGAACTTTGACGGCTTTCAATTTGTAGAGTTCAATCCTTAGTTTATAAAACCCCTAAGACACTAAGAATTGTATGATGATTAATTTTTAAAGCTCAAATAGTTTACCATCTAGGAAAAGACAGGAAACTTATGTCAGGATACAGAAGGGCAGTCAGAAATAGGCCTAAAGATCCTAAAAACTCACCGGCCTGCATGATGCTGTGGTTAAGAGCATTGGAATGGCTTCTGGGAAATCCAGGTTCATATCCCACACTGCCACGATAACATGCTGGGTGACATTATGACAGGACTGGATCTACATGTTTTTTGAGGGGGCGGGGGCAAAATTTAAAAAAAAAGGTGCCCCCTTATGGGCCATTTGATCTTATGGTCCCATAGAATACAATGGACTCCATATCCAATTTGGTTCCCCCCCTCCGTTGGCGCCGGGGGAAAGCACCCCGCTCTGCCCCCCCCCCCCCTAGATCCGGCCCTGCATTATGATGGTTATTCTCAATTTGTCTAACCTACCTCACAGGGTAGTTGCTGTGAGGAAGAAAATGGAGGAACAGAGAACAATGCAAGCCAGTTGAGTCCCCAGTGGGCAGAAAAGGAAGGGGTGGTGGAAAGGGTCATCAAGTTGCAGCCGATTTATGGTGACCGCATAGCGTTCCCAAAGCAAGGCAAACAGGTGGTTTGCTGTTGCCTGTCTCTGCGTAACAACATTGGACTTCCTCGGCAGTCTCCCATCCCAGTACTAACCAAGGCAACCCCACTTAACTTCTGAGATCAGGCTAGCTTGGGCTTTTTTTTTAGCAGGAACTCCTTTGTCCGTTAGGCCACACAACCCTGATGTAACCAATCCCTCTCAATCTTACAGTAGGACCGGTATTAAGAGCCCTGTAAGCTCTTGGAGGATTGGCTACATCAGGAAATCATGGTAAGCAAACAAATATGTTTGTGGATACTAGTAGTTTCTGTCTGCTGCTTCTGGAACATACTCATTTTGGCCATTTTTTAAATACAATTTTAATTTTACTCTCAGCTGATTTTTAGTTGATGCTTCCTGTAAGTGGATTTTTAAAAACCCAAAAACCTGCCAGTTCCTGTGTGGATTTGAGAGCAGCTGCAGTCCAAGACACAGTTGCTTCAAAAGCCCACTCAGCAGATGCTATCCCAGGCAAGCAGAATCCGCATCCCCATAAGGAAGGCTTTGGCAGAAACTCTTGGTCATGATCTAAAAGATCCTGAGACCACTGTTCTTACTTCAGTTTAAAAAATTAAAAAAGCAAGAGGTAGGCATCTTAAAAATAATCTTTCCTCACCTTCTCCTTGAAGAGAACTTTCTTTTCTTTTTGTCTTGGGGAGGAGGGGAGAATTGGACAGAGGACACACAATCCAGTTGAGGTCACTGGGGCTAATAATTTTTCACACCGTTTGAGTTAAGTATTTCTTAATCGTCCAGGTTGAAACAATTGTACATGAGCTACAGTTGTAGATGACTGCTATCTTTTTCCTGTCTCACCTTAAAATCTGCTCTGCGAAGGCAATCAAATGGAAACGTTGCAAGTATCAGGGGGCCGTAATGCACACCCTGACTTGGGACCTCATAGGAGAACCTAGAGGTGAAGAGCAAGATTCTGCATTGAAATGGTTCTGCTCTTGCACTTCTGGCTGAAGTGGCAGACATCCAGCGAGAGTTGTTGTGCATTTTATCATCCCTATTTATTTATTTATTTTAAAGGAATGCCATAAAAATAACCTCCCATTGATGGGAATTCTACCAACCACACCCCTGAACTCAGGTAGAGCCTGATGGATCAGACCAGTGGTCCATCTGCTTCAGCATCTTGTTTCAAACAGTGGACAGGCTGTCACCCTGGGAGACCAATGAACAAGGCATAGAAGCCAAAGCCTCCCCTTCTAGCACTGGGTTTCAGAGGCTTTCTATCTCTGAATGTGGAGTTTCCCTTTATTCACCACAGTTAGTAGCTATTGATATCCTCACCCTCAATGAATCTGGCTAATCGCATTTTGAATCTATCAGTGTCGGTGGCCATCACTCCAGTGTAATGCTTAGAGACCATTCCCATATGGATAGATCTCATCATTTATGTAAAAATTCATTTAGTTAGATATTTGCAATGGGAACCCAAAGCAGCTTATCACATAATTCTCTGGTATTCCATTGTCCCCATCACCACAAGTACTGATTCCAAAGGCTTCCTGTATCTTGACTGCAGAGGCTCCCTTTATTCCCCATTTAACCATCAACAGCCTTGCAATGACATCAGTTTGGATTCCTCAGTTAAGGGAATTATGATGCTTTTAATTCAGAAGTCTAATACAGGGGGAAGAGTCTAAATTATAGTGAAATCCTAAACAGAGATACACTCTGGACTTAGAAAGACTTAAAAGGGTGTGAGTGTGTTTAGGATTACATGGTTAGCCTCTACCTGGACCATTCCTCTTAAACACAACTTTACAAACCATCTTCAACTGGGGATAGTATCTAGTAGGAGCACAGTCGTCACATTGTTCAGCAATTTTCTTACCTCTGGCAGCACTAACCCCAGGAACAGCTTTAATCCTTCACCTCCAAGGCAATTCACTGAGAATAAACATAGCAAAAGGTGGAGGCCCATCCTCCACAGTACCCATCCATAAGTTCTACTGGTGGTAAGGGACATGCAGCCTTTGAATAACAAATTCTCCTTTGAACAACAAATTAACCTTGGCAAGAACAACTGCAGGGAAGCAGAAAAAGCTCATCTCTTTTTCCAGCCATCCAGCATTCTTTTCCTCTAATACCATTGCATGAGACTACCCGGGCACTATACAAACTGATGTTGTGCTGCCCAAACAGGCACTGACCTTCAACTAGGGTTGCCACGAATTTCTCAGTGAATCTGTTCAACCGTTGAACGTATCCTTTTCAGTGCTCATGATCATACTGTGAGCTGATTAAGGATATGTTGAGATTGCATCAAGCAATTCAAGCAAGCAAACAAGTTTGCAGATGCCTGTGGGCTGAAAGTCAACTCCCAAATAACTGGAGGATTAGAAAAAAATAATTACACAGTGAAGCAATGCTTTTGATCATCCCATTGCAGAAGGAAGAGGGGATAGAGAAAGTTTTTCTCCCCCTCCCCCAAAGTTTTGCAGGGAAAGAAGTAATGCTTTTGATATCCACATCACAAAAAAGAGAGAATAAGGATATCTTTCTCTCTTTTTTCCCTGCAGCCCAAGCATAGCTCCCCTACCCACCCCCACTGCTGCTAAATTTGCTAAATCTCAGGAGTCTCCAGGAGGTGAGATCAGAAGACTTCCAGCTGATTGCATGGCATTTGGATCAGAGGACTTCTGATTTCCAGCTGATTGCATGGCATTTGGTTCTTGAGCAGAAAAAAAAAGAACTTTGCTTAGTACAGAACAAAATTTCCCCATTTTGAGATCAAAAGCTGACTGATACCTGCAAATAATCTGTTTCTGCATATAGACACAAATAGGTTGCAAACAGGTATACAGCCCATTGATTACCTGGCTGCCTGTTCATTGCTAGTAGGTGTTCAAGTATCCCTATCTTTAACAATCCTGAATTCTCACATGGTTGCAGAAGTGCAAAAGGCCCTCTGTTCTTGTCAAAGTATGAAAATAGCAGATCTGCAACACTGAGATGCTGGCATAGACTTCAGCACCATGGACAGCTCATTGGTTCCCGATAGCAGATGGGAAGGAAATACCTGGCCATTCATTTCCAGACCAGAGAATCTCTCAAGCTATCAGGCTGAATACAAGGTGTCTGTTCCAGGTTATACCTCTTTTCTTCTAAGACAGTTACCTGGTCTGCACGACTTCAAAGGCCATACATTTAGTAAATCTCATTAGACCCCAGCATGATTGAGAAAAAGAAAGATAGTGATGTCATCGGATTCAGGATATTCTTTCAAAATCTGTCGTCCCACAAAAAGTAAAGAACCTGCAGAATGTGAGCTGGTAAGAAAAGTTAACTAATTTGGACTGCAGCTAGAAGAAGAGAATTGTTCAAATTAAATATGACTCTGAACCTATTTCTCAGGTGGTGCTGTTCTGAGCATCACAAAAATGCATTTATTTAAGGAAGAAATGCTTGAAGGGTGTGGATCCAGTGTTGGAATTTGCACAGGTGTACAGTGTTTGATTTGTATGAGGCCAGGTCATGGCAAACAGATGTTCCTTTATAACATATTCTTTGTTTCAAGGACAATGCAAAGTCATAATACAGTGCCTCTACCATCTCATACAGCAAAACTGAAAGACTCTTAGTATCATAGAGAAATATATACCGTATGACATCATCACAAATGAAAACATCCATCCATGCATTACCGGGGGGGGAATCACAATACAGTTTATGAAAACTTTAAAGAACCAAAACAAAATAGTTCAACAAGGAAAAGTTTTTGCACCCTTTGGTTCTCTTGGAAAGCAATGGGGATGAAAAAAGAAACAATCCTACATCCCATTTTCAATAAATGTGCACATTGGCCTCTTCCATGATTAATGCCTTTCAATAGAGCTGTGTAGACCTTTGTGGTCTTTGTGGAATATCTGATCTCTGTGATGGTCTGTATTTTCTTGAGTCGTAAATACGCAAAACAAAAAAGATTCCCTTTATCAGCTCTTCAGACATTCAATACCCTGCTAAATGCTGAATTTAGTGGATGAGAATGGCACTGAGTGTTCTTCTTCAACGTTTGTATCTTTTGGTTTTACTGATTTTTCAAGGGGATCTTAACTGTAAATTCAGGTAAAAGACATAATGGAAATGCAGTAGGTGGGATACCGCAGTACACTTCTGCTTATGAAAATGAGTGGTCACTGATTTCCCCTCCCCCAATTCACTGTTCATTAAAGTCCGCTGTCCCCCGGGAGAAGCATTGTACAGAAGGCTGCTATTCAAGAGAAGAAGATGATGATATTGGATTTATATCCCACCCTTCACTCTGAATCTCAGAGTCTCAGAGCAGCTCACAATCTTTTTTACCTTCCTCCCACACAACAAACACCCTGCGAGGTAGGTGGGGCTGTGAGAGCTCTCCTAGAAGCTGCCCTTTCAAGGACAGCTCTGCGAGAGCTATGGCTGACCCAAGGCCATTCCAGCAGCTGCAAGTGGAGGAGTGCGGAATCAAACCTGGTTCTCCCAGAGAAGAGCCTGCACACTTAACCACTACACCAAAGTGGCTCTGCGTGGGAATGGGTGAGAAACATCTGTTCCGGTTATGGAAATCCTTTTTCCTCGTTAAAAATTACTGCTTGATCCAATCCTTTGCCTTTATGTTAAATGCTGTATTGTGACTCAAAGTCTATGCTTGCAGGACTCCATATGCACAACACATTCTTAAGCATGACAGCACTGTGCGCATAGTTCCTGAATCTTGGATTATCCAAGCAAGTCGTCATGGGGAAATGGTGGTCATGTTACTATATGCTTTCTGTAGTATAAGAATTATCCCACCATGTCACAGTTTGCTCTTTGGTCCTTTTGACTGTAGGGGGAAATGATATGCTTTGCAATACTCCATCCTGACATATACCTCAAAGCTCTCAAAATCCCATCTGAAGATAAATGCATGTTTGAAAGCTACAAGCTTGCTTCTTGCAAACCCAAGGAACCAATCATAGAAAGATAAGTACATGTATTGATAGCATAAATCACTCAAAGCCCATGATCCTCAAATCATTCTGAAGAACACATCCATCAAACTTTGCTCTCTGGCCCCGTTTTCAGGTAACTGCGTTTAGGGTTGAGTAGGCAGTGTGATTACTCTAATGACTATAACAGTATGTCAAAAATGTTGAAACTCCTTATTTTACACTGTTCATCTGACTTCAAATAGACAAGAGCTGCATCTTTCATTTCAGGTTGGCAGATTGAGGCTGACAGTCTTGCATATTCTTGTTTTAAGTTCCTCTTCACTACTCTACACTAGAAGTTCCTTGGAGTTATTATATGCACAGATGTGGATCAAGGTACGTCAGTTCAGGAAACATGCTTCAAGAAATTTGTCAACATTTCTTTGCAAATTAATTATTTTGGTAATCCTTCCAGTTCATGTTACAAGCCCTTTTCAGATACTACATCCAGATGTAGTAGGACCCACCAACTGCACATAACCCTACCTGATAGGTGTGGTTACCTTGCTTGTGGGAACATGGAGAACACGTCTTTTGCATGCAAATACACATTTTGGAGGCACAAACCAGCCACTGGATTTTGCGTGGCAGTTCTCATTCATTCATACCAAGACAGAAGGCATATGTTGCTCATGTTCTCACAACATGACAATGATGTGTATTGGGAGTAGGGATGGACATGACCTTGGCTAGCAAACCTTTATATGTGATGAATTTTGGGTAGTTTGTGGTTTGTGAACTGCAGTTTGGCCATGAACCTTCATGAACTTTTAATGCAGTTGGTGGAGGTTTGTGGAGAGCAAACCTCCTCCCTGCAAAAGCTGCCAAAACAACAGAGTGGAGGGTCAGGCTACTCACAGCTGCTCCTATGGCTCAGCTGTTTCAGGCTCTAAGCAGCTGTATGAGCTCCCATGGCTCAGCTCTTTATAGGGGCATTCTTGGGGAGCCAGTCACTGCAGCTTGCTGACTATCACATTCAGGGCAGAGCCTGGCGCCTTTACTCTTTTAAGCAGGACAGGGTACAAGACAGGAGGAAGAGAAGTAATCTCAGAGCAGTTTGCAATCTCCTTTCCCTTTCCCTCCCCACAACAGATACCCTGTGAGGTCGGCGGAGCGGAGGGAGCTCTGGCAGAAACTGCTCTTGAGAGGAACAGCTCTGTGAGAACTTGTGACTGACTCCAAGGTCACGTCAGCAGCTATATGTGGAAGAGTAGAGGATCAAACCCAGTTCTGCCAGATGCAGTTAACCACTACACCAAACTGACTCTCTCTGACTAAGCAGGTCAACTCACAGAGGGGGTGGCAAGCAAGGTTGCTTCCACACCAAGCCTTGTTCAGGATGTTCTTTTTACTGACTCCTTTTGCTGACTCATCCCCAAAACCCATGTGTTGTGTCTTCCTGGTGGATTCCTCATCCTCCAGGTGTAAGTCCTTGCTGCTTTCTAGCAGCTTGTCAGCCCTGATTCTGTAAAGACTCTGCTTAAGGGACCAACAATGATCATTGCTGTGCAATTATGTGAGCACTCTGACTTCATGTTAAAGTTGTCAAGCGCTCATTCCTTCTTCTATGGTCTGTTGGTTCAGGGACCACCATGGGCATTGAGGTTCTGACCTCTGTGTCCTTTCTTTCAACTCCTGCCAAAATGAGCAGCCTGGATGAAAAGCATTTTCACTTCTTGATGCTTCCTTCATTGGGTCTACTCAGATGGGTATTCCACCAGTGCAGAGCCTGACTTCTCTGATTCCTCCGAGGAGCTGGTGGTGCTGGCTGGCTGGCCCATGACACCATCCCCCCCATCAGGCTCCCCTCCTGACAGGCCCAGAGACCCAGGTTTCCCAGGGAAGAATCAATGGACCTGTTCTAACAGATCAGGGATATGCAGATTCCCCACCAGCTCATAACCCTTCCATTCCATAAGGTACTGAAGCTCTTGGGGGGGGGGGTTGGTATTCCACTGGTGCAAGGCCTGACTCCTCTGCTTCCTCTGAGGGGTAGAGAGTGTAAGCTGGCTGGCCAATGACACTGCTCAAGAAAGTGCCTTTAAACAGCTGAGCCCTGCGGAGCAAACTTCTTAGCAGGGTTCAGCTATTTAAAGGGGCTCTCTCTGGCATCCAGCCCCAGGGACTGGCAGCCCAATCAAGCCCCTTTAAACAGCTGGCAAGCAAGTGCTCATGCCACTTAACTTTTTAAAGGGACTTGCTTGAGTTCACCTCTGAGCTGAGTGGTGGTTTAAATGGCTAGGAGTTATTTAAACCTCTTCTTTCTACTAATAAAAAGTGGCAGGGAGCAGAAAGCAGGGGTCATGAACCCATAAGAATTCGTTTGGTTCATGAACCAACCTCCACCCAATTCATACAGGTTTATGCCTGTGAGAGCATCACAGCATGCATGCTCCTTGTATTTGTAGTTGCCAGTTCCCCAGCCCACAGGAACATGTCTGGAAAGTGAATAGAGAAGCTCAGTATGGACAGGTGTAACTAAAGGCCTGACTTTTATCCCAAGTCGGTATGCTTATAGGCCTTTTACGTTTGTTTAAACCATAGTTCATGTGATGACAAGCACCTATGTGGTTGGATCTATTCACACCTCTGAGTTCTGGATTTCAGCCATTAAGGCTTTTGTAAAATTGCTGAATAGAAGCAGATGGTGGTTGTATAAATCAAGGTGAAAGGGTATATGAAATCTTTACTTTAAAACATTTAAATCTTTTAGTCTTTATAAAACGTGCTCAACAGCAAATTTTGTGGATGAATAACTTTGTAAATAATCCATTTCACAAGGGTGATGTTTCTCTTTTAACAAACTGTGCCTGAGCAAATAATTGTTCCCCCCCCCCTCCCTTCCATATTAATTGTTTATTTGGCAAATAAATCTTGGCTTGCAGCTCGGTAAGCACTTTGCTGTGACTTTTCAAAATGTGGTGTCCATCTGTTTTCTAGGAACTTTTTGGGGTAAATGGCATATTTACCTCATGTTCCTGGCATGTTTGGAATTGTGCTGTGCAGTGTGCCATTGTGGAAAATACCACCTACCATTTGGCGTATTTTCATCTATGACACATATGACCACTATTAGTCTCACGTAACTGTCAAAAAGAAACTTTGAACAGGTACACTGACTGAATGGATGAGATCGCTACTGGGCAGTGTGTGTTGTTTTCCCATAAGGTTTATATATTCTGCTTCCAAGCATTTTTCATACACGGCGTTTGTCCGTGGATGAATGCTTTTAATAGCATGTGCACATGAGTAGTGTAATGTCTGAAAAAAAGAAAACTGTGCAAGGCACAAATGATCTTCGCTACTCAAAAGGTAGACTTCCCTAGTCATGAAAATCAATCTGAATTATTCCATGGGTTTCCTCTTCCTGCAATATGTTGCTCTTGCTTTTAGACCACTCACATGAGCTGCTCATTTTGTGCTTCACTGCCTGAATACATCAAAACTAGCCCTTAGAATCACATTTTAATAGGAATGTTTTGTTCCAAACAGAAGTCTCCCCCACCCACAAAGCCGATGTCTATCATTCTTTTCGGTTAATTTCAGTCCATCTGATCCTATCTGTTCAAAAATTTCCACCTGCGGAAGGCATAGGAGCCCCACTGCTTTCCAGATTTAGGGTTTTACTGTAGCTACTAGCAGACAAAGAGACTCAATGCTTTCACTTTTAGCTAGTTATTTAGAACATTTGTATACTGCCTCTTCAGAACCTGTGAGGTAGCTCACAACTAAAACAATAAGAACATGCAAATCCAGCTTTAAGAAGGTCAATAAAACATGCCAACAAACCAATATAGAACAGGTCAATAAAAAAACATGCCAAGCCAATAAAAACAAGTCAATAGAAACAGGCCAATCCAGTTTTAAGAAGGTCAGTAAAAACATGCCAGGGCATCAAAGCAGCATAAAACAAACAGAGCAGTCTAAAATGATATTGATAAAACAGGCCCAGAGCAGACCATAAACAGCTAAACAAGGTGGATTTCCTTAATTAAAAGTCTGGCTAAAGAGAAGTGCTTTGGCCCGACTGATGCCTAAAGGCACGTAAGGTAGGTACCCAGGTGAGTTTCAAAGGGGAGGACATGCCACAGGCAAGGTATCACTATCAAAAAAACTCTATTGCTGGTCAACCCATATCTCTGCTCTGTAGGCAGGAACACAGAAAGAGTGGCTTGAGAAGAGGATCTTAATAGGCAAGCAGGGCAATAATCTCAACATATAGGATCAGGACTCCATTCAGATTCAATTCCTATACATCTTAACTAGAATATGCATTTAGACACCATGTTATTTACATATTATTCTTAATATTATGTAATTGAGAAAGCATAATAACAGATAATTCTTATGACCTTGGACCAGTCACTCTCCCTCAGACTAAGCTATTTCATGGGGTGGTTGTTGTAAGCATAAATGGAGGAAGAGAGAATGTCAATGTAGGCTGCTTTGAGTCCCCACTAGGGATGTGCAATTGACATAAACCAAGCTGAAAATATACCCCAAAATACCAATATTTTACCAATATTTTTATACCTTACCAATGTTTTTAGGTATTATTTAAGCCAAATACAGATCAAAGAATCTGACTGGGTACTAGTATAGCTGAGCCCGAATAAAAGCCAGATTTTTTTTTTTTGCTTATATTCAGGTATATTCAGTGATACCACTGGATCAGCTGGGGCAGAGGGAGCTGAAAGTTTGCATGCCTCAGCTGGAGCTTGTTCCTCTTGCAGCTTGGTTTAAAGAGGAGCCAGCCCAGGATCAGCCAGGGTGGCAGGAGCTGCAAGTATACCATAGGATATAATAGAGCAAAAAAAATGGGTTTGCCGAATATTTTCCAAATCCAAATACCAGACGGGTATTGGGATTTGGTAATATCAGAAAATACCAATATTGTTCAGGTTTAGTATACACAAACTCGAAAAATACTGGGGGTAGGGTGGGGCTGCATACCCTAGTCCCCATCAGAGAGATAAGTTGTACATAAATAGTAAATAATATAGACACTTTACTGAAGAAACTTACAAACATGAATAAAAGACGTAAGCACTGCTTGTTATCAAGTGACATAATCTGCTCATAAATCTAACCACCGGTAGATCATCAGCTCATTAACTACTTGCTATGTTTCATTTGACGCTCTGGAGTAAGAGCATTGTAATACACCCACCTTGCTTCTCAGCAGTTCTGGCAAAGTTATATGATTTCAATAGGACATAATTGAAAGAAAGTGTACTTACGGCTGAAGTCATATGAAATGGCCTAAAGGCCATTTGAGAAAGGGCTGATGAAGCTGAAGCAAAACCTCTGATTATGTCTGTACTGATACAGAAATGCAATTCATGACTCAGGGAAAGAAACGTTTCAGAATTTCTAAACAGAAGCTTATTGAGACTTGGCTGAGACATGCAGAAGGATGTAATGGTAGAATTCAATAGTGGTAGACTACTGTAGCAGTTCAGATGAGCAATGTTCACCACATATAAACTTCCAGCAAATAATAATTTAAAAAAATAGGCGCACATCTAAGAGAAAAGTTCTACTCCCTGCTGTACCAATTTTCTATAAGAAGATGGGGGTGGCTGTTTTTTACACAGAGCAACATACAAAAACGTGACACACATATTTCCAAGCCAACACAGTCAGTCCATTCTGCCGCTGCAGGACACTGCCATTTCATTACCCCTTCATTCGACTAAAGTCTTCATATGCTGGGAGATACTGAGATTTTTCATTTGCTTCAAAGGTGCAGAGAATTACAAGTTCTGCTTAGGATTGCAGTAAATATATGGCAGTAAATGCTGGAAATGGTTAAGAAACTCTTAACAGTTTGGAGCATCACAGTGTTTGTGATTGCAAAGGAAGACAGACACTAATTCCGCACTAAACCTTTAGTTCTGGTTCAACCTTCTTCCCAAACTGATTTTCTACACTAGAATCACAGAATCATAAAGTCATAGAGTTGGTTTCTGTGATTCCATGATTCAAATGTAGAATATCAGTTTGGGGACAGGACTGAACCAGGATTTCATGTAGCCGAGATGTGACATATAAAACCTGCAGTGAATTTGATCAAACATAGTCCTTTCCAGAAGGCTTATTTCATGCTAATGAAAGAACTGATGGTAATGAAGAAGAAGAAGACTGCAGATTTATACCCTGCCCTTCTCTCTGAATCAGAGTCTCAGAGCGGCTTACAATCTCCCATATCTTCTCCCCCCACAACAGATACCTTGTGAGCAGGCCTCAGATTCAGTGGAAGCTCACAGGAGCACAGCTCCTGAACCTTTCTGAGAGTTCCACCTCCTCCTCCTGAGAGTTCTGCCTCCTTGTCCATTGAATAGTATGTGGAGCTGCATAACAATCCCTGGAAGAGCTCCACCACCTATTTTTCTACAAAATGACCACTGTTTGTGAGGTGGGTGGGGCTGAGAAGTCTCTCACAACAGCAGCTGCCCTTCCAAGGACAACTTCTGCGAGAGCTATAGCTCACTCAAGGCCATTCCAGCAGCTGGAAGCAGAGGAGTGGGGAATCAAACCCGGTTCTCCCAGATAAGAGTCCGCACACTTAACCACTACACCAAACTGGCTCTCATATGCCAAACTGGCTCTCATGAAGGGATGGCAACAAAAGGAGCGATAGCAATGAAGAGCCACCATTCCTTCTGTGCAGTTTCATCCAGTAGAGCTTGGCCAAGCAGTAGTGGTACCATCTACAATGGTGCTTTAGGACACTCAGTAGGATAAAATTGGATAAAGTTGCTCTGGTCCATTCCAGCTTGGACTCCACACTGAGGGCAGAGGTTATAGCAGAGTCTGTCCACAGCCTTCTCTTGTCCAGTATTGTTGGATGAGTTCCAGATGTCAACACTCAAGGCTATTGACAAAATATTTGGTGTTGCTGCTTTCCTGTCCAGTTTTGACTGGTGAAGACTTGCCAGGAAAGGCTATTCAACTCCATCATAAATACAATGAATGCATCATTGCATAAAGAACTGTCACCAGATGCCCTTAAAATGAGAATTTTAAAACCTCTTTAAACCCTTCTCTTGGTATCAGGAAATATCAAACCAATTCTAATTTGTCAATTCTGGCCAAAAGCATCGGATCAGTTCCAAATGATTCTGAATGAGACTGAACAATCAGAATCTGTTATAATCTGATTTCCAGATGGTGTTCAAGGTGGAAACAGTCTTAGTCACCCTGGTACATAACCAATGGGGAGAGATGGGAATATGTTGCCCTTTTGTTTGTCCTGGATTGCCCGATAGCTTCTCCTGACAGAGTTCTAGTTCAGTGATTGAGATCAACAAAATTGCCTTTTAAAAAAAAAAGTGCTACCAGTTGCCTTTGGGGAGCAGCTTGTGTAAACACAGCATTCATATTCAAAGGCAGCCATGTACACCTGTGTGCATGCCGGTTCCAAGCCCAGATAAATGGGGAGGGATGGAGAAAGACCTGGTGACCTACTCCAGAAAAATCTGCCAAGAAAATGTTACGGAAAGGCTCTCAAAAGTATCAGACATGGTGCCCAATGGCAGGACCCCCAGGCCAAAAGGTGCCCAACAAGTTACTGGGGAACAGCAAAGACCTCTAGCAAGTAGTCATGGTGTTAATGATGTGCCTGGGACAAATCTAGCGGGAATCCCAGCTGCTGATACAGCCCAAAGTGAAAGTAAGGGTCTGCGCTGCACAGAGACTTATTGAATAGCAACATGAAATGTCAGAGAAATGAGTCAGGGCAAATTGGATATTGTCAAACAAGAAATAAGGTTAAAAATCAACCTCCTTGGCATAAGTGAGTTACACTGGATAGACAATGGCTATTTTCAGTCTGAAGATTTTATTGTCTACTATTCAGGACATGATATCAAGAAAATAAATTGAGTGGCATTTATCATAAACAAGAAATTTGTGCATGCAGTAGAAGACTTCTCAATGGTCAATAATTGAATTATGACCATCTGAATTCATGCTAAGCCACTCAGCATCAAAGTTGTCCAAGTCCATGCCCCAACAACTGATGCGACAGAACTTGAAATAGAGGGTTGCTATGCCATCGTCCAAGAAACTGTGAAAGTTTCTGAAAGTTGCTCCAAAAATATATTGTTTACATATTGGGTGATTTTAATGCAAAATCTGGCACTCAAACAGAAATAGGCATCATAGGTAGACTAGCGCTTGGGGAAAGGAACAATGCAGAAGATTGTTTGGTACAATTTTGCCAAGAAAATCATTTTCAGATCATGAATATTTGGTTCAAACAGCACAAATATCACTTATACACTTGGACCTCTCCAAATGAACTACACCATAATTGAATTGACTATATTCTGTGCGATCATAAATGGACCAGTTCAGTACTCACTGTCAAGACATATCAAGGTGCTAACTGTGATTCAGATCATGCATTGTTGATGGCTAAAATAAAAGTCAATCTATGCAACATCAAAAGGACAGCACCACTAAAGAAGCTTGACATCACTAAAATCCCCGCACCCCCCCCCCCATGCACAATTGACAAGGTGAAAAAAATAGCTTTGAACTGCTGGACACTGCTGAGAAAACACTTGAAAAACTGGCTGGAAATTCATTCTACAATCATCAACATTCATTCTACAATCATCAAGATAGCTGCTGAACAACAGGGGTGGCCAAACTGCAGCTGCTCTCAAAGCCCCCACCACCACGTCAGCCAGCTTGGAAAAGGTATTTCTCTCTTTAAATCACCTCTCCAAGTCAAACCAGCCGTTTGGAGAATGCATTTAAAGTTAAAGTTGCTTTCTTTCCACCTCTCCCTCCCCATCTTCCTTCCTTGTCTTGTAGCTGTCAAACATCTGATGTTCATGTCTTGTGACCCTCAAACATATGCCATTTATTCTATGCGGCTCTTACGTTAAACACGTTCAGCCACCCCTGCCATACAAGAAACCAGAGAAAAAGTGCAAATAGCTTGAACCATAAAAACAGCAGAGCAAAGAAAAGCAGCAGGAAAACGAGAAGAAGCAAGAGGACTGAATGCGGATTTCTAGAGAGCAGCAAGGAAAGACAATAAAGTTCACTGGGATGAGTGTTGCAACAGCTAGAAGAGGACTGCGTGAAGGGCCACACCAAGTGTGTATTTATGCAAGTCAAAAAGATTTGAACACTATTTACTGCTCATAAAGGCATCATCAGAAGCAAGCAAGGGAAAGAACTGTCCATCCAACAAGCTGTCAAAAACAGATGGTGAGAATACACAGAAGCCCAGCCTCAGGATGCCAAGGAAAGGGAAGTTGAGAAGAAACCACCCATCCTTGAGGAAGAGATCGTGTGGGCAATGAGCCAACTACCAAACAACAAGGCCCCAGGTGTTGACATCATCTCCACGGAATTACTGAGGCCTGTACCACCCACAATCATCAGAGCCCAGAGTCAGAAAATTTGGGAAACCAACACATGGCCAGGGGACTGGAAACATTCAGTATTCATTCCACTACCAAATATGAGACTCCAGAAAGTGCTCCAATTATCACACAAAATTATACAACAATGCCTGGCATCAACCACTGAAAGGGAATTACCAGATGTCCAAGTCAGCTTTCAAAGGGGGCATGGCACTTGTGACCATATAGCAAATCTGTGCTGGATCATGGCGAAATCTCATGAATATCAAAAGATTATCTGTTTATGCTTCATTGATCACAAGAAAGCCTTCAGCTGTGTGAATTATGACAAGCTGTGGCAAACCCTACAAGATCTGGGGGTGCCAGCACGTCTGGTCAAGTTGATACAATCATTGTACACAAACCGGGAAGTCACTGTGTGGACACCATATGGAGATACTGATTGGTTCAAGATAGAGAAAGGAGTGCAACAAAGGCTGCATTCTTTCACATTTCCTATTCAACATGTATGCTAAAACAATCATGAGGAAGTTAGAACGGGAAGAGTCAAAAATCAGGGTAAAGGTGGGAGGAAGGAATATCAACAGTCTTTGATATGCTGATGACAACCCTCCTCTCAGAAACTAAGGAAGGCCTGGAATATCTGATCAAGAAAATCAAAGAAGAAAGTGAGAAGTTTGACCTCTTCCTAAACATCAAAAAGACCGAGATCATGACCACTGAGAAGAACAGAAACATCAAAATAACAGCTGATGATGAAGAGATTGAATGTGTGGAATGATTCACTTTCTTAGGATCACTGATCAACCAAAGTGGTGAATGCAGTCCAGAAATAAAATGTCGAATCACACTGGGTCACATAGCAATGATGAGCATGAGCCAAAAATGGAAGAGCAAGGACATCAGCGTAGCAACCAAACACAGAATAGTCTGCGCTTTTGTGTTCCACATAGCAGCCTATGGCTGCAAAAGTTGGACTGTGAAGAAATAAGACAGGAGGATAATTGACTCATTTGAGCTGTGTTGCTGGAGAAGGTTCCTGCGCATTCCTTGGACAGCAAAGGTGACAAGCAAGTATTGGAGCGCATAAAACCAGACATGCTATTGGAAGGGAAAATCACAAATCTGCGACTGACTTATTTTGGCCATGTCATGTGGAAGAACTCACTAGAAAAAGCAATTATGCTTGGATCGGTTAGCGGCAAAAGGAAACCAGACCGCCAAAGAACACGGCAGCTAAGCACCGTAAAAGTCGATACCAGCCTGAGCATGGAACAACTCAAAAAAACAGTACAAGATCAGAAAACGTGGAGAAAGAGCTGGCCCATAGAATCGCCAAGAGTTGGACATGACTGAATGGTTAACAGCAAAGAAGCATCAATACCAACAGGCCCACCATGATAGTATGGAGAACGGGGTGTATTGCATGCTCTGTGGAATTTGGAGTTGGCTGCAGTCCCTGAGCCCCAGTGGGAGAAAAGTGCCAGCATCATCTGCCTAGCTCCACCCCTTCATCTGCATAGCCTCACAAACACACACACTGTTCTTGTTGCTTGATCTTGCCAGTGTCTGATGGGATGCAGAGACCGGCGTTTATTAGACAGCTGTAGGAACAGCTGTATAAAGGCAAGAGGGCTTTTCCTCTGTTCTTCCATTACACAGCCTGGAAATTATAGTCATTATAAAATTGAGGCAATTTATCCTGCTGGCATGGAATTCAACACAGAGAATCTGCCACAGGACAGGCATAATTGTGCTAAGTTTCAGAAAGATCAGCTGAAGTGGAAGAGTCCATGCAATTTTTTTTTTTTAAGTGCTTCGATGTGCAGGCTTCTTATATTTGCAATCATTCTTCGCCAGGCCCAAACACCTTCAGAGTTCTACATTCTGATTTAAGTTCTGTCAGAAATTCAACACATTCTCTGCATTCATGAAAATCTATGATGTGTGTCTGTGTTTTCTGCTTACCTGGCATGGTGGGCATTTTGACATAAACTTCCCTCGCTTTTTTTTGTGTGTGTGCACAAGTAAACACTGTAACAATTATTTTGAAGTGAAGGAGGATATTTATTTATTTATTTATTGGCTCTAGAATATGGATAAACAAATGTGCTTCTCAAACTCCCTTTTTCATTTCTGCCTTTTGTTAATGTTCCAGGACAATTTTCTTCCTTTGAAAGTGTTGGCTTTTTTTATTAAAAGAAATTGCTTTTAAAATTATTTCTTTCCAATTGTTATATCATTTTTCCTATGCTGCTTTTGTTTTGTTTTGTTTTTCAAACTGTAATTTGGACGTGGCTGAGAATCTATATAACATAATTGCAATTGAAGCAAAATGAAGCAGCAACCAACAGCAACAACAAAAAGACTCTTCTTTCTTTTTGGGGGGGGGGACATTATGAGCCCCAGAATGAGTTTGGGTGAAAACTCTGCATTTCACATTTCAGTGCTTCAGTCAAATCTTATTCTTCTGCCTTACATTATGAGTTCCAGGTTTAAACACAAGCGATTCGATACAAAATAAAAAAGACTTTTCATTTTTTTGACAAGGGGCCGTTTGGGAGAAGGTGAAGTTGTTGAAATTGTACCAAATTAAATCTTGCAAGCTGTTTACAAACAAATAGCTTTTTAAGTGTTTTTCTCTTGGCAGTACCTGTCTCTGCATCCCACACTTCTTACCCAGAGGTATTAGAGCACTGATTCAACTATTGTCGCTCTTCCCATAGTTCCACAGCTGTCTAAGCGGGCTTCGCACCTGCCTCTTCTTCTCCAGATGGGAATGTTCCCTCAGGTTGCCCTTAATGAATTCCATTAAAAGTGAATTTGTATTTGCAGGAAGATCTGTATAGGCAGACAGCTTCATTTGACTGCAGGCTTGGAAACAGAGATATTCACCTTGACAATATAGAGGTTTATGGGGTGTGGGTCCCAGTGACTCTTCCAATCAGTTTGGTGAAGTGGTAAAGTGCACGGACTCTTATCTGGGAGAACCAGGTTTGATTCCCCACTCCTCCACTTGAGTTGGGCTGAAATTAAAGCTGGAATGGCCTTGGGTCAGCCATAGCTCTCACAAGAGTTGCCCTTGAAGAGCTCTCTCTCAGCCCCACCTACCTCACAGGGTGTCTGTTGTGGGGGAAAAATATAAAGGAGATTGTTAAGCCGCTCTGAGACAGTGATTCAGAGAGAAGGGCGGGGTATAAATATGTAGTCATCTTCTTCTTCAAATACAGAAGAAGAGGCCAACACATCACATTCTGTAGCATGTAGCTGACGGTAGATGTATATTAAGACTTCATCAGGGACCAGTTGGGCCACGGTGTAAATTATTAACAGTGAAGTTTCAAGCACACATTAGATGACTTTCCTCCTCCCTTGAGACATTTATAATGGATGCCTTCCCAGTTACAGAAGGGTAAAATTTATAGCAGCTAAATTTCCTGAGATGCTGTCTTGTTCGTAATCATCTCTGCTGCTGTTCTCTTTATTGACAGCATGGATGCTGAGCCATGCTGTGAAAAGAACCTGGCCTGTGTTTTTGAAAAAAAATGGTCAGTCTGTTGCAGTGTGAGCCAAAGAGAATTTCGTGATGTTCAAACAGTGATGAGGTCAAATAAAATTCCATTGAGAAGGCTGGACATGCTCTCCTATAGTACAAGAAAGCAGCAGAATGAAGACGTCTCTTCTTCAAATGGGCTTGGTAGCCTCCATACATGGTACTTTGACTGAGGCCTCCACCTGAGGACAAGTATGTTCATTGTTAGAAAGTTATGGACAACTTTGGCAGTAAGTGTAGCTCCATTCAAGGCCATAATGTCTCTTCAGTAGTTACCATAGATTCCCTTTCAGGGTTGTCCTCTCCAGGTCTATTGAGCTGAGGTTCAGCTGTGAAGAGTAGGTGAGAAAAAACAGGAGTACATACCTACAAAAAGGTCAGTGGGCCCTCTTGATTTTCCCCAGATGTTCTGCACTGTGCCTCCTTTGCTATAGCTCAGGCACCTATGCCCTTAGAGCCAGTTTGGTGTAGTGGTTAAGTGTGCGGACTCTTATCTGGGAGAACCAGGTTTGGTTCCCTAATCCTCCACTTGCACCTGCTAGCATGGCCTTGGGTCAGCCATAGCTCTGGCAGAGGTTGTCCTTGAAAGGGCAGCTGCTGTGAGAGCCCTCTCCAGCCCCACCTACCTCACAGGGTGTCTGTTGTGGGGGAGGAAGGTAAAGGAGATTGTGAGCCGCTCTGAGACTCTCTGGAGTGGAGGGCGGAATATAAATCCAATTTCTTCTTCTTTTCTGAAATGAAATTTCCCTTAAATGAAATTCACTGCTCACTAACATGTTTGAAGCTAACCAGCCACATGTTGGAGTTCACTAGGTGTTTAGCAGGCAACTAAACTGATCTACTGAAAACTGGGAGCTGTTGTCCATTGATAGTGGGCTGCTTATTAAATTTGCAGATGATATAAAATTGGGAGGGATTGCAAATACCATAGAAGACAGAGTCACGATACAGGATGATCTTGACAAGCTGGAAAACTGGACTAAAACAAAATGAATTTTAACTGGGATAACTAAAGTTCTGCATAATTATAGGATGAGGGAGACTTGTCTTGGCAATAGTATGTGCAAGAGGGATCTAGGGGTCTTAGTGGACCATACACTGAACATGAGTTGCCAGTGTGATGTGGTAGCTAAAAAGGCCCGTGCAATTTTGGGCTGTATCAACAGAAGTCTAGCATCCAGAACACATGAAGTGATGGCATCACTTTCTTCTGCTCTGGTTATACCTCTTCTAGAGTATTGTATTCAGTTTTGGGCACCGCAATTTAAGAAGGAGGGAAACAAAGATGATGAGGGGTCTGGAGACAAAGTCCTATGAGGAAAGGCTGAGGGAGCTGAATATGTTTACCCTGGAGAAGAGACAATTGAGAAGTGATTATGATCACCATCTTCAAGTATTTGAAGGGCTGTCATATAGAGGATGGTTCAGAGTTGTTTTCTGTTGCCCCAGAAAGTTGAACCAGAATCAGTGGGTTGAAATTAAAGCAGAAGAATTTTTGACTAAACATTAGGAAGAACTTCCTGACAGAGCAGTTCCACAATGGAACAGGCTTCCTCAGGAGGAGGTGGGTTCTCCTTCTTTGGGATTTTTTTTAAACAGAGGCTAGATGGCCATCTGACAGCCATGCTGATTCTGTGAACTTGGGCAGATAATGAGAAGGAGAGCAGGAAGGGTTGCATCAGGCTGAGTGTCTTGGCCCTTTCTTTGTTGCCCAGGGAAATGCAGATTGCCACTTGAGCCTATGAGAGTGCTGCTCCAGCATCCGATCACCTTTGAGAAGGGAGGTGGAATGTTGGAGGGAAGCACAAAAGGAGTTCAGTTCAGTTCTGCGTCAGGGAGAGAGCAGTGAGAGTTTAGTTCTGGCTCAGGAAAAAAAAGCAGCTAAAGGGAATCCATTTTAAGTTAGGTCTTCCTCTTTTCCTGCTGCCTTCCACTTAAATCCACTTAAATCCACTTAAAATCCACTTAAATTCCTCTTTTCCTACTGCCTTCCACTTAAATCCACTTAAATCCACTTAAAATCCACTTAAATTCCTCTTTTCCTACTGCCTTCCACTTAAATCCATTTCTACCCAGGTAAGGAAGACACATTCTTAAGCAAGACCCCTTCAGAGCCCTTTAACAACTGACCTTGTGCAAGAGAACTAAAGCACTGGGAGGAAGATTGTAAGAAACATTGCTGTCAGCAGTAACATTTATTTATATTTATGTATCACTTTACATTTCTATACCCAGTTTGGTGTAGTGGTTAAGTGTGCGGACTCTTATCTGGAAGAACCGGGTTTGATTCCCCACTCCTCCACTTGCACCTGCTGGCATGGCCTTGGGTCAGCCATAGCTCTGGCAGAGGTTGTCCTTGAAAGGGCAGCTGCTGTGAGAGCCCTCTCCAGCCCCACCCACCTCACAGGGTGTCTGTTGTGGGGGGAGAAGATATAGGAGATTGTGAGCCGCTCTGAGTCCCTGATTCAGAGAGAAGGGCGGGGTATAAATCTGCAATTCTTCTTCTTCTTCTTCTTTTACCCCCACCCCACCCCTGCAAGTGGGCTCAGGGCAGGTGACAACATAATCAGAGATTTAAAAAACAGTTACGACGATTCTAAAACAATGAGTCAGTTTAAGACAATTAGGTAATTTAAACTTTTAATCAAGTAAACAAATTAAAACAGTTAAAAACATTCAAGATGGCAAAATTTCACAGTATAAGGGCCTAAGCTGAGCAAGCAAAATAGACAGATGTTGTTACATAGTGTCAGTGCTTGATATAAACAGGTGGTTGGATGGGCTGTATTTGGCACGGAGGCCAGATATTCAAATGTCCCCGCCTCAAATAAAAGCCTGGTGGAACAGCTCTGCTTTACAGACCCTGTGGAACTGGGTCTGTAAATTTATAGTTGGGAGTGAGCAGTGAAGTGGCCAAGTTTGCGGATGACACTAAATTGTTCAGGGTGGCGAGAACCAGAGAGGATTGTGAGGAACTCCAAAGGGATCTGTTGAGGCTGGGTGAGTGGGCGTCAACGTGGCAGATGCGGTTCAATGTGGCCAAGTGCAAAGTAATGCACATTGGGGCCAAGAATCCCAGCTACAAATACAAGTTGATGGGGTGTGAACTGGCAGAGACTGACCAAGAGAGAGATCTTGGGGTCGTGGTAGATAACTCACTGAAAATGTCAAGACAGTGTGCGTTTGCAATAAAAAAGGCCAACGCCATGCTGGGAATTATTAGGGAGGGAATTGAAAACAAATCAGCTGGTATCATAATGCCCCTGTATAAATCGATGGTGCGGTCTCATTTGGAGTACTGTGTGCAGTTCTGGTCGCCGCACCTCAAAAAGGATATTATAGCATTGGAGAAAGTCCAGAAAAGGGCAACTAGAATGATTAAAGGGCTGGAGCACTTTCCCTATGAAGAAAGGTTGAAACGCTTGGGACTCTTTAGCTTGGAGAAACGTCGACTGCGGGGTGACATGATAGAGGTTTACAAGATAATGCATGGGATGGAGAAAGTAGAGAAAGAAGTACTTTTCTCCCTTTCTCACAATAGAAGAACTCGTGGGCATTCAATGAAATTGCTGAGCAGACAGGTTAACGGATAAAAGGAAGTACTTCTTCACCCAAAGGGTGATTAACATGTGGAATTCACTGCCACAGGAGGTGGCGGCGGCCACAAGCATAGCCACCTTCAAGAGGGGTTTAGATAAAAATATGGAGCAGAGGTCCATCAGTGGCTATTAGCCACAGTGTGTGTTTGTGTGTGTGTGTGTATATATATATATATAAATTTTTTGCCACTGTGTGACACAGAGTGTTGGACTGGATGGGCCATTGGCCTGATCCAACATGGCTTCTCTTATGTTCTTATGTTCTAACTGCAGCAAACTCCACCGAGCCCTGATCTCTAAAGGGAGCATATAAGCTGAAATTTCATGTTATTTTCCAGATATAAAGTTTGGGTGTGACCAGATGCACAAGCCTTTTTGTGTGAGCCAGAGGGCAAGAATCAAAGGCTCTGTACCCTCTGGTCTTAGGTAACCTGGCCCGCTGGATCTGGGATTGGGCCCAAGAGATAGCCAGTGGCTTTTGTTTGCTTCTTTTAAAATTGTACTTTTTTCCTACTGTAAATTGATTTGGATCCTTTCAGGGAGAAAACTAGGGAATTAAATATTTAAGTAACCAACATAATTGTGTGAAAGCATAAATCTGTTGTATCAATTTATACCAGGCTAAACAGCATCTGTAGAGTAATACGTATCTGGAGTAAATTGACCTTAGGACAATAATTGTAATGTGTGGGGATAAACAAAAGGTTGATTCATGGTCTGAGAGCCATAAAGAAGAGATGGTTACCAAGAAAGGCTGCTAATCTTTAGATTCTAATATAGGGAAATGGAATGCATGAAAGGAGTTGCTAAGGAAACAATTCTAGGACCAGAGGACTGTAGCCAAAAATATGGCTGGTTCTTTTAAATCAACCTGTGAACTCCAGCCTTCCTACATTTGCAGCTCTTGGACTATCTATCTAGTACAATTTTATCCTGTTGTTCTCCAAGGAACTCACAGCAGAATTTATGGTTCTCCCTTCATTCACTGGTGGCCAGAAACATATCTGTCTTCTCCCATATTAGAGAAGGTTAGCCAGTTCTGCCAAGGAGGGACCATAGCGCATAGAATCATAGAGTTGGAAGGGATCAGCCTGATGCAGGATCAGCCTAAGTGTTTTGTAGCCACTCCATGAAGACTGCCGGTGAGTGGGGAACTCTCCACTACCCTAGGTAGCCAATTCTACTGATGAACTACTCTTACTATCCAGCTGGTCGTGTCCTATCCATAATTTAAACCCATTATTGCAAATCCTATCCCCTGCTGCCAACAGCTCCCTGCCCTCCTCCTCCCTGCCCTCCTCCTTTCAAATACTGGAAGGATCTGTGATAGA
Organism: Heteronotia binoei; assembly: GCF_032191835.1. Taxonomy (NCBI): domain Eukaryota; kingdom Metazoa; phylum Chordata; class Lepidosauria; order Squamata; family Gekkonidae; genus Heteronotia; species Heteronotia binoei. The sequence goes on from NC_083238.1 coordinate 28,719,164, forward strand.
GCATCTGCTCTGCCTGCAAAAAGTCCCAGGCTCAATCCCAAGCATCTCCAGTTGAAAAGGCCAGGAAACCTTGGAGAGCCGCTACCAATCTGAGCAGACAATACTAACCTTGATGGACCAATAGTCTGATTCTTTATAAAGGCATCTTCATCTATTCATGTGTCTTCAGCACCACAGAATCCTTTAGACCAGGAGTGGGGAACAGTGGCTCTCCAGATGTTTTTTGCCTACAACTCCCATCAGCCCCAGCCAGCATGGCTAATGGCTGGGGCTGATGGGAGTTGTAGGAAAAAACATCTGGAGAGCCACTGTCCCCCACCCTGCTTTAGACCTTTACAATATACATTGCTGCTAACAAAATTACAGCTTTGCCGCTGAGTTTCACAGCCATAGTTACTTGAACCACCATCCTGCTATTTATCTGATAAACTTAAGTAGCATTTGTGGCCTTATCATTACCTGAACAAGTCAGTTTCCCATTTAGTTACAGTGACTCTAGAGAAATGAGGCACACAGTAATGCTTTATGTCCTAACACAATGGTTATGTTTCCATTCTCCAACATACCTTAACAAGGGTTAACCAGCCTACACAACATAAAGTATGGCATGGTGGTTATTTAAATGCTAATTTCCTTCCTTTCCCCCAAATCTGATTGGGAAAAATAACCTACAAAAAGATTTCTGATCCCAGATAAAGCTTGCATATTTCCCCCCTGAATAAGATATGACATGAGGGGGGGGGCGGTGGAGGAATTACATGATGAGTCTTAAAATAAGGTATAACTTTCCCCAGCAAATACAGCATACTAATTTACAAACTTCTTGTTGGCACCTGTTCATCAGGATGGAAATTCACATCTGAACTGATTTTTGTCAAAGACAAACAGCGATATTAAAAATATGTTCCTGGTTCAGAAGCAACTAGCGGCTGATTCTCATGGTTGCTAAGTAACAGGCACTTTATGGCAGAAATCTGCATAGAGCCCATTCTTGCAAATCGATTCACATTGTACCTTGTGGGGACATCCCCAGAAAGGCATGGGTTGTGTACAAACATAACATTTGCAGAGCCAGTTTCCTCCCTCCCATGGCTGGCTTGCATCAGGGGGTGTGGTCTAATATGCAAATGAGTTCCTGCTGAGCCTTTGCTATGAAAAAAGAACTGGGAGCCACATCAAAGAGAATATGTCTAGGCCACATTGGTGTTGTGCAAATCCATAGAGGACAAAAAAAAATGGAAGGGGGTGTGTGATAGAAGTTACAATGGATAGAAAATCATAGCAATGAATAAACACCAAATTAATTGAAACAACGAATAAACAAGATGATCCTTCAAATATCCTGGTCCCAAGCCATGTTGAATTTTAAAGGACAAAGCCAATGCCTTGACTTGGGTTTCCAAGGAGCCTGGGGGCGCATTCCAGCAGGAAACCTACAATTTCTTAATAGATACAAAAATATGTCTGCAAATACAAGAGCATCTTCTTTTTTGATTAGGACACTGTATAAAATGTTCATCTCTTGGATGGTAGCTCCTAAGTAGCTAACCATCTGAAGGATGCTGCAACTTGTTGGATAATTTAGGCTTAGATAAAAGAAGGCAATTAGCGTACTGCTGGCACTAATGAGCCAATTAGCACTGACAATGTTACAAAGAACTCAGTGGCGCAGGTAGCTAATCAGCCTTTGAGAACTGTCCCCGCTCAGGAGTCGAGAGCTGGCAAAATAAATTTGTCATATGCTAGCCAGCTTGCGAGATCCGGTCGCAGTGTGAAATAGACAACTCTCCTCTGACTCACATCTGTATTATCGGAAGGGATTCTCAAACTTTGTCAGGATTCAAGGCAGAGGGAAGGCTCCACAAGTGTAATGCAGCCTAATCCAGAACAAAGTGTTCATCAGACATCACCCATAGCTTTAATGCCCAAAGGACACATGATACTGATCTAAGATCAAACTTGTACGTTTTTGCTAATGGAATGCAATCCTTGAATTCTGCCACACTAATTGCAACAGCTATTTAGGAAGTGTGGGGTGATTAATTTTAATTTCTGCATGGCTTTTTGTTTGCTTTTGCAGTCAAAATCATCCCTCCAAATAGAAGTAGGGAGATGCACTTGTTTCTTGGAGAATGCAGAAACAACAAATTAACCCCAAATCACCATTCATTTTATTTGTTTGGATAGTGCAAATGAACAGGAGAAAAAAAAAGAATGAATAAATGACTCCCTTCCCTCCTTCCCCTGGCCTCCCTCCCATTATTGGGTAGAGGATGCCTGTGATGACTCTAAGCTTGTGACTGCCACGCATACAGGTCGTCAGTTGACAGATGAGTAAATAGGAGGGGAGCCCCAAACACACACACCCCTTCCTTCTCACTCTGCTTGCCAAGGGAGGGACAGAACCCAGAATTGTCCCATGTCTGCAATAGAGATGACAACAGCATCTTCACCAACTCAAGCTCTTGCTTGAGTTTTGTTGCTCATAATAGAAAACAGTACTCCCTCTAAGCTGTGGAGTCTATGAGCAAAAATTCTACTCCGTGAGCTACTGACATTAAAGTTTGGTATTTGCACTCTCCAAACAAATAAAGAGAATGGTGATTTGGGATTACTGCAGAAATCAGTTTACTCCGGGGCCATTTTTCCTGAGCTAAGACAAAAAACGTGTGAGCCGGAGGCTAAACAACTGTGAGCTAACTCACAATGACTCAGCTTAGAGGGAAGGCTGTTAGGAAGTGCTCCCATACTAAAATCTAGGGGTATTGGTTTGGAGCTCTCTTACCTTCCTCAGTTAGGAAGCCAGCTGTTCAGTGGCCAGGTTGGGCTGCTCATGAGCAGCTGAAGCCCTTTCACTTTGTTTTCTTTTTGTGCAGACATGCAGTGCACAATAATTCCCTTACACACACACCTGTTGCCACCACCTCACCATAATCTGTCACCATTGTTTATCTGAATGGACAAAAACAGCCATTAATACCAAAATAAACGTTGCATAATATTTTTAACAAGATTTTTCTAATTGGATGTATGAGTGCGCCTGATTAACAGTAATCGTTCCAATAAAAACAGGTAGCCGCCACATCCTGAACCAGACTGCTGGTCCATCATCAGTATTGTTTACTCAAGGGCTTTTTTTTTTGTAGCAGGAACTCCTTTGCATATTAGGCCATACCCCTCTGATGTAGCCAATTCTCCTGGAACTTACAGTAGGCTCTGTACTAAGAGCCCTGTAAGCTCTTGGAGGATTGGCTACATCAGGGATGTGTGGCCTAATATGCAAAGGAATTCCTGCTGCCAAAAAAAGCCCTGGTCTACTCAGACTGTTAGTGGCTGTCTAGGGACTCAGGCAGAGGTCTTTCACGTCACCTACTACCTGATCCTTTTATCTGGAGATCAAACCTGGGACCTTCTGCATGGAAAACAGATGCTATACTACTGAGCCACATGACTGAGCCCCTTCATTAATTTTATTTAAAATATGTACAGGCTACTTTACCTCTGCAAACTCAAGGCAGCTGTGTCTGCATCACTCTGCAAATCGTTTTTCCCCACAAACTCCTATGGGAGTAATTGTTTTCTGCACACACAACTGCAACTGCAACACCACAGCTGCTGGGCAGCTGGAAAACTCCTCAGTGCGGTGCCAGGCAGTGAAGGCAAGCCAAGTCAAGGCTGAGCTCTTGAAAGATCACAGCTGGAAAGAAAGGTGTGGTCTCTGCAAAGTTCTCGACATCCCTGTCAAATTCTTGTATATTTGCATTCGAGAATGAAAAGGACCTCATGCCTTATATAGAGCTGCTTGCTTCTTCTTAGACCTGAACGAGAATTCTCATAGATCTAGCTAGAACACATCCAATGAGATGGTAGACTAAGGAACTAGATTTCCCACAGATGAAAGGAATTCATTTTTTTTTAGAATGCTCCCCACACTTTAAAAAAACAAAAAAAAGCTTCCTACCATGTGACAAAGAAGAACATCAGAAAGAGAGTCCATTGTGTGATCCTCGGTCTTTATCAAAGAATTGTTGTTGGAGAGAGAAAATTCAGATTACTCTTTCGTCGCATTTTGCCATGCGTTGTCTGAATGGTGCAATCAAGACTTCTAGCCCACAATCAGGGATCTTTTATCACCTGCTGGTGTGACTCATTTACTGTTTGCCAGACACAAGCCAGGAAATGATCATTTGCCAAGCTGTTTGGAGGCGGCTGAACAAACTCAAGGATGTTTTTTGCACAATTAGACTGTTTTCTCATAGCTGCCCCCCCCTCCAGTCCTCCCATCACCTCAAATTGTAAATTAACACTTGTTAAAAGAAACAATAATTCCACTGAAATTTTGTGTTGTGACTTACTACTTGGATCTTGCAATCATTTTGTGAATACATGCCACGGACTGCACAGGCATGAAAAGCAGGCAATGCCCCCTGAAGCTAAGCAGAGCCAACCATGGCAAGTACTTGGATGGGATTCCTCCAAGGAATACCAGGGCCAAGATGCAGGGGCAGGCAGTAAACCACGTCTGTGAACATCCTTGCCTCTCAGCACCACTAGGGGTTACCAAAAGTTATCCATGCACACACACATATGCATATACACACAAACACAAAATAGAAAAGAAAAGCAGGCAATGCAACACAATGCTTCCAGTGTCAGTCATGTAAAGGATGCATTTGACAGTGCAAGTGCAAGGAGGGAATAAGTGCTGAGGACTATGCTTGACCAATAGGTCAACTCACCTAGGAAGCCCTTGCCATCTAAGTGGAACTTTTCCACCTGCTCAACCCAACCCCATGGCTCCCTTTAAAAGGGGGAAGATGCAACTTGGAGGTGCTGCTTTTTGCCTTGGTAGACCTTGCCATCTACACTGAGCTTTTCTATTTTCCCAACCCCATGCCCTAGCTCAGGGGTGTTGAACGCATTTGTTATGAGGACGAGATTTCACATAAATGAGACCTTGTTGGGCCGGGCCATATTTGTCATAAAATGTAATGCCAGGTAGCAGAGATATAAACTTTATAAAGGACACAGACAAACACAACTAAATTTTTTTTTAAAAAAAAAGATATTTAAATAAAATGTAATTAAAACATTAGCACTCTTGCAATATTTTGTTTATTTAACAGTCTCTGATAACTGACACCTCTTGCTCTGAATTAGTGCATCAGAATCTGGAGACAATGTCGATGCTTTAGCAATCTTGAGTATGCTGTTCAGGTGTGTAACTGTAAGTTGCAAACCTACGTTTGATTTACTGACATTCAGTACAAAAATCTCATGGTCAATGCTTTGAGCCTAATACCCAGAGGAAAACATGAACTGTTTGGGCACTCTGAGCTTTTGTACATAAGTTGCTTCATATGCCAGTCAGCCAATGAAGGAAATAGAGGCTTTGCTCTGTAGCTTGATTGAGCAAGCCTGACAAAGCAAGCTGTGATGCAGAAGTAAGCAAGAGAGGGAGAAAGAAGCAGGCAACAGTAAGTTGCTCGACCTAATAGGAGCTCTCCAGGGGCCTGATCTGGTCCCTGGGCCACATATTTGACACCCCTGCCCTAGCTCTTTGCTTGTAAAATGAATTTGTTAGCTGGTACTATTGTTATTAATAGCTTATTTTTATGGTATCCATTTTTGAAATATATTGCTGAACAGGATATTGTTCCAACAAATCCATATTATAAAAGTTTAATTTATTTTTAGATATAGGAGAGGAAAGGTCCCCTGTGCAAGCACCAGTCGTTTCCGACTCTGGGGTGATGTTGCGTTCACAAGGTTTTCACGGCAGACTTTTTACAGGGTGGTTTGCCATTGCCTTCCCCAGTCTTTTACACTTTCCCCCCAGCAAGCTGGGGACTCATTTTACCGACCTCGGAAGGATGGAAGGCTGAGTCAACCTTGGACCAGCTACCTGAATCCAGCTACCGCTGGAATCAAACTCAAGTCATGAGCAGAGAGTTCAGATCACAGTACTGCAGTACCGCTCCTTTACCACTCTGCACCATAGTTGGGCCTAAATGGCTATATAAAAGCACCAGAATTTACTTTAAGATAGATAGATAGATAGATAGATAGATAGATAGATAGATAGATAGATAGATAGATAGATAGATAGATAGATAGATAGATAGATAGATAGATAGATAGAGAGAGACAGACAGACAGACAGACAGACAGACAGACAGACAAGTTTTTTTCTAGCAGTACAGGGCCTACTATAAGCTACTGTAGGCACTTAGTACAGGGCCTACTGTAAGCTCCAGGAGGATTGGCCACATCAGGGGTGTGTGGCTGAATATGCAAAGGAGTTCCTGCTACAAAAAAAGCCATAGATAGATAGATAGATAGATAGATAGATAGATAGATAGATAGATAGATAGATAGATAGATAGATAGATAGATAGATAGATAGATAGATAATAAACTCAGAACATATAATCTTATTTTTTCTTATGGTATCTGTATGCTACATTTTCATAGTATTGCTTTGTTGTTAAATTAATAAAATAATAATAATGGGGGGAGAAAAATAGCTTATTTTTATGTCTGTATTATAACAGAAAGTTTCATATTTGTTAGCTGTCAGGAGTGTCCTTTTGTACAGAAAGGTGGGAGACAGAGAGAGAGATAGACAGAGAGACAAAATGACCTTGCGGAATATGTGTCCCTTCTCTGGTTTTAGAAAAAAATTGCTGGGCAGTCCTAAGCAGTTACATCCTTCTAAACCCATTGACTTTGGAAGGTTTTGAAAGATTCGACTCTTCTTAGGACTGCACCATTCTTCACCCTTGGTTCTGTGTTACTGATTACCGGGCGTAACTTCTCCCTGGACACTGGTGGCTTACATTATACGATCCTCCTTGAGTCTCCATGAAACATCAATAAAAATAATTCTGTTGCACAGGTGCCAAGCCACTTGGTATAAGGCTTGATATAATTTTTAATAAAAATTATTATAGTGTTCGGATCAAGAGCTTGCCTAGCCTGTAGGCAAAGAAGTCTGAGTAATGCAAGTTTGCCTGTTCCTGCCTAGCTTCTCAGCATCTCTGCTCGCACCTCACCATCTCCATGTCTGGAGGGATACAGTGCAGAATCCATGCGGCTCCTCCTTCCCCCTCAGTCTGTTCCTTGTGTCGCCCAGGCCTGAAACGAATGAGCAAAAAGACAAGAGACAGCGCAGAAGCAAATAGCTAAAATAATCAAATCAATTTGACACTCTCAAGAGAGTTAGTGGCAGAATCAATCACTTCTGAATTTCTCCCACTTGTTATTCTATTGAAAAAAGCAGTGTTTAAAGCAGACTTATGGGAGGTTTATCTGCAAGGTATTAGGGATTCTAATCATGTTTAAGGTTTATGCCTCCCTCTGGTATTATCCTTGTTTATAATAAACTAACTATAGCATAAATCCTGCTTCATGAATCTGGTGTGATTGTTGCAAAGATTAATTATGATCAGTGCTGGTTGGGGGGGGGGGGTTGTTTGTTTTTTTTAAAGAAAAGCTATTCTGTAGTTCTAACTTCTAGGCTGGATTTTGCTTTAACTGATAGCAATTTACACATTCATAAATTCCCTAACCTCTTAAATATTTATAGTAAGAATAAAATTATATTGCCAAGATTTTACATTACATTCTATCAGTGCCCTAAGGATAAATGTCTTGTTAGTTGCCTTATTTTAAATTACATCATAACAAGTTGACTTTATACAAAGAGATGGGTTGTTTATCTCCAAAGAATGTCAAGTCTATAATGGGAACATAGAGGGGGAAAGCAGTCAGGCATTTACGGTAGGTTTATATTCTGTCAATAATATTAATGGTATGTTAAGCTGAGAGAACATGAGCAGTCTAAGATCACCCACTGAATTTGCATGACCGAGTCAGGATTTGAACCTGGGTCTCTCTCTCCCAGATCGTAGTACAACATTCTAACCATTTTATACCATTTTGGATCTCTAAGCATGTGACCCCAAGTCAGAACATGGCACCTAGCAGGAAACTGGGTAGGAACATGGAGACACTGTCACAATGATGTCATTTCCAGGTTGAATGTGGAAGTGACACTATGTTGCTTTAGGATTCAGTGGAAACTCTATGGTGGTGGAGGTCAGTGGCTCAGTGTGGAGAATACCCTTCTGGGAGGAGGAAAAGCAACACAAGGAGGAGACCGTGTAAATGCTGAAACACAAGCAAAAGCTCATGGCAGACTGCTGTAAAATGTATATTTTATGTGCAAAAAATTCAATAAGGTGTTGTAAGTATCCGTGTGCAATTCTTACAAATTTATATCAACAAAAACTGTATAACGGCAGCCTAAGAACATTCTATGCAGACACAAAAATAACATGCACATGTATAAAAATCCACATAACACTGCAAGCAGGCTCAGAAAAGGTTGTCCTGTAACCAAAAGTTGTAAGTCCACATAAAAGCTAATTATGATACATTAGAGCAGGGGTGTCAAATGTGTGGCCCACAGGCCAAACCAGCCCCCAGAGGTCTTCAATCAGTCCCATGGGGCTCTCTTCTCCCCCTTCCCCCCTCCTGTCCTCAACCTGTGAAGCTTGGAGGCTGCCATGACATTCCCAGCTCCTTCTGCCTTCTCTTTGCAGAGGCTAAAGCTGAAAGCAAAGCTGCAAAGAAAATACGGAATGGATTTCTCCTTGCTCACATGGCAATCTCAATCTCAGTCCAGTCATCCCGGTGAAAGGAAGCATGATGGATAACCAGCAATACCAAGCCATTTCCCAACAGGGCTTCAACAGACGCGTGGTTCTGGGACAACTCATACAATCAGTAACTCGCTTCGAGTCACACAACAAAGCTGGTATCTTCAGATGCTGATCTGAAGATACCAGCCTTGTTGCATGACTCGAAGTGCTTAAGTGCTGATTGTATGAATTGTCCCAGAACCATGTGCCTGACGAAGCCCTGTTGGGAGACAGCTTGGTATTGCTGGCTATCTATTGTGCTTCCTAAATTCATGGATTCCACACCAAAGGCTAAACTCATGGATTCCACACCAAAGAAGATCTGATCCATTGCAGTCTTTAGCTCCAGGACTGGTACCCCTGGCATTCTTTGATGGTGCTTGGGATGATTATAGTGGGATTAAAATATAAAATTACATGATTTGTTTAAAAGATGAAAGCCTAACTATACAGCACATCCCCAGCAAAGGAAATGATTGCACTGACAGTTTGTAAATGCCTGTGTAATGACATGTTGTATGCTTAGGTGGGGATTTTCCGGGGAGATATCTGGGCATTTTATTAATACCTTGGAGCAACTAATGATTTAATTACAGGCAGATAATGCTTCCTATCCAGATTAAAAAGGTATTTTTGTATTAATATCAAATTCTGATTTCTGACGGTGCCATGAAAAGCCTGAAATATGCAATTTTGCGGTTAATTTCTTTGGCATAAACATAGCATAAGTGTGGAAAATTACTTACCAAAGCAATCCTGCATATCTATCAATCAGATCCAAATAACATCAAAACAAAAAGGTACTAGGAAAGACTTAGGGCAATTTAAATAACAACGAATAGGACTGTGTTCCTTTGCACACCTAACCTTAAGTCAGACTTTAATCAATGGGGCTTTCTTCTGAGTAGGTATATTCAGAAGCTTGCGTGTTTCTTTCCAACGTCCACCTCAGAGGGAAAAAAACAAAAAGAACGAAACGGTGACTTTTGAGTCTAAGGTATTTCAAGACTGATCAAAATAGGATTTTTTAAAAAAAAAAGAATTCTCCCAACAAATAATGATATTTGCCGTTTTCAAGTGGGAACACAGCAAAACTGTTGTTATTAGAAAGGATGTGATGTTCACATTACTGCAACCGATGTGCAGCAGACAGACTGAGAACACCTTGATGGTATCATTGGCTCTCTCAAACATGCTGGCTGTGCTGGGATAGCCCATCAGTTGAGAACTGAAAAAGTAACTGATTGCTTGAAAGCGACTGGGTATTTGGCAGTGCCCTCCTAAGCGCAGTTACACCCTCATAAGCCTGTTGACTTCAGTGGACTCAGAAGGGTATGAGCCTGTGTGGGAATGCACTGTGAATCTCCTCTGAAGGAAATGGTAGAGAAGAGCAGCAGTGGAACTTTTGATTGAACACGCAATTTAAAACACATTGATCATAATTAAGTTTGTTAAAGTAAGAAGTTAATTGACCTTGAAAGCTGAATCAACGGCAGTCAAGCAGTGGTCATGGAAACCAGAGACTGGTGAGGCTACAGCATCAAACAGCAGAGGAAAATCAGACAACAACATCAATAGCTAAACAGGTCAGAGAGGCTATTGTTATCAGATATGGGGGGAAAGACTTGGATCATATACGGAGTACATTTTTAAGCAGATGTTTCCCCATGATATGCCCTAAGATATGTGTATCCCTTAATTACATAAACCAAACGTGGCCAAACCCAGTTTTTTTCAGACGTTCCATGAATAAAATAAATGCAATTCTATTTTTGCAACATATTTTAATGAGAATGGCTTCTTCCTGTAGGACAGCACCTTAATATGTAATGGGCTGGATCCTACCAGCTGTTCTGCTGGTGAAAGGGAGAGGAGGGGACCCCTTTAGACACCAAAAATGGCTATAATGAAGAGTGTGAGATGTGCACAGATAAAAATCATGTAGGACAGGAGCCATAGCAAGGAGGAAAATTGGGTGAGATTGTTTAAAAAAAAAAACAACTAGCTGGATCCAACCCAATGATATAGAATAGAGTATTCAGATTTTCCCCCTCATTTAGCTGAAGGACCCAATGGAAATCCAGTGAATTTGAAGCTATACATACACGCAAATAAGAATAATACAAATGTGGTTGTTCCAGTATATTTGGAATAGGTTGTACTTGCTGTAAAAGTTGCCACATCTTTGTCATTAGTTAAAATAGTAAACCATTTAATTTTTCTAATAATTTTGATGTGTTGATGAACTTTACTCAAAGCACTGCCTTTAGCTAAGTTTGGGGTGGGGGGATTAGAGATGAATTAGTGCCTTGAGCCTTCAGATTTGGCTCAAAGTTGCTTACTGAGTGATTGGGATGCCATAAATTTTTCACTGAAGCTCTGTAACAGTTGAGCTTACCTTGTTCAGCATGATGGGATTCGAAGCCAACCAGGCACTGGATGGCATCAAGCAAACTGAGCAGCTGCCAAAAAAAGTTTGCAGCCGCCTGTTGGTCGGCAAACTCAGCTGATTGGTGGATCAGCTGGCAGTTAGGTTCTTATCCCATGCACTTACCCCCTCAGAAAAATAGCTGCACAGTGAAGATAGAGAGCAGAAACAATTTCACACTGCAAAAGGAGAGAGAGGAGAGAGATGTCGATTTCTCACTAGGTCTTGTTCCGAGTGGAGAGCCCTTTTGCTCCTGGCGCTTCTCTCCATTTTCGCACAAGCTGCTGCAGAGCTGCGAGTTAGCACGCTGCTCTCCCATGGCAAGCAGAAACCACTTGTAAGAGGATCTTGCTTGCCGCAGGAAAGCAGCGCACCAACTCGCAGTTCCCTGCGAAGCACCGGGAGCAAAAGGGCTCTCCACCTGGAACAAGCCCTAGTGAGAAATTGGCCAGAGAGAGTTTCTCTCCTTTTTTCTACAACCCAGGTTAAGGGCTCAGAAGAAAAGCTCTCTCTTTCTTTCTCCCAACCCCAAACTTAGAGCTTGGCTATAGAGAACTGGAATGATCTGGGGAGAAGAGAAGGAAAATCAGCCAGGGTTCTGCTCACACACTCTCCCTGCTCACCACTAAACGTGTTGTATATCAGCAGGTCTTGATGCAGCAAAAATGTCTGGAAAAGAGATCAGAAGAACCTGACTTGCAGCTGATCAGCTGAGAATCAGCGCCTGATTCTCCCCTCCCTCTACTAAAATACATTGCTGGACACAAAATAGAAGCTCCTGCCGGGAGCTTATATCTCATAGCTGAAATGGGCCTCTTCTTGTGAATCGATACAAACAAGTTGAGAACAGCCCATAGATTTATTGACTGCCTAATCACCACTGGTGAATGGGAATGAGCTGAACTGGAAGGTGTTTAAGAACCCTTGTGTGATTGAGAATAAGGGGACACCTTAGGAATTATTAACAAGTTGTCAAAAAGAAGAAGAAGAGCTGATCCCATGGTTTGTTCCATACTGTCCCAGTTAAAGGATCTTGCCATGGTCTAGCCACAATCAACAACATCAACATTTATTACGATCAGTCGGCAACAATTTAACAGTGTGGTTGGCATACAAATACAAAATTAATAGAGATTAAAATTCATGGCCTTAATGTGCTGTAATTAATTATTCATAAAAGTTATTTAGAAGTTTTGGAATAGCTGCTTTCCTGGGGGCAAAGTCTCAGCACGGGGTTTGGCCACTTTAGAGGTGGTCTTGTTGGAGCAGTCTGCAAGGAGGAGAGGTGTGTGAAGAATTTTTCAGCTCTTCCTGGGAACTTAGTAGGGTTGCCAGGTTCAATTGTGTCCCTGACAGTGGGGTTTGGGTGGTGTTCTGGGAGGGGAGGAGCCATCCCTGATGTGATGACATCATACAGAGTGACATCATTGCATCCCCAATGCAACTCCCCCTTCCCCCGTTTTTCTCCAACCATTTAAAGGGAAACTTCTCTTTAAACGGCTGTGGGAGCTGTCAGTTCCTGTCCTGCAAGAGACAAAATTGCCTCTTGCAAGGTGGGGGCCGCTGGGACCCACTCGGAAAGAGTGGGTGCTGCGTGCTGCCACTCTGTAAGAGGAATAATCAATTCTTGCAAGGTAGGAGCCGGCAGCACCAGCTTGGAAAAAGTGGGCTCCATGCTCTCCCACCTTGCAAGAGCCAATTATGCTTCTTGCAGGGTGGCAGTGCATAGTGCCCACTCTTTCCAAGCAAGTGCTGCTGGAACCCACCTTGCAAGAGGCAAAATCACCCCTGACAGCACCCACTCGAGGGCACTGTGTATTCCTACCCTGCAAGAGGCAAAATTGCCTCTTTCAAGGCAGAAGCCAGCAGCATCTGCTCTTTTCAAGCAGGGCCCCAGAGGACTGTTGGGGGCAGGGCTTCCCCCCTCCGGCAAGCTGGCTGTTTTCAGGAGTGGAGTCCTAAAAATGAGGGGAAACCCTTCCGGCACCTGCGGAGTGGCATCCCTTTTAGATAGAGGTGAGATATGTGGCGTCCTTATAAAATGGGCAATATAATAACACACGTTCCACTGTTTTAGCTGCATTCAGTTGGCAGAAACAAAGACATTGTGGGTAGGGAATTTGTTAGTATCTCCCTTCCAGTAGCGCTGAGGGCAAGCAATTAAAACAGGCTAAAGTGAAAGTTCTGCAATATCTGGGGAATTCTGAAGCACAAAGACAGACAGAATGTTTTGGCTATGGATTCCCTAGCATGGGATGCACCCAAGCTCTATCAGCTTTAGCTGTATCCCAGATTCATTGTTTAGGTATTTCTTTAGCTCCCAGGAACCCATGATGCCATGATGTACAATAGTAGTCAGGTGATATGGAACCAACTCATTGGTTCTCCCTGTGTACCAGGGTAGCATGGGAAGAAACTGCTGCCAACAATAGCATATGAATTGGTCCTTCGGCTGCAGTAATGTAGCCAGCAGCATTAGTCACAATTAAGTAGATCTGATTTTTACCATCTGGCTGAATGCAAAGGCACAGTAATCTAAGTATGATCACCTTTTTAACTAGAAAACACTTTGTTGTGTCACACTGCTGTACGGAAATGTCTTTTGTGGAAATGAAATATGTTTAGTGAAGATAGTATAATGGAATCAACCTAATTAGTCTTCTGTAAAGTTAATTGTAGCTCCATTACTTGTTTACTTTGGTTTTCTATACAATGAGCACCGGGTTTGAAACAGGGTAAAGGATACATGAATTGTACTGTAAATAGGAATTGCAGTTGCGGAATATATAACTCACTGTAGCGATACTTTGAAATTAACGAACCTTCTCAATTCATTACAGATAAAAATGTTACACTCCCTCCTTCTCTATACGATAGAAACAGTGCGCTGATTATGTAAACAACTCCTGGTTTCCATTGCTGAACCATTATTTTGTGGGCATAAAGCATCAATGACTTGACTTGATTTCCCTTGGTGTGTTTCTGAACTTTCTTTTCAAATTTGCGAGATATATTGAATAACCAGTGAACTCTGACTCCAGCAAAAATCCCCAAATGCATTTTAATTAGGTCTCCGGATTTCCTTTAATGAAGATTTAAATACTTTCTTTTTCATCCTACCCTCTGCAGCTTGTTCTCACTCGTAGCAACTGTGGAATTATAATGATTTATTAATTAAAAACTCGATATCAGGCTAAGTGTTGTTGTTGTATCAGTAAATTAGTTTGGACTTTCAAAGAGCCCTCAGTGCCATATCAGATAGTGAGAAAATGGTTCTTGGACTGGACAAACAAGGAAATTAAGGACTGGTATAAAATGGCCATCTGAAAATGCTTCTGGATAAGAGCTTTTTTTCTGTAAGTATCAAGATACAAAATGGCCCACTTAAGGATCATTGGTTATTTCGCACAGTCTTTTTTTTAAATCTTCCATTCGAAGCATGCTGAACCTGAAAATGGCATTTCAAATAGGAATCAGAGCTTGCTGAAAAACAAAATGGCACCCACAATGCAAACTGCATGTAGTAACAATAAAACAAATGCAAAATGACAGTAACACAAGCAAGCATTTTATGAGGTGCTCCTGCCTCTAAATTCAGTTTGTGCAGACAATATCTGGAAAATGGAAATGCATTAAAAAAAGAGATGAAATTGCAGGCTAGGCGCTTAAGGAAGTTTTAATAAGACTGTAAAATATTATGATAAGCTCTTGTTTAAAATATACTCTGCGCTGGTCACTGCAGTATTAGAGAGATAAAAAGTTACAGAGACAAAGAGCAGCATAATTAGGAATCCGACAGAGAGGTAGTATTACCATGATAAAGCTTTGACAATAACCCAGGCGGCTGGAAAGAAACTATCATAAAGCTCAGTCCTAATGCAAATACTTACGCTAAAGATGTGGATTTGCAACCTCTGTTGGTCTCAAGAAAACTAATTTACAAGTAAGTGAAGCCCTATGGAGACATTGTGTTTGATAGGGAGAACTTGCGCGTGATAGATGAGAGCAATCAATCATTCTCCTGTTCTTTCCCTTTCTCTTGCACATCACGTGGCACTTGCTATAGCAGTGCCCGCAAGCTCATTCACACAATCTGTATGCTACAATTTTGAGATGTACAAACCACATGGTCTCTTATGTGCGTGTGAAATTCAGACAATATTGGGGGACAGACCAAAACTGGGTAGGGCATTTACGTTGCAAACCTTTATGCCCACAAAATGATCATTTGTGCTAATCTGGATACAGTCTTGTGACAGTTTCCCTACAGTAGAGTGCAAGTTGGTTAAAAATCAGACCATTTACTGGAAGTTGGTAACTGGTCTGAGGTCAGGTGAAATAGCAAGACGACATCAAATTATTTAGAATATAGAAAATCCCAAGCTGACGGCAAGTGCTTTCCTTTAAACTTGGCGTTTCCACACTGGTGAATCCTTTCCCTGCCTAAAGCATTGAGCCCTTTCCAAAAACTCAGTGATCAAAACAGGGCTCTTTTTCTAGCAGGAACTCATTTGCATATTAGGCCACGCCCCCTGATGTAGTCAATCCTCCAAGAGCTTAGAGGGCTCTTAGTACAGGGCCTACTGTAAGCTCCAGGAGAATTGGCTACATCAGGGGTGTGTGGCCTAATATGCGGAGGAGCTCCTGCTAGAAAAAGAGCCCTGGGTCAGAATATTATCTTCTGAAAACTTTCCAAAAACTCAGCAATCAGAGGATTATTTTATGAAAATTAGCTGACCATTCGGAGGCATCAACATAACAAAATAATGCCTTGAAGGCAAATCTGCACGTTAAGGAAAAAATGCAACTTGTACTACCATCCAGAAGGTTTCAATATCTGTTTTTATGTTTTATTTGTTTGTTAATCTATAAATCAAATGTTTTAGCAGCTGTAATTTGGCATGTGGCTTAGAAAAACCTATGTAATCCACCACATCCAAGTCAAACCAGAAACCCCCACCCAATACTCCTGCATCCCTAATGGCTTCCAAAAAAGTCTTGGGAATCTGGTGCTGCAGCTGAAGTTGGCTGAAAACATACATCCAATTCATTTCTTTCTTTCTTTTTTTCATTTCAACCTCTTAAGATCACAAGAATGATTTATGTAAGATTCTGTTTCCTGAAGTGGGCAACATGGTAGAGACAGTTACGGAATGTTCTACCTTAGGACTGGTGACCAAGTGCACTTGGAAGGGGCATGCTTATCATTTATTTAAATTATTTATATACTGCTTTTCTGGCAGCACTCAACATGGTTAATATTATGGATGATAGTCATTGATAGATGTTATGCTCCTAGATTTTATATGAACCTTTTTTAAAAGCTTGGGCTAGTAGCCATCAGTATGTCCTGAAGCAAATAAATTCCTTAGTTGCAGTCAGGGCTTTTCCTGAGCAGGAACACAGTTCTGGCTGGCTTGGTGTCAGGGGGTGTGGTCTAATATGCAGATTAGTTCCTGCTGGGCTTTTTTCTATTAAAAAAAAGCCCTAGCTACAGTGCAATATTATGCAGAGAGTTACTCCATTCTAAGGCTATTGAACTAAGTGGACTTAGAATAAGGTAACTGCATGGGATTGTTGCTCAGCTAACTCATCCCAGTTTAGCTTAGTTTAAAGTATGCCTTGCTGTATTTCCTGGAAGGAAGTCTTGCTCCTTAATCTTAACTGTACAGGACAGAGTCACAGAGATCCCCAACATGGTGCCAGTTTATGCCAAAGTACCCATCAACACCTATCCTGGTGCCCACCAAGTGCTTTAAGAATGTGGGCAAGCCATGTAGGGCTTTCCTCAGCAAGGCTTCTGACTGGCCACTGGAGATTTGATTGGCCATGCCCAGGGCTGGCCCATCCATTAGGCAGCCCTAGGTGGCTGCCTAAGGCATGGCGCTGGTGGAGGGGATGCCAAATTTGACCTGGTTGCCCACCCTAACCTCAGCCAGGGGAGTGGGTGAGTGCAGTGGCGTGGTGCCTGCACCTCAGAGCACACATGCCGTCCAACTGCCATTGCTCAGCCTGGCTGTCATCACTTCCAGAAGCAACAATGGCCAGGCTGAGTGATGGCAGGTGGGTGGCACGCACACTCTGAGGCACAGGCGCATCACCACTGCTGTGCTGCTCACCCTCACTGGAATGAGGGAGGAAAGGTGCTGGAGAAGGGACCAGGGGGTGGTGGGGTGGAGCCTCGCCTCAGGTGCCAGATACCCTGAGGCCAGCCCTGGCCATGCCAGTTTTTTTAAAACCTAGCTTTGGCAGCAGCTGCTACCATAGCACAAGGATCTTCACGGTGTGACTGTAAATAAGCTGCGGCAGCCATTTTGTGGCTGTGCCCACTGCTCTGCGTCCAAAGTCCAGAGGTGCCTTCAGGCTCAAAAAGGTTGAGAACCCTTGGTATAGGAACAGGTTCTGACTACTCATTGGGGAGCACACTGTACATCTATATACTTTATTATTTCTTCACAGTTTCCAAGGCATAGAAGCAGCCTGTACGGTGCCAGGAATGTCCAGGCTATGCCCCATTTTTCATACGTTTGATACGTTGAAAAATAGCCGACATTGCCATGGGGGGAGCAGAATTCTCGTTGCCTCTGTATTGCAGTAAACGGTGTTTGTTCTGCACCTTTAAAGCACTGAATAGAGGCCGTGACACGAGAGCTGGGGGAAAGGGGGCCAATATGGGTAAACAGTTCTTTTCACTAACTATCAACGCTGAGGAGGTCTGTCACAAATTTTGCCTAAAGCCATCTGACATCCCCTGTATGAGATGAAATTCACGCTTATCTCTAAAAGCCTGCCACAGTTCCCTTTGAATGATGCATTGTTTATCGCACATACCACAGAGAAAAGCTCCTTTGCAGGAAAGAAATGGCTCTGTAAAAACAGATTTAATTTTTTTTTCTTCCACTTCCTCCCTTTGGCCTCTTTCATCTGCTAATTTCCTCCATACCTTTTACATCTAATAGTTTTTCCCCCCTATGCTTTCCTTCCAAATCTTGGTAAACTCTTCCCCCCTTCTCCCCCCCTCCCCATTTTAATGCTATGTTTTCTTTGCCTTTCTTTCCTTAAATTTGGTCTCCACCATCTATTCTGTCTTCATTGCATCTGTATATTGTGGAAGCCTGTTATTTGTGTACTTCAATAATGTTTCATGTCCATTTTCTCACCATAATTTCCTTTATTTCCCCCCTCAGCTTTTTTCACTGGATCTTTTTAATTTACTCGAATAAATAAATAAAAGGGGGCCATGGCTCAGTGGTAGAGCCTCTGCTTGGCATGCAAAAGGTCCCCAGCATCTCCAGTTTAAAAGATCAGGCAGCAGGTGATGTGAAAGACCTCTGCCTGAAGCCCTGGAGAGCTGCTTCCAGTCTGAGTAGGCAATACTTTATGGACCAGTGCAATATAAGGCAGCTTCGTTTCCCTTTTAACCCAGTGGGAGTCCAAAGTGCCATCAATATCCTTCTAATCAAATTTAATTTCACTAAAAAAAAAACCCACCTTTTCTTGTTAAATTCTGGTTGGAAGCGAAGTGAGGTGAAAAACGTGGAGGAAACTTATGGCATTGAATGGGCAATATTCATTTTGAAGTAGGCAGGCTAGGGTTGCCAATCCCCAGATGGGGGCAGCGGATCCCCCGGTTTGGAGGCCCTCCCCCTGCTTCAGGGTCGTCAGAAAGCAGGGGGAGGGGAGGGAAATGTCTGCTGGGAACTCTGTTATTCCCTATGGAGATTTGTTCCCATAGAAAATCATGGAGAATTGATCTGCGGGTATCTGGGGCTCTGGGGGTGGGCTGTTTTTTGGGGTAGAGGCACCAAATTTTCAGTTTAGCATCTAGTGCCTCTCCCCAAAATACCCCCCAAGTTTCAAAAAGATTGGACCAGGGGGTCCAATTCTATGAGCTCCAAAAGAAGGTGCCCGTATCCTTCATTATTTCCTATGGAAGGAAGGAATTAAAAAGGTGTGCCGTCCCTTTAACTGTAATGACCAGAACTCCCTTGGAGTTCATTTATGCTTGTCATAGTCTTGATCTTGGCTCCACCCCTACTGTCTTCTGGCTCCACCCCCAAAGTCTCCTGGCTCCACCCCCAAAGTCCCCAGATATTTCTTGAATTGGACTTGGCAACCCTAAGGCAGGCCTATTTCTATCATCCTACTTGTCCCGGAACCTTCCTACCACTCCTGTGTGTGTGTATGCTCACAGGCACCCCCTAACAGAAAATAGATATCGGGGTAGATCTAGCCATCCCCTAAGAAACCTTTCTTCAGCCTCAGAAACCTTTCTGTAACTTGAGTGGCTTTCTCTTAGGCTGGAGAAAGGCTTCAAACTTTGCATTACAGAGCAGTGGGATAGGAGGACCCACTGCAATTAATTACTTAGGTAGGTTGATAGAGCAAACTACTGGTGATAAACTGAAGATATTAATTTCGCATGCAAGAAGATTCTGGAGGGTAGAATAAAGTAATTTGAGAACCTCCTTCCATTATCCCCAGATAGTCCAACAAGCCTAAGCCTTCGCTTGGTGTTTCTCAAGGACCAGCACAGTCGCACTGCAGACAATGATACGGCACATCACTGGATATTGAGCTATAGCAATAATTTGCAACTGGATTTTCCTGTGTGGACAAGACAATTCTACTGTGAATGAGTGCCATAGTTAAAATATGGTGTCATATCCAGTGATATGTGAATACAGCCTACATTTCAGAGCTGTGGTTGATTTCTAAAAAGCAAATGGTGCCAAGGCGTGAACAGTAAAACTGTCCCAAGCCGCCATAGTGCATAATCTTCAATGGTCAGTAACCTATTATAGAGCTTTTTCACACAGCCTAAGTATTCCAGTATGGCAGCTGGTCAGTTACTGAACAGTAACAGGTTTCTGCTGGCATTTCAGACAGACCCGATTCAGTAACTGGCTGCTGCCAGAATACTGTTACCTTTTCACACAGTCCCATGGCTGTCCCGGTAGTGAGGTATGCCTGAGTCGTTATTAACAAAGAGCAGCTTCTTTTAGTTTTCAACCCCTCCTTCCGGGTTGAAATCGCTGTGTGAAATGTCCCGTAGTGATTCCAGGAGTGCCGTTTCCGCTCTTTTTTTTGCCTGCTGGCACGCGATCTCCAGTTTTTGGGGGTTTTTTTGGAACGTCGGGCTAAGATCGTTATAACACTATAGTGCTATAGCGATGTTTCAAAACAGCACCACCATAGGGATGCCTGGGCTCCATTGAGATCCCTAAGATCGCTGTGGCTGACACTTTGTAACAAGTACCCCATTGGATACACAGTTCAAGCGGGAGATCAGGGCACCAGGCATTGGTCTGTCACCTGTTGCTATCAATTCCATGCCCACACAGGAGTCACGGGAAGGTGACTCTGAGGCACATTTATTGGGGGAGGGGGCTATTGCCACCTGGAGAGGGGTTGCCCATAGGGCAGCAGGTTTCGGCGGGAGAACAGACAAACAGTGATTGGTGAGACAGTTGTTGCTAACCCATACCTGATGTGCACCCATCCATGCTCACAGGCTATTGGCTGGAAAGTGACTTGTGCCAAGCTGCAGCAGGTATAAATATTGGGGGGGGGGGGGAGCCACAGACCATGTTCAGATTGCCAGGCATTGTAAACTCTCTTCCCACTTGAACTGTGTATCCAATCCTATGGTGGTGCTGTTTTGAAACATCGCTATAGCGATCTTAGCCCAACATTTAAAAAAAAAAAAGCTGGAGATTGTGCGCCGGTGGGCAAAAAAGGGCGCGAAAACAGCCAACACTCGTGGAAGCAAGATAAAAGTGGAATAGTGTGAAATGGCTCGCTTCAATCATAGAACCCTACCGGGGGGAAAAACATGTGTCTGAAAACTCCCATCCCTGTCCCGGATTACTCCAGGCTGGCACAATACTGGCTCCCTTCCGGTTTCCACTGGTAAGTGTGAAAAGGGCCATAATTAAACAGCCAAATTACATCAAAACTGATAGCAATGGATCAGCAACAAGCCTCTCTGAGAAAGTGCAACTCAACATTCAGTCAGTCAATATTTATTACAGTCAAAGACCGGTACAAAGCAAAAAAGAAGCCCTCAAAGCAACTCATTGATGTACAGTTGATGAAATCAAAGATCTTCTAAATATTTCCTGTTACAAATTACAATGTTAATTTTGTAACTGCATGAGTTATAGAGCTCTGTGTATCTTCCAGTGGGAATTTCTGAAGTACCTCAGTTCTAAAATTCATGTAAAATTGATTTAAATTTAGATAAAAGTGGGGCAATTAGTTGTAATCTTTCATTGTGGTAAAGTTTACAGTGCAGGAGGATATGCTAGACCATTTCAACTGTTTTTTCTGAGCAAAGACTCAACATTAATGCTAAGTGGAATGTTGATTAATAACTAGAGTTACCCCTGGCCAAGGGTAATAGCTGGGAGGGCAGGGTTGTGAGATCCAGGTTGGAAAACTTCTGGAGATTTGGGGATGGAGCCTGGGAAGGCTAGATGGGGTACCATGTCATAGAGTTGGGGTACCATGTCTTAGAAATGGGGTACCATGTTTATTTTCCTCAGGGGAATTGATCACTGTAGTCTGGAGATGAGCTGTAATTCCAGGGGATCTCCAGGTTACCACCTGGAGGCTGGCATGCCTCTTAATGTTTCTGCAGCCAGAACACCGCTTGTTATGAGTTTTGTATTAGGAAATGGCTCATCTCCAGTTTTTTTTAAAAATGCTTCTACTTAAGTAAACAAGGCAGCTTACTAGTTCACCAAGGAGTCCCCAGTACCTCAATGTAATCTTGGATACAGCTTTAAAGACATAAGAAGTATAAGAAATAGCTGTGCGGTGATTTGTACCTCGAAGATAGAAAATAGGATCTGAAGAGGAGGAAAGAGGCAGCTGGCCAGGTCTTGAAACATGTTCTGAATGATGAGCAATCCCTGTACTCACTTAAACTGCTCTTTCCCTTGAGCAAACAAGAAGGAAAATTTAGTCTGAGGGACTGGTCTTTTGTGCAAGTATCCAATGGAACAAAAGGACAGCTTAAAGCTCTGCTCTGTTCTTGTTCAGTCCATTTGAATAGGGCTTGCTGAGGAGAACTTCCTAATGGAATGTATCTTATATCCAAAACTGAGGGAAATATGCTAAAATAGGCTATAGACTTTCTCCCATTAGTTTGAGAGTCAGATATCCACAAACAGGTCCCATGTACTTGGGAGCACATTTAGATGACCCAGTTGCCTTAGTCTTTCCCAAATAATTTAAATGGCAGATGTAGGCAATTGTTTCCTTGAAATGTGGTCCTAGCTTTGTGGAAGCTGCTGTCAGATAAACAGCTAGCGAACATCTAAAGGGCATCTCAGCCACAGATAGAGCTGTGCAAGAAAAAAAAGCTAAGGTTTTTTTTTTTCAGGTTTGGGTTAGGGGTGTGCAAAAAAAAAATTGGAATTAATCGGATTCGGAAATATATGGGCCAAAATATTCGGAATACCGTATATTTCTGAATACCAGCATTCGGAATAGCTGTATGTACTGGAGATATACAGCTATTTCCAAATATACAGGCCCATTATAACCTATGGGCCGCTGAAATCAATGGCAAAATAGGGTATATTGGAACTGCCTGGAGGGGAGGAGGTTTGAGGGAAAGCCCCCAAATTTGTAGGGGACCTGCAGGGGACTCTCCTCTACAAATCCCCCAGGTTCCAAAAAGATTGGGCCAGGGATTCCTATTCCAGGGGCACCCAAAGAGGGTGCCTCTCTCCCACCATTATACCCTATGGGCCATTGAACTCAATGACAACATAGGGCATAATCAGAGGCTACTGGGGGGCAGGGGGTTTGAGGGAGAGCCCCCAAAACTGCATTGAACCCGCAGGAGACTCTCCCCTACAAAACCCCCAAGTCCCAAAAAGATTGAGCCAGGGGGTCCCTGTCTTTGGGCTCCCCAAAAGTCCCATTGCCACCAGTTCTGGGGAAAGCCCAATTAGCCACATCCTCCACTATAATTGCTGTGGGAAAAGTGGCTCTGGACAGCGGGGGGGTTGAGGGAGAGGCCCCAAAACTTCAGGGCAGCTTCAGGGGACTCCCCCACATGCAAACCCCCTGATCCAAAAAGACTGCACCCATCTGTGGGCACCCCAAAAGGAACACTGTTCCCAATGGTGAGAAAAAAAACATTAGAGCCACTTCCCCCACTGTAATTATCGTAGGAAAAGCGGCTCTGGGGAGCAGAGGGTTTTGCGGAGAGCCCCCCCAAACTGCTGTGCAGCTTCAGGGCACTGTCCCACACAAAACCCACAAGGCCAAAAAAAAAATTGGACCAGGGGGTCCAATTCCTGGGGCACCCAAAGCCAAACTTCACATCAGATAATCTCTATAGGACCCAAATGCACTAGATCCATCTATCTACTCCGTGAACCCTGCTGGCCTGGAACCAATATAAACCAAGTTGCCAACATCACTGCTACACAAAACACAATCTGCTCAAGGTCTGCTCTGCAGACCTGGCTGCAGCAAATCCAGATGCCAGCTCTCCAGCCCTGCCCCAAACAACGCGTGGAGAGCTGGCCAAGCACAACAGGCATGCTGGTTCTGGGTCTCTCACCCAGATGCCAGCTTCCCTGCCACAAGATGTGCAATCTACAGATGCCAGCTCTCCAGCCTTGCCCCAGACAACACAACTCTCAAACAAGAGAAGTGGTGGGCCAGACCTAGCTCCACATCACTGTGTATCTGACACAAAGCAAGATTTAGACTTACCTTGAGTGATGGATGGTTGGCTGGTCCAGGCTCTTTTGCGTTATCCAGGGTGCACCATGAGGAGGTGAGCCAGAGTTGCACCCCAAATGAGGAAGATCACTGGGAGGGCCTCAGATTGTGTGAGAGGAAGGGAACCATTCCTTCTCTCTCAGCTCAGCAGCAACACACCAGCTATCACTGTCCCATTAGAGGGACCTCAGCATTGGTATGGCTGCTGGCTGCCTGTCATCATCACTGGCACCTCCCTCTTTCTACCTCCTGCCCCTGAAAAATAACTGGGTTAACCTGGCTGGGCCTGTGAGTGCTGTCGTTTAAAGTTGGGGGCTGCAATGACCCTTTCAGTATTATTAGTCATATGTGGATGGGGACTGGGGAAATTTGGATTGCTTTGCAGATTTTAAATCAGCATTCACTTTTGGTTTGAGGATGGATGAGGGGTGAGGGGGTGCACTGCCAATCAATTTGTGAGTGAGTTTTTGGGCTGTCTTTGGACTCTAGTCTAGATTTAGTGGAAGAGCGTTTTACAACCACCTTCCAAGCGCGACCAAGAGAGGATGCAGGCACAAGTAGGTGCTCACTTCATTCACTCTCAAAGTCTACGTTCGGGGAGCCGAACAGAGGCAAGTTGACCTTCAGGAAGACCAACTGCTCAACTGTCCAGGGTTGCAGGCGATTGCGATGCGGGCAATGTCACCCATATGTGAAAAGACGCGCTCGCTCTGCACATTCATCAATGAGCATGACAGGAACGCCTTGGCCACGGAGGAGAGGATCGGCCAGATCGCCTCCTTCGCGACCCAGTAGTCCAAAGGAGATGTTTCCTGTGACTTGTTGGGCTCAGAAAGATATTTCCTCACCATTGCAGCACCTGTCTCCTCTCTCAGGTGCCTACCACTCCCAAAGGGGGCAACAATCCACCCAATGAGTGTCATTTTGGCACTCTACTTGGCGTAAGTCTGGTGGGAGACACTGCCTAGATGGGGAGGTTGGGGATGAACAGCAGTGGAAGTGGCAGATGAGCTGCTTCCACCCCCCCTGCTCCTCAACTACTGGCACTGAGCCTACCCTGACTCTGCAGCGCTCGACCATCTGGGAGAGCTTGTCTCGCCAGCAATCGAGCTCATTGGCCCACTCGGCGATTGTGCCCTTAAGGTGTGGGTCTAACTTGGTTACCATTGTGTAGACCTTATCCTGGGTGAAAGTCTGAAAGCAGGCCTCAAGCCCTTCCTGCAGCCTAACAACCAGGGCGCGCACCGCTAGAAGAACGTCTGCATGACCTTGAGCTGGCACTAGAAACGAGGCCAGGTCCTCACGGGGCATGTGGACCATGGGGATGACCAATGCAATGCTTGCCGTATCAGATGAGAGCATTTCTGTGTGGGTCTTGAAGGGCCCAAGAAACTCCACAGTCTGCGAAATGACCACCCAATCATCTTGGGTGAGACAGTTCTCATCCTGAAAGACCCTTGTCTCAGAGACAAAGGCATCCAGGGCTGCTCTCTGCAACACCATGAGCTTCAGCATGGCACAAGTGGAGTTCCAGTGTGTGCTGACACGCCTGTCAGTGTCTGTTTCTCATGCAGCAGATACGAGTCCATATTGCTGCGTGAGAAGTGATTCGTGATGT
The DNA here is from genome assembly GCF_032191835.1 of Heteronotia binoei. Classification (NCBI taxonomy): domain Eukaryota; kingdom Metazoa; phylum Chordata; class Lepidosauria; order Squamata; family Gekkonidae; genus Heteronotia; species Heteronotia binoei. Next base: position 28,744,662 of record NC_083238.1, read on the forward strand.
GCCGACACTTCTGGAGCAGAAGACAGTACTCATGGGTCGCGGCTAGATACTGACGATCCTGGCTTTTCGTCTGGCCCAATGCATCCTTAACCACGAGGTGAAGAAGGTGGACCATGCAAGGAAGGCGTTTTAGGCCCTGACACTGGACAGCCGCCTTGATGTTGGAGCCACCATCAGGCACCATGAAGCCCATGGTGATGTCCCTGCCTACCCAGCCCTCTAACTGCCATGAAAAGATGGCTCCAAGAGTGTCCACCGTGTGTGGTGCATCAACTGCTCTGGCGTGCAGCAAGGCCCAGTGATAGCTGGCCTGGCGGCCCTGACCCTACCTGCTGCTACTGCCACCCCCACCCTGCAGCTCACTGGATTGCCACCAATGCACAGTCAGGGAGAGATACCCCTCGAACACATGTTGGGAGCTCCAGATATCTGAAGTGAAATGAACAGTCCCCCCGGCAGCACGGGACAAATGCTCCTTCACCACAGATCTGGTCGCCCTGAAAACAGATGGCACAATGGTCCTGCTAATGGTGGTTCTAGCAGGAACTTTGTACCAGGGCACCAGGTACTCGAGCAACCCTAGCACCCCAGGATTCTCAACCACTGAAAATGGAAGCCCATGAGCAACTGACATGGCAAGGTTCCAGGCGATCACCCTCCTGTCATACCTGATTTCCCCTCTTGGCACACAGGCAGAGATGCCTGGCATCCCTGCCCTGTCACGGAACTCTCCTGGAGAGCTCTGAAGGTAGTTGCAGTGGGATGGACCTCCTGGCTGGGTGGTGTTGGCCGTTTGGGCACCCCAGTACCAGCCTGCTTCTCCCCCTTAAGAAGCACCCCCGGGTGGTGCTTCCACAGGTGGTTCCACATCCCCCCTGGAGTCAGGTGGGCAGGGTCCCGCCCACGAATGATCCGGGCCCTGCACAGCTGGCACTGCACATAGCATGGATCCTCTGTAAGTCGGAAATGCTTCCAGACTTCGGAGGTGTATGGATGCCCAAGCTGACCAGCAGCTTGGGTGTCCAGAGCCACCTCCTGTGAGGTGATCGGGGCAGACACATCGTGTCTCGAGGTGGCAGGAGGGGCTGGCCGCCAGGGGGAAGTGGGCGGAGATGGAGGCACCTCATGTGTCTCCATTTCTTCCCCCTCCAAACCATGTGGCCTCCCCTCCTGGCCATCCCCTGAAGGACTGCTGGTGCCCAAAGGAACCGAAAAAGGGGGCTGGTCCTCCTCAACCAGTTTCTCCTCCAGCTCCTGCACGACACTCTGCACCCTCCTTGGGGTGATCATTTTGGACAGAAAACTGTCCCCAAAGCTCATCTCCAAGGAGGGCTGCTCTTGCTGCCCCTCCTCTGGCTGCTGAGGTCAAGCGACATCAGCTGGAGGAGAGACTGCCCGAGCAGCAGACCCATGCTCAGTGCCAGCACCTAATGGCACCTCTACTGGGGGCACCCCAGAAGCAGCTTTGATGAAGGGCCAAGGCGGGCCTTCTTCATCACACTCCAGCCAGAGGTTTTAGTGCTGGAAGGCGGCTGTGGAGTGGCCCTACACACAGGTGGGGGGAACTGGGTCCTCCCCCTCCCCTCCACCCCTCTAGTCTTCTCCTTGGCCTTGCCCCCAGGACCCCTCTTCTGCTGCCTGTCACTCAAGTCACCCTTGGCCAGTCTCACACAATCTGAACTGAGAGTGGGTTTTTTTTACAAACCTAACTCACTACACTGTACCCTGAACCAACAGGTGTCCTGCCTTCTTTTTAAAAACCCTCGCACCAAAACTTGTTTGGTTGGTTTTTTGGTTCCTAACCTGTCCTGCTTTGGGTTGGGGTAGAAGTCTGGTAAAGTTTAGGAGACTAGGTGATCCTGCCTCTACCTAGCTATAGTTTTTAAAAGGCTACCTTGAGATGAAGGCAATCCTTGTTATATCCTCCTAGTTAAACTTCTCCTAACTAGATCCTGGGACAAACCGGATTTCCTTGCAAACTAGAAATCAGGTGTCCCCTATAACTAGAGAGAAGCTGTAGTTTACCCTATGGAAATCTAAGGATGCACTGGCTTTCAGTGGCTGAAAGCAGGATGTACTTCAACCCTAGTTTTAAAAGGGACCCTGATGTGGCCTAGTAGTCACGCTGCCTTTTATGAGAAACCTAAAATCTTTTTAAGTTGCCCTATCTGGCCTAGTTGAATTTTGAAAGAAGATAAAGCCCTGAACTGGATTAATTTTTTTTTTAATTTCAAAAAACGCAATCCCTAAAAACACCCTTATTAGTGGGGCAGCCTATTTAATGGCCCTAGCCCAACCGAAAGCACCCTCAGACTCCAAAAATAGCTCTATAAAAACATGAAAGTGACCCCACACAGCCCACACACCAACCCTCTCACACAAACCAGAGGTAATTAAAAAAAAACGTGACAGAAAGAAACTTAACTTGTAACCCTCCCCCCCCCCCCAAAAAAAAACCAGAACCAGGAAAAGGGACAACAGGAAAGGATGCAAAACCAACAGCAACAGATCCAAACAAATCCAACTGAGAAAAGGCCAACAAACTCAACTGTTCAAAAACTAAAATTTTAAACAATAAAAATTAGGCCAAACGCTCGCCCCCCCCAAGAACCAGAACCAGAACAGAAAAGGAACAACAGCAACACAACACAGCAGCAACAAATCAAACACAGAATCCTTTTAAAACAGTAAAAAACTTGACTTTTAACAATACAGGAACTTAACCAATTCCTCCCCCAAAAAAACCTTCACCCTAACCCCAAGAAATCCAAGCCACCCAAATCAGGAAAAGTAAAAGGACACTGCACTTTTAAAAGTCCTCTCACTAAAGTAAGATATAGGCAAATTGGCAAAAAAAAAACCCAACCCAGGCCCCCACCCCCAGGAGAACCCACTAACCCCAAATAAGCTACCCACCCACCCAAATCTGGATAAGTAAAGGGACTCTGAGTCTTAAAAAGTCCTTTTACTTTTATCCTAACTAAAATAAAAACAAGAATCCCAAGACTGTCCTACCTTAGATGTCTTCTCCAGGCAAGTCAGGCAAGGCTGAGAGAGAGCAGCAGCAGCTGAGGCGAAGGGCCAGTGCAGCACAATCTCTCTCACACACCAACACAGCAGCAATGGAATGGAGTCCAGCCAGGCAAACTCCTTAAAAAGGTTCTCTGGCCCTACACAGAACAATTTCAAAAAATACCACTGCTCTGTGATTGGCCAGAGAACACTGTTTACTTGGATACCCAAGTAAACAAAAGAACAACAATGCTGCTGATGGCTGAGGGATTAGCCCAGCCATCAGCTACACAACAGCTCTGCAATGCATGCATTTGCAATGCATTTTGCAAATGCATGCTTTGGATTGGCTGCTGGGGCTCCTCTCCCCCTCCCCGTCCCTCCCTGATCCCAGGGAGGTTATGGGAGAGGTGGGGAAAGGCTTCCAAAGGCGGGAAAGGAGGCAAACAGCTTCTCTGAGGTTGCAGAAGCTCCTTTCCCGCCTTTTACATTGAGTTCCATATACTTCCGAATATTGTATACTTCCGAATCAGGGGGTATTCGGCGGTCTATTCACTTCGGCTGAACCAAATGCACACCCCTAGTTTGGGTAGATTGAGCCCAAAAAATATCGGTATTCCCACATTCCTAATACTCGTGTGGTATTCAGATTTGGGAAAGAAGGTTCCCCAGATTTCCAAATTTTTCAAGTCCATGAAATAATGAGTTGTTTTAAAAGGTTTCTGGGTGGCTGAGGGAGTTCTCTTTAGAGATATAGGTGCCAAAACTGTAGCAGAGCTGCTGGCACTTGTCCTTTAAAATAACTTTCAAGCTTCAAGTTTATTGGACAAAGAGGTCCAATTTTATGGGCCTTTGATCAGAGTGCCCCTGGCCATTCTCCTTTATTTCCTATGGAGGGGGGAAAGGGGGGGCTTCTAGGGGTATCCAGGGCAAAGACCATTGCCTGCAAGTAGCAATCTCTGAGAGCAAATAGTAAATCCAACAGAATGATTGCAGAGCTCAGAAATCCCAGCAGAACCACAAGCTAATGTGCCGAGCCAAACAGAACCAAAAGCAAACCAGAGAATCTCTGCAGTGGAAACTAACTACATTTTTTTCAAGCCAAATGCAATCAGTTGCAATGTATGGAATGCCAAGCAGAATCCAGTGCCACTGTGGCAATGCAACTATGTGGAAGAAGAGAAGGGTTTTATGTTCTGCTTATCTCTACCTTATGGAGTCTCAAAGTGGCATTCCCTGCTTCTTCCACAACAGACACCTTTGGAGGCAGGCAGGGCTGGGAGAGTTCTGAGAGAACTGTGACTAGCCCAAGATCACCCAGTGCATGCTTCATGAGGAGGAGCAGGGAATCAAACCCAGCTCTCCAGATTAGACTCAACCACTTCACCATGCTGGGGAATTGTAACCACGCCCCATTATTCTTTGATTCATGTAAAGTATGAACCAAAAAACTGTAAATGTTTAGGGCTGTCCAGTTCTCAGATTTTTAATTGACTGTCTTGTATTTATCCATTTAAATGATTACATTTAACTGTATTTTCATATTGTTATAGCCTCAGTACAAGTGCCTTTTGAGTGGATAGTGGAGGAAGTGTGAAATCACTTAAAATTTAATAAACAAAAGCAGGAAAGCTGTTTTTAATTTTTTTCCCATTCCCTCTTATGGATATATGCCAAGATCAAATTGGCTTTAAAAAATAAACCAGTGTCTCCTTCAGGCTTAGCCCACTTAATTACATTCTTCCCCATGGACTGATCTGCTAAACTTCAGTTTTTATATAGGAATACTGTGTATTCATCTTGCAAGCTCAACCTGTCTTTGCTGGCTCGGGGAAAACATCTTGAATTCTGAAATTTCTGACTGCACCATCATGATCCTAAATTGTTGCCTAGTTAGTGATGTTAGAACACTACCTTCTCTATGAATTTTAATTCAAGAAATAGTTTGTGATTGTTTATCTAAGTTATGGACTGCAGATAGATAATAGTAGGCAGGGCTTTCTTTGAACAGGAATGCACAGAAACATAGTTCTGTCTGGCTTAGCATCAGTGGGTGTGGCCTATTATGCAAATGAGTTCCTGCTGGGCCTTTTCTACACAAAAAGACCAGTGTGAAACAATGGTGTAGCCTAACAGGGGATGTGGCCTAATATGCAAATGAATTCCTGCTGGGCCTTTTCTACACAAAAAAGGCCAGTGTGAAACAATGGTGTGGCCTAACAGGGGATGTGGCCTAATTTGCAAATGAGTTCCTGCTGGGCTTTTTCCTACACAAAAAGGCCAGTGTGAAACAATGGGGTGGCCTAACAGGGGATGTGGCCTAATTTGCAAATGAGTTCCTGCTGGGCTTTTTCCTACACAAAAAGGCCAGTGTGAAACAATGGGGTGGCCTAACAGGGGATGTGGCCTAATATGCAAATGAGTTCCTGCTGGGCTTTTTCTACACAAAAAGGCCAGTGTGAAACAATGGGGTGGCCTAACAGGGGATGTGGCCTAATATGCAAATGAGTTCCTGCTGGGCTTTTTCTACACAAAAGGCCAGTGTGAAACAATGGTGCGGCCTAACAGGGGATGTGGCCTAATATGCAAATGAGTTCCTGCTGGGCTTTTTCTACACAAAAGGCCAGTGTGAAACAATGGTGTGGCCTAACAGGGGATGTGGCCTGATATGCAAATGAGTTCCTGCTGGGCTTTTTCTACACAAAAGGCCAGTGTGAAACAATGGTGCGGCCTAACAGGGGATGTGGCCTAATATGCAAATGAGTTCCTGCTGGGCTTTTTCCTACACAAAAAAGGCCAATTTGAAACAATGGGGTGGCCTAACGGGATGTGGCCTAATATGCAAATGAGTTCCTGCTGGGCTTTTTCTACACAAAAAAGGCCAGTGTGAAACAATGGTGTGGCCTAACAGGGGATGTGGCCTAATATGCAAATGAGTTCCTGCTGGGATTTTTTTACACAAAAGGCCAGTGTGAAACAATGGGGTGGCCTAACAAGGGATGTGGCCTATTATGCAAATGAGTTCTTACTGCGCTTTTTCTACACAAAAAGCCGTGATGGTAGGCAGTCATTTTGGTCCAAATGCCATGTCAGCCTGTGAAGATGGTAATGTGCCAGGGAGATGAGGGTTGTAATAGTCTGGACACACTTGGAGTAAGCCAAGTCCAAACACTGCGACCAGCATCTCAGGGATGAGCTTTGTGAAGGTTTGGGAGGCTTACACCCATGCCTATTTGCCTTCTCTTGCGTCACTGGCTCCAGCGGTCCTACTGGTATTGATGTAAGCCGCCCTGAGCCTGCTTCGACAGGGAGGACAGGGTATAAATCTAATAAAATGAATGCATGAATGAATAATAAGATTGCTTGGATGGAGGTCTGGTGTTGGTTGTGGAGCAAAATGGTCTAGTGTACCATGAAACTTGCAAAGTTGCTTAGCGCTGCTCTAGAGAGTTGCTGAAAATCCCACAGATCTAACAGGAAATGGTTTGGGAACCCCCAGTGCTGTAGTATTTGTGTTGCTGGTCAGTGTTTGGTCAATGTCCAGATGGGAGACTGAGGGAAGCTCTATAAAAACTATTTTGAACTTCTTGTATCTTCTGGACATTTTTATTGATTAAAACAACAACGCACCAGCCATTGACAGAGTGCTTTGTTCAGACAGTGGCTGTGGTAGTCTGTAGCATCTTAAAGACTAACACATTGATCATGGCACAAGCTTTTGCGATTGGACGCATCTGGCCACAGGGCTCTTTGCTCTTGTTGTTTTTTCACGCAGTACTGCTTTCTGAACAAATTGCTGGCTGTTTTCTAACCTACGTTGGAAAGTTCAGATGAAAGTACGGGGCTTTTAAACGGCAGCACTTTTGTGAATGTTGATTCTTGAACAAATGGTTCCCAAATGGGTGTGTGCAGAATAGATGGAGCTAACCCCATTGATTTTCATTATTTAAAGACCAGAGAATTGGAGTTGGAGACTTTGAAGCCATTTATCCTCACACCTGCCATGGCTTTTTTTGGTTTGTTTGTTCATTTCTGTCTGCCAGATCCCTGGTGTTCCTTGACAATTAACAACTTTTAAAGAGAAAGGATTATCTGCTTTATGAAGGGTACCAAGGGAGAAAGTCACCTCCCTTTGCCGGCAGCTGGCAAATGTCTGATGAGCTTGACTGTAAACACCACTCACATTTGGAAGGCAAAATTTTAGATGCTCCTGCAGTTTGTATAGATCAGCTCGTTTAAAGTTAATCAGTCAATACACAATTAAGCCAGACAGAAATAAGGGGAAGGGAAGAAATCAGTGCAGGCTGTTTGTTTCAGCGGAGCAATTATCATTTGAAGCCGATATGAATTTTCAGCCCTTATGAACGGAGATGAGAGGTTGTTTATTACAAAAATGCCTCATCCTGTCTAGATGGTGATGTCCGTCAATTTTTTTTAATTCTTTTTTTTAACATATATCTTAAGATTTTTTGAAACGTATTTTGGACATATAGCAGCTAAATTTCTGACACTACAAGGGCTTAAAATAGCTGAGAGCATCAGAAGTGGAAAGAAAGAGTGAAAGAACTGGAGTACCATGAAAAAGCATCATAAACAGGCCCAATGCTACAAAGGAGAGGGTAAGGAATGGATGCTAGACATTGTCCATTAATTCCCTTTTTCTCCTCTCCACCAAGCCAGATTTTTTTAAAAAATTGTTTCATAGTTCCCCACTTGGTTTCTAGTCTTTGCTTCTGACTCACTGCTTTTCAACCCAGAAATACTTCCCTCTCCCTCCACAGTAAGACAGCACATAAACAGGGAATGGAAGCACTAGTTACAATTAAGTTGAGGAATGGTTCTACTGCACATCAGGCCACATTTTGGGCAGGATCTCACAAGGGTGGAGCTCTGGAACCTCTAAATTTTATTGTGCTCTTTCTTTCTTACCCCCCCCCTCCCCAAATTCTTACTTTGGGCTCCATTGTCTAAACCCTCTGTGAGAATTTTGCTGAACTCAAAGCTTTGACAATCTTTCCAATATTTTCCCCCCACAAAAAAATAAGAAAAAAACAAAAACATATCACGCAGACAGATGGAAATCATCATGCCGCTGTGGCCACACAAGAGAAAGTAATTTTAAAAGTCTGATGGGAGTAAGGTTGTTTAGGACAATTATAATTCAAGAAGCATCTTAAGGTAGCTGCTTAGCTGATATAATTTAGTACATAGGAGATCCCTATGTTAAGCACATTTGAATAAGCAAGTTTGACATTTCCAGAAAGAGACTAGATAGAAACTAGGAGTGGCTCGTTCTCTGCAGAAAGGAATTGTCCCTTTTCAGTGTCTGTTTATGATGTTTATCTTGCTGTACCTCATCACCAGCGGCTTCTGCCCTCCCTGTTTCATTTTGTTATGCTCTGGTACATATGTCTACCCAGGTGACCACTTCATTCATCTGACAAAGCAAACTCTGGACCATGAAAGTTCATGTCACAGTCTTCAACGTACCATAAGACTCTGTTTCCTCACTGTGGTCAAATATTTATTGATTTCATTGCACTGGGTATACATCCTTAAATATTCTGAATCGCTTAACTGAGATCTGTCAGGTCTGTCAAAGCAATATTTATATAATTAATGAAAGTGCCATAACAGATAAAATAGATCCCAAGACATTTCACTTTGCAAAAACAGTGCAAGGGAAAGGCTGAAGCTGCTTCTTCCTTTCATAGTCATGCCTAGACTCAGAAGTAGGAGACGTATTTTCTGGTTGTTCTTTCAGCTGGATATAGATCTCAGGTTTTTTTTCAGCTATCCAAAATAGTGGAGTCCAACTATCCTGAAACAAAACCTCTGGATAGCTGATTTTAAAGGGTATTTAAAGGGATTGCAGTCCATTGCCCACCAAGGTCAGAATAAAGAGTCGGACACAATGCATTGGAATGAAATTGGGCCACTTTATTAACTTCCAACATGAACAGCAAGGGCACCCCACCAGCGGCCTGGCCAGGGCTAGGGGTCACCGCGACCGCTCCCCTGCCATTAACGGGCGAGAGACCCAGCCTCCCAGCCGGAGCTGAGCCGCTCAGCTCCCTCCAGGCAGGCCCAGCAGGGAGGCCCGCACCAGAGGGCCCAAACCCAGACGCACGTCTCGGCAGAAAGGCACCCTCTAGCCGAGCCTCCTGGACAGTCTGCATTCTCCAACCCGGGTCTCCAAACCCCAAGGTCGATCATGCCAGACCCCAAAATTCCCCAAAAGGGGGATGCTTCACAGTCCTCCCCTAGCCGCATAGTGTCCTAAACCCCTAAAACCTGCCAACTAAAGTGACCACCTATTTAAAGGCACCTTCCCCAAGCCAATTCCACAATCCACTGCACTGCTATGCAGGGTAGGCAAAAAACACACCCCAGCACCAGCCAATCAGCTGGGGCGTAAAAAATTCCTACCCGGCTCCCCAAATGAGGCAACCAGCAATGCCTACATAGCAGACAGGGTGGGTGGGAGGGCCGATTGCCGAGGGACTGAACGAAGGGACGGGGAGCTAGCTGTTGAAGCGGCTAAACCTCGCCCCCAGCAAAGCGCGCCCAAACAGGCGAACTCCAACTCTTCCCGCCCTGGTGGGCAAACAGATCCAAGCAGCCTAGCAGCTACGCTGCAGGCTGCAAGATCACGATTTAAACACTTTCCAGATGATCTCATGGCTTGAAGAAGGTGATTAAAGGGGTTTGCAAGCTCTTTAAACACTTTTGGAGTTCACTTGCAGCTTGTAAAATGTATTTAAAGGGACCATGTTCCATTTAAATGCCTTCCCTCCTTCCATTGAAACTAATGGAGGATGGGGGGATCTTCTTTGGAGGTCCATGGAATTGGACACCTGATCCAATCTTTTTGAAACTTTGAGTTTTCTTAGAAGAGGCATCAGCAGCTATTCTGAAAATTCGGTGCCTCTACCCAAAAAAACAGACCCTTGGATACCCCCACATTGATTCCCCATTATATTCTACTGGGACCACTGGTTCCCATGGGGCATATAATATCAGAAAATACCAATAATTTGTTACAAGGGTTCCAAACCTCTTTCCCTCAATGAACACATCAGTTTCAGGGAGACATTTCCTCAGTGCTTAAACAACAGTATGCAGTTGATGAGGAAAAGGAATGTTTCCATCAGCTTTTGCTCTCTTTGATCTTAGGAAAGGATGTATGTACCACAAGCAGCAACTAGGGGTTTTTTCCCCTCAACTGGGGCATATATGTTTCCCCATAGACACAGTGGCTTCTAGTGTAGTGCAACAGCAGTGTAGCTTCCACATTCCAGGTTACCCCCTGGTTTCCTCACACCAGTCTCCCAACAGCAGTTATCCCCTCGCCCATACCACCAGTACTTTTTTGTTTGCTTTTTTAAATCAGCAATTAAATATGTTTATATTCCTGTAACATTACAACAATAAGTATAACTGGTTCTCTGAGTTTCCAGCTTTTATTTTTTAAAGTGTTTGTTCCCTTTTGTCACTGAGTTATGCCTTTTCATTTTCCTCAGCAAAAGGGAACAGAGATTTACTTTTCTTTTTAATGAAAGCTGGGAAGTCAGAGAACCTGTTATACATTTTGTTATAATGTTGTGTAGTTATAACAACAGTCATTTGCTGTTATATAGATATAATAACGGTCATCCCTACAGACGGACAGCAACTGTCCAGAGTCTCAAGCAGAAGTCTTTACATCACTTCCTACCCCATCCTTTGTCTGGAGATGCCAAGGATTGAACCTGGAATTTTCTGCATGCAAAGCAATACCCTCCCCATGGAAAGTGATTTAAAATGACTTCTCAATCTCATTACATCTGAGAAGTTAGTGTGCACTAACTAAGCACAGTGTTAGCGAGCACTTTGCAGAGGCTGAAAGTAATGGGAGCTGGCAATTTCTAGCCCACATAGATATAGAAAAGGGAGTCAGGAATGGAATGATTCATCAGACTTCGGAGGGGGTGGGGGAGATTGCCCCTAACCATGTAGGTTTCCATGCAAACTCTGTAATTAACAATATAATATTATGTAATACTTGGAGAGATCTCTGAGAGATAGATGAGAAGCAGGGCTGCAGAAGTGAAGAGGAAGTAAAGCAACAGCCATCTTGTAAAAAGTTCCATGGCAGTTTGGATGCAGTGTGACAGGGTTGCCAGTCTATTTGCCCATTTGGCAGGGAGATTTGGGAGGGCGGGGGGGTGTTGTGTGACATCCCTGACATGATGATGTCACCTATGGGACATCATGCGGGGAATGTTCTGAGAATCTTGTGTGGGGAATGTTTTGGTTTTGGGGCAAACTTTATGATTAAATCAAACTGAAACCATAGACTTTGCCCAGAAACCAGAGCATCCCCTGCACAATGTTCCTAATGTGATGACATCACTTCTGAGTTATCATTGCATTGGGGAGGTCATGCAGTGATGTCCCTGTTTAGGGGAGGGGTTTCCCCTGCTGACCTGATGGTCTGCGGTGGGGAGAAGCCCCTGAAATGGGGGCTGGCAACCCTGAATGTTGAGGAGAGAAAATGTTCATGTTCTTGAGAATGGAGGTGTGAACCTCCACCAGAAAGTTCAGTCTTCCCAAAGTCTCTTTCATAAAGTGAGTACTTTTCAGCGTTTTCAAAGTACCTGTCAATCAAGACAGTTCTTTAAGATTTCATTTGCAGACATTAAAAAGGTTGAGTAAATGGATTAAGGAAGAGTTTTAGGAATAAAGCATGATGAATAAGTTTAATGTAACTTGATACGGAAATTGGATCAAACGAGCAATCTGAAAGAGTTTAGCAGCATGGAAAAATCTACTAATTGAAACTAACTGCAGTTGGAAGCTACAGAAAATGGAGAGTCATGTGAGATCGAATGTGAGAAATGTCTGGATGGTAGCAACTGTAACACAATTGTTCACTTGGATTATTGCCAAAATAAATTCAGCATTTTTTGTTGGGGAGGGAAATTTGAGACACAAGGTGTTGCACTTATTCCATGAATGTCTGGCTGACTCAGGCAGAAAATTGCTCAAGGTGCATATAGATTTTGTACCTAACAAACTGGTTACCACCAAAGGACAGGGAGGGAAATACAAAAATTGTAAGCACCGTGAGTCATGTTACCTGAAGAGATTTTACTTGGTGCCTCTTCAGAGAGCTGAAGGGGCTCTTTGTGGGCTGACCTCATGATGTTCCAGCTGCATGCTTTTGTGGAGAAGCACCTCCTCCTCATTATTTAACGATACAGACAAACAAGTTAGGCCAGAATTTACCCTGAGATAATCTGATCACATGTTTCAGCTCAGAATTTACAAGTAATATGTAATCTATCGATGAAAATCAGATATTAGTAACAACATCGAGGCCTAGTTTCAAAATAAGCACTGAATACAGATGTGGTGGAGTTTTTACATACCTCACAGGGTTGTTATTAGGATAAAAGGGCTGAGAGGAGAACACTGTAAGGCACTTTGGGTCCCCACTAAGAAAACAGGTGAGGTATATATGAAGTAGATGTTCTTCATATTTATCAAGGGGTGGATACTAGTTAGATTAGTAATCTATGGTGGGGTGGGGAAGGTATTTTCTAAAATGTAATTTGCCTCTGTTTAGTGATGGTTTTCAGATTTCATGATACTAAATGTTGTTCATGAGCTATGAAAGATACAATTACTTGAGGTTTTTTTATTGAACATACTCACATTTCATTAAAATACATGGCTTTGCCCCCTGCCCTTAGGAGTGCCCTCCCTCCTTTCTGTACCTGGCACCATTGGTGAATATCTTCGTGTGTCAACCCAAGACTGTTACACTTGTTAATGGATTGATTATTCCCTCTGTATCTGTTGCTTTTTTTGTCTTGTTGTGGTTTGATATTAACGTTCTTGTTTGATGCTACTGATGAGCAAGGTAGCAGTGCTTATATTTCAGGTAAAATTTTAAGGTAACAAGACTATTCATTTAACACAACTATTATTAAAAGCCAGAAAACAGCTCTCTGCTGGGAAGCTAAAAATATATCATACTGTACAACTCGAGCTAAGAGACATCACCTAGAGTGCTAGCATCTGGTAAGGGGAAAGAGGACGTGGGAACTAGGTGGAGGCCAAATGAATGGGTCACAGGCAAAGCGAATGTCTGATAGATTGTTTTGAGGAGCTGGAACTGGACAGACCGTAGACCAGTGATGGCGAACCTTTTAGAGACTGAGTGCCCAAACTGCAACCCAAAACCCACTTATTTATCGCAAAGTGCCAACACGGCAATTTAACCTGAATACTGAAGTTTTAGTTCAGAAAAAACAACTCATAGTGAAATTAACAAACTGAAAGAACATTTGGTCTGGATAGCATTTGCTTAGGAAACCAACAAAATAGTAACATGTCAGAATGGGAGAATGATAGTGAGAGTGTCATAATGCAATAAATGGAGGCTGTTCATTGCTCTGTTGCTTGCAGGTCTGGGTTAAACTGAGAACATGCCTTTCCCAGAGGAGCTCCTGTCCACCTAATTTACTTTTGAACATGTAACATTCATTATAAACATCATTCTAGTTTGCCATTAGTTCATATGCCCACTCTGCCCTGGCAGCTTGCTGGGAAACCTTGGACCAGTAATATACTCTGAGTTAACCCACCTCATAGGTTCGTTGTGAGGATAAAAGAGAAGGGGAGAGTGTGTCAAACCACTTCAGTGTCCTTTTGGGGAGGAAGGCAGGGGATACATGATGTTAGTTAATAAATTAAGTGATGAAAGGAGTCCACTGATTTATATGGCTAAATCTGAGTCCAGCAGCACCTTAGAGAACAAGATTTTTGAGTGTCAAAGCTCCTTTTTTTCTAATTGAGGGAGCTCTAATGCTGGAAAGCTTGTGCCCCCTCCCCTAAATCTTGTTGGTCTCTAAGTGCTCCTGGCCTCGAATCTAGTTGTTCTATTATGGACCAGCATGGCTATCCTTGGAAACTTCAGGGATAGTCTGAATTGTATTAACTAGAAAATCTGATGTGAGAAAGGAAGGCCAGTTTGGTGTAGAGGTTAAGTGCGTGGACTCTTATCTGGGAGAACCGAGTTTGATTCCCCACTCCTCCACTTTCAGCTGCTGGAATGGCCTTCGGTCAGCCATAGCTATTACAGAGCTGTCCTTGAAAGGGCAGCTTCTGGGAGAGTTTCTCTCAGCCCCACCTACCTCACAGGGTGTCTGTTGTGGGGGAGGAAGATAAAGGAGATTGTGAGCTGCTCTGAGACCCTGAGATTCAGAGTGAAGGGTAGAATATAAATCCAATATCTTCTTCTTTCTTTAAACTAAAACTGCAATCCTGTGCATGGGAAGAGAGTAGGTGCCACAGTGCTCACTGTGGATTACTTCCAAGAAACCATGGAGAGCAAGCCCAATGAGGAAAGGTTAAGGGACTTGGGGATATTCAGTCTGGAGAAGAGGAGGCTGAGGGGGGAGACATGATTGCTCTTTTGAAGTATTAGAAGGACTGCCACTTAGAAGAGGGCAGGGAGCTGTTCCTGCTGGCAGCAGAGGAGAGGACTGGGATAGGAAAAACTTTTTAACAGTAAGAGTTATTCAACAGTGCCATCAACCCCCTCACTGGCAGTTGCTGAGCAGCAGCTGGACAAACACTTGTCAGGGATGCTCTGGAAAACCAGAACAGCAGTGCAACAGTTCAAAAACAGCTTATCAACAATTTGCCTTATGGTCCCTGTAGCTTGAAAGAGCTCTGCTCAGATATTGCTATCAGAAGCATCATATTTGAAAGCAAGGAAGCCTGCAGTTCCTCCCTTTCCACTCCTAAATCAGAGGCAATCCCGGCTGCTGTTTCTGCCAGATTAGTGGGATCCAACATTTCCTGTAATAAACCCACATCCCTTCAAAAAAACATGCTTGATTCAAGGTCCTGATCTCTCTTCTCCACCCACTCCATCCCCACACACCCATGCTCTCTTCTTCCTTTCAGCTTGGACCATGCCACAACAGTTTTGAAATATGAAATGAAAGCAGGTCTTGGCCACATGAAAATGTGAAGCTGCCTTATACCCATCTCTCTAGTGCAGGGGTGGCCAAACTGTGGCTCGGGAGCCATATGTGGCTCTTTCACACACATTAAAAAAGTAAAGGTAAAGGTTGTCTCCTGTGCAAGCACAGAGTCATTACCGACCCATGGGGTGATGTCACATCATGAAGTTTTCTTGGTAGAAGTTTTAGAATTTCCCAGTCATCTACACTTTCCCCCCAGCAAGCTGGGTACTCATTTTACCGGCCTCGGAAAGATGGAAGGCTGAGTCAACCTTGAGCCCACTACCTGAGCCCAGCTTCTGCTGGGATCAAACTCAGATTGTGAGCAGAGCTTGGACTGCAGTACTGCAGTTTTACCACTCTGTGCCACTCTGCTCCTTCCAACAGCAACTAGATACTTACAAAAGTAGACACTGTCAGCTGTATCCCATCACTTAAGTGTCACCAAGTCATAGCTGACTTATGACAGCCCCAGCAAGGGGCTTTCAAGTGAGAAGCAGAGATGGTTTGCCATTGCCTTCCTCTGCAGAGTCTTCCTTGGTGGTCTCCTTTCTGAGTATCAGCCCTGCTTAGCTTCTGAGATCTGATGAGATTGGGCTATACCATGCTGCCTTCCCTCCCGATTGCATCACATTAGCACATGTTCAAGAAGTGAGCAAAACTCACATATCCCCCATGGCATGTATTCAACAATGGTTTCTTTCTAAGCCAAAGAGTCTAAAAGTTGGAGTTCCCAGAAATATTGGTGTTTTTCTTGACAACATATAAAAGTGAAGCTGCTGATAGAACCTGACAGGGTTAAGGTGATTCACTATCCAAAAGAAATTTGCTACATCAGAAAAAGAGTCATCGCTTTTGATCACAGCAACACTGATCATTGTGAGGTGTTAGGAATATAACACATCTGTAACATGAACGGAATTGCAGTGTACCATTAAGGACACTTTCCTGGAATTAAACCACTGAAAATGTAGCAAGCCGTTGCAATAAACAAATTGCTCGAGAGTCTTTTATTAAAACTTGGCAGGGTTTTTAATGTGATCCTGTTACAGCAGCAGAATAACTCTTAACCAAATACCTCCCTGCCTTACTAAATCCATATTGATATTTTGAGAGTAATTTATTCTTCTTCATAGGTAAATTCAGTTTAAGTTAGGCAAAGGTGTTGAATTAGATGACTTTGAGATAACTTCCAGTTCAGGAACCTTGCATTTTAATCAGGAATAACTAGATGAACTCATCTGTCTCCTCTAGCACGAAAAATGTTTATTTTAAATCAATTAGCCATAAATCGATTCATCTTCTCTCTCTCCTGTCAACACACAAAACACCTTTATTGCAAATCATTTGTCCAGATCATTTTGTTCATTACCGTGCTCCAAGCACAGCACACATTTTTATTTTTACCTTAAATTTAATTTCATAGACGTCTTACCATGTGATCACATGATATACAGTTGTGTCCTTTGTGCCTGCTGGCTCCCAGAAAAACAGCATGCAGCTCTTTGCAGGAGAATATCAGCAAGTCTGCACCAACAAAGTGAAATATGCATGGCCATGCGAGCCGTGGTGGGAACTTGGCAACTTTAGCTCTGACCTAAACAAGGACACCAACCTCCCATTTGTATGAAGTTCTTCCACAGGAGGCTGAATCTTCACATGCAGTATAATAAGGCACTGGATAGGCTGTAGGGATGCAGACAGAATTTTTATTTGTTTTTGACTTGTTTTTGTTTGTTGCAAATCAAGATTCCTTGATATGGCAGGTGTTGGGAGGTGTTATTGGATTCAGTTGGTGCATCCCTTGGTTTCACTGAGAAGCAGAATTCCTGGCGTTAATACTGAGGAGGAGGTTGCCCTGCCCCACCAGATTCAAAGGAGGCGCGAAGCCCCATTGGGTGTTACAATATTCAGATGGCCAATAGAGAGGTGTATCTGTTCAACATGTGCTTGTTGCTGCATCTCTCCTGAGCAGGCTTTTGCTGATGGCTGCTGCCCACCTTTAGGCAGCACGGAATTAGCCAGTTACCAACTGGGGCCGAGCTGGAATTTGCGGGGGGGGGGGGGGGGGCTATCTCTGGTTGGCTTCACAGGTGCCTTTTTTCAATTGCTGCGTTATGTCACAGTGAGGGTGGTTAATTAGGCATGGTCCTTAACTGTTTAGGCCATACCTAGTTTGGCAGGGATTGGGTGGGCTGATAATGATAGGAAAGGTCGATCGACAAGCACCCCAAGACTTTCAGAGTGGTGGAGGAAGTGTCTGGAAAAAGCACATCACTGGCTACTGAGAGCCAGTTTGGTGTAGTGGTTAACTGTGCGGACTCTCATCTGGGAGAACCGGGTTTGATTCCCCGCTCCTGTGCTTGCTGCTGGCATGGCCTTGGGTCAGCCATAGCTCTGGCAGAGGTTGTCCTTGAAAGGGCAGTTGCTGTGAGAGCCCTCTCAGCCCCACCCACCTCACAGGGTGTCTGTTGTGGGGGAGGAAGATAAAGGAGATTGTGAGCCGCTCTGAGATTCGGAGTGGAGGGCGGGATATAAATCCAGTATCTTCTTTTTCTATGTGACAGGGTGCGGCTGTGAAGGAGCTGCCCTTGGTGCTGATCGACACCTTTTGGAACCTGGTAGTGGCTGTGCAATGCATGAGGTGAGGGAGATAGGGCTGATGCCTCTTGGCTGATGATAATAGACAATAAACATGGTGAGCAGGTGCTAATAAAGATGCTTGCTGCGTTTGACATCACCACAGGGCTCAGGGCAGGTTAGAACTAATATAAAACAATTAAAACAGTATTAAAACCAGGGCTTTTTTTGGTAGCAGGAACTCCTTTGCTTGTTAGGCCACACCCACCTGTTGTAGCCAATCCTCCAAGAGCTTACAGGGCTCTTATTACAGGACCTTCTGCAAGCTCTTGGAGGATTGGCTACATCGGAGGTGTGGCCTAATACGCAAAGGAGTCCCTGCTATAAAAAAAAAACCTGATTAAAATTATTAAAACTATATAGATAACACAGCACACCAGATGGCAGTCAGGCACAGATGAACAATGATCCCAAAATTTCTGCTTGTTAGTGTGGCTGCAATGGACCAAATACTGGGCAGTGGGCAGAAATCACTGTCAGTAGCATAAACAGGGTAGAGCAGGGGAGGCTGATGTAATTAGACACCAGCCAAAAGCCAAAAGCCTGGTGGAACATCTCCATTTTACAGACTCTGTGAAACTGAAACTAATCCTGCAGGGCTCTGATCTCACTTGGGAGAATGTTCCACCGGGCCAAAAAGACTCTGGCTCTGGTTGAGGCTAAATGGATGTCTTTTGAGCCTGGGGATCACCAGCAGCTGTTGGCCTGACAAGCATAAGGCTCTTCGAGGGACATATTGGGAGAGACTGGTGCAGATCAAGTTTAATTAATTAAACTAGTTAAACCTAAGCTGTTGTCTCATATTTTCTTGGAATGGGTGTCTGGGGCAAACCGCCGCTTTAACTGTAATTCCCACGTGTAATCGCTTTTTATGAAAATGTCAGAAATTGATCTCCTCACTGAAGGAATATTCTACTCCCAGCAGATATCACAAAGTTTGCGATACTGGATGCACTTAAATTCTCATCTGCAGATCAAATTGTGAGGAAAGAAATGCTTCAGATATCCCAGTGCATAGAGATAGAGAGAGAAGAAAGCCCTTTTCACATGTTACACTGATCATGTGTACATTATTGATGTATAGACGGACTTCTGTTTGAGAGGAAATGTCACGTGTGTTCATATTGCGATGACACCAAAGACTAGTACTTGGATCAGTGTGACATTCAGCTTGACATGGGTCGAACATAACATGAGAATTACTTGACACACATATAAAGAAAAATCAGGTGTACAGTGTACATGATTGTCCCTGCACCACTTTCGTTGTGACTTGTGAACAGGGCTGAACTTTTATCTTCTTGTCCATGCATTCTGTTTATGTAACGGAAAACCAGGCAATATTACACACAAAGGGAATTCATGTATATGGCCAAGGACCTGCCTACCTTAGGGACCATCTCTCACCGTATGAACCCCAGAGAACACTGAGGTCAGCAGGGAAGAACCTGCTGACTATTCCCGGGCCAAAAGAGGTAAAGCTACAGAGTACCCGCACTCGGGCCTTCTCTGCTGTGGCTCCACGCCTATGGAACCAGCTTCCGGAGGATATGCAGGCCCTGCGGGACTTTGAACAGGGTTCCGCAGGGCCTGCAAGACCATCCTTTTCCGAATGGCCTTTACCGACCAAGAAAAAGACTGCTGAGCAAGCTTACCATCTGTATAATAGCACCAACATATTAGTTAATTTATTGCTTTTAGAATTTTAAAAGAGTTTTAATTAAATTGTTGAATTGTATTCCATTGTTAAATGTTGTATAATGTAAATTATTGACTTGTGTTGTTAGCCGCCCTGAGCCTGCCTCGGCGGGGAGGGCGGGATATAAATAAAAATTGATTGATGTAGATAGATCCAGGTGAGCAGCCATGTTGGTCTGAAGCAGTAGAACAAAGCAAGAGTCAAATTGCATCTTTAAGACCAGCAAAGTTTTATTCAGAATGTAAGCATCAGACAAAAGTATGGAATGGCAAGCAGTCCTAAAATTAAAGTGGGCAGTGAGTTAGTATGCAGAGTCGTGGAAATGTTTTTTAGCAGATTAAAAAAGTCACAAATTGGGGTCTGGTGTTTGTTAGTTGATGTTAACTGTGCTGAGACAGCAACAGTCAAGTTGGAATAGCATATTGATGTCCATGTACTAAACCCATTAAGTATCCTGGGTGTGAATTGCAATAAATAAGAGTCTGTTGTAAATGTTAGCTCTGGGTTAAAACGAGGGCATAGGTTTCTCAGGGGGTTGATTTAAACATGCCACACGCACGTAAACGTAATTCTAGTTTGCCATTAGAAAAAAGAATACATTAAAATATAGCGGAAGATGGGTAATGAGATAAGCAGCCAGTATCCCTATTTGAGTATGTCAATACAAAAAACATTATTCTGATACACTATTCTAAAAGAGAAATACATTGGAATACTGTGGATATATAGCTATACCTGGTGAAAACGGCTTTAGTATATGTAATGAGATAAAAAAAAACAATATCCCTCAGTCCTGGGAAGGTGTTTCTTCCAAGTTTCATAATAATTTGTAATTCAGCAATTTCCCTCTCCATGCTGTTCTTGAAGTACCTTTGCAGCAAAAAAGAGACTTTGAGGTCACCCATTGAATGTTCTGAAAACTACTGAAACATCTAATCAGTGTTCTGTGCCACAAACGAAAGCTGCTCAAGGATATAAGGCCATACAGGATATGACCATACAGCTTACCCTCCAAAGTAGCCATTTTCTCCACTGATCTCTGGAGCCTGGAAATCGGTTGTGATTCTAAGAGATCTCCAGGGCCCACCTGGATTTTGGCAGCCCTAGTTGATGATTAGCAGATGGGTTAAGCCTTCTAGTTGACTCCCCATTCCCTCCTTTCTCCATGCTGCTTCTCCCTTACCCCCAAAGAAATGGAAATTAAAAGTACCAAGCAGTGGGCAGATTGCCACCTGAAAAGTAGCCAGACTTAATTTCCGTTTGGATCTGAACATTAGAGGAAACTTCATTTGGATTTGTTACTCTTCTAAAGTTAGCAAATGGTTGCACTGGATTTTTTGTCTATTACATTCTGAATGCACCTGCCTCATGGACTGTACCACTTCAGCCTACAGGTGGAAGTTTCCATTTTAAAGCTGCCCATGTTTTAGCCCCATCTACTACTTGATGTGTCCTTTGCATATTAGGCCACACACACCTTCTTACAGGGCCCACTGTAAGCTCCAGGAGGATTGGCTACACCAGGGGTGTGTGCCCAGAGCTGGCTCACCCACTAGACAAACTAGGCAGTTGCTTAGCGCACTGGGAGGAGGTAGTGCCAAATTGGACTCCCCCTCCTCCCAGTGTCCATTACAACTTCCTAGTTTGCTTGCCTGCCTCCCCACCACCACTGCAGGCCCCCCACTGCAGCCCACCTTCCCTCCCTCCCCGGCACTGCAATGCAGCCACGCTCTGTCGCCCCCCCCCCCATCACAGCGTGCCAAGATGTACCACACTGAGGCTGGGCTGCACCGGCTTTGATGCAGCCAGCATGCCATCTAATGCTTTGAAGCCCATGCAGGAGAAGGCTTTGCTCCCCCTCACTTCTGGTTCCAGGAAGGAGGGGGAAGAAGCTTCAAAGCATTAGATGGCACACCAGCCATATCGAAGCAAGTAGGGCCCAGCCTTGGCGCGGCTTGGTGCACTCTGAGGAGGGGGCGGTGACAGAGCATGGCTGCATTGCAGTACCGGGGAGAGAGGGAAGGCGGACAGTGGTGGGGCTGCGGTAGGGGGACTGAGCCTCATCGTGCAGGTGATGGAGCACAGCGCCACATTGTGGCATTGTGAGGGCTAGGGGGGTAGTGCTATGCACCCTGAGGCAAACACTGTGTGTGGCCTAA
Organism: Heteronotia binoei; assembly: GCF_032191835.1. Lineage (NCBI taxonomy): Eukaryota > Metazoa > Chordata > Lepidosauria > Squamata > Gekkonidae > Heteronotia > Heteronotia binoei. Next base: position 28,766,192 of record NC_083238.1, read on the forward strand.
TATGAAAAAGAGTTCCTGCTACAAAAAACCCCTGCATATTTGAAAAGTGTGTGAGTTAGTGACTCAGACATTCCTTGCTCATTCATGTATGCAGTCCCTTCAAGTGTTTTTTTGAAGCCTAAGATAACATGGGGACAAGACTAGTGATTGCAAAGTGAGTGCTATTTGCTAATCATCTCCTATTAATACAACTGATGACTTCTGCATCGCCGACATCAATTTTAACTTGACTCCTTTTTTGCCAGTGAATTGAAATTACAGCTATTTTAGCATGGGATATCCTCTGATCTGTAAGCCATCACTTTGTAGCCCTTGTGGCGTCTTCATTTTCAATAAAGCCCATACTGATTGTGCCATAACAGCAAAAATGCAGGTATTGAAAAGTGGTTTGTTTGTTTTTTTTTGCCCCATCTGGCCTTCCCCTGTGCCCATCTGTTTCTTTCACTCAGTGTGCCGGAAGGAATCTTGCTTCATGAAACAGAATCTAAACCCCTGTCGTAAGCCCTGTATAAGTCACCCAACCTACGCCATGGCTAAGTCTGCCCAAGAATAATCACTGTCCCAACATTCATCAGATTGGTTTGTGTGGGGTGTGTGTATGCTATCACATATGAGCAGCCCTTTCCCTCCCCACCCTAAAATACAGTTTGGACAGAGCGGATTTACTTATTAAGAAATATTCTCTGCTTTCAGCTGGTGATATGTTTCTGGCATGGGAAAAGGTACCACTGAGCCCTGTTCTTCCAGCTCAGCGTTTAACTACACATGGGAGACTTCTGCACAGACTATTGCTTGATGCTGTTGTCTGAATGGTAAGTACTGCGCACCTGTTATGTTAACAAATTCTTTGGCGAAAGGGCAGCTTAAATGCTGCAGTATCAACAATTAACCACATGCCTGTGTTCTATAGCATTTTTCCTTTTAACTACGTGACAGTTCATAAGGTCAGTGTTTGATTCTGTTGTGATGGTGCCTTGGTCCGATACTAATTTCTGGTCTTTTTTATTGCTTTCTTACGTACAGTGTAACATAAATCCCTTTGTGGCCCACAAGGGCAATTCATCCGTTCCTCCACTTCCATTTATTAAACTAAGAGTAGTGAATTCAACTTTTATTTAGAAGCTGCCACAGTGCTTATTGAGCATGATCCAGCCACAGTTAAACCCGGTTGATTTTGCTGGTTGAAATTTACACACCCGGTAAAATCAATTGGACCAAAAAGTATCTCACTTTCACTTCATCGTGCCCTTTGAGAGGATAACTCTCAACTATTTGTATTCCTCCAAGTCTTATGCATCTTATGCTATATAGATGTAAGTCCTTGGAATGAAAGGTGGTGTTTTTTTTTTTAAATAGTTGCCAGGTTTCCTGGGTAACAGGTGGAGGGTGGGGTTTGGGTTGTTAGCTCCAGGTTGGGAAACTCCTGGAGATTTGGGGGAGGAGCCTGGGGAGAACAGGGACTTCAGTGGAATGCAATGGCATACAGTCCACCCTCCAAAGCATTTTCTCTGCAGAAAGCAATCTTTGTAGTCTGGCGATGTGCTGTAATTCTGGGGAATCCCCAGGCTGGCATACCTATTATCCTCAGTCAGGACACATCTGATAGCAGCATATTAGCAATGCAATCCCATGTGTTTTTACTCAGGACAGAGCCCCTCTATGTTCAATGGACATTAATGTGAGATAAATATGCATATAGGTGCAGTGTTAGAAATCTTGTTTAATAAGTGGAATTCTGAATATGGTCTTTCCAATGCAATCCTTAGCGAAGAGACACCATTCTGAGTGTGGTGGATTCAGAAAGGTGTAACTCTGTTAAGGATTGCACTGTTTATTCCACAATGCTGATTCTTCTGAAAATGGTGAATTTAGGACCTCTGTTAATTAGATCTCTGGCTCTGACCATGTTTCACCTTCTTATGCTTCAAAGCCTAGTGTGGCCATCAGAAAGGTACTATTTTTACATTCCTGGCTTCACAGGGGTGATGCTGCAGCAAACAGGGTCGTATTTCAAATTATTCACAATTATTTCCAAGGTACTCTCTAAAACACTGTGGCATTAATTAATTTAGCACACAGCTGAGGTGATCCTCACAGACACTCACTTTGCAAATGATTATTTCTGCCGCAGAAAATTAGACACAAAATCAGACACTTCAGTAATGCATTCTCCTTCTGTGATTCTCAGCAATTGAAAGTAATGAATTACTTCCCCTTTTGACACATGAAGAAGCTTTTATGATGTGAGATGAGTTAAAAAAAATATATGCAATTTGAATTTAACTCGGAAATCAAAGCACTTCCCCGTGATGAAAATGGGACATGCGCACACACAAATCCTTCACAGTAATAGCATTAAATGTACTAAAAGTTCCATCACGAGATCAATGATGGGGCTGTTGGCTACTTTATAAAGGTAAGGATAGTGATTTTGAAAGCTTTTATGTGTACATATCAATAGGCATAAACCATATATCCGTTTAATGGCAAAAGCTCTGAGTATTTAAAAATGAAAGTAAATGCTGAATGGTTTATATTAATCTTAACCCCACACACACACACACACACACTCACCATTTAAAGCAGTAATTAATCTCCATGAAAGCCAGAGTGAGTTTTAGCATGGATTTTCCTGACAGGTGAATAAGAAGAAGAAGATGAAGATGATATTGGATTTATATCCCGCCCTCCACTCCGAGGAGTCTCAGAGGGGCTCACAATCTCCTTTACCTTCCTCCCCCACAACAGACACCCTGTGAGGTGGGTGGGGCTGGAGAGGGCTCTCCCAGCAGCTGCCCTTTCAAGGACAACCTCTGCCAGAGCTATGGCTGACCCAAGGCCATGCCAGCAGGTGCAAGTGGAGGAGTGGGGAATCAAACCCGGTTCTCCCAGATAAGAGTCCGCACACTTAACCACTACACCAAACTGGCTAGAATAGCAGTTCTAACTCAAATTTTTCAACCCAGCATTAGTCAGAGTATGAATTTTATTTTATTTTATTTTATTTGGGGGGGGGGGGTGAAAACTAGAGAACCAACCTCGTGTGGTAGTTAGAATGTCAAACTAGCATCTGGAAGATCCAGGTTCGAATCCACACTCTGCCATGGATGTTTACTTGGTGACCTCGGACCATTCACTCTCTCTCAGCCTAGCCTGTCCACAGGGTTGTCATGACAATAAAGTGGAGAAGAGGAGAACAGTGCTGTATAAGCCACTATGGTCCCCATTGGAGAGGAAAGTGAGCTTCTCCCCCCGCCCTCGCACACACACTCCAGGTGGTGGGAGGCAAATGTGACTACTGGCAAGAGACCTGACAACCTTCAATATAACTGACCACCAACCCGTTTCATGAGCTCCTAAACACAAACTGCTTGCCACTTGATAACAGCCAGCTACTATATGGAGAGAGAGAGAGAGAGAGAGAAGAAACAGGGCTCACTTTCTAGCAGGAGTTCCTTTGCATATTAGGCCACACACCCCTGATGTAGCCAATCCTCCAAGCAGGGCAGGATCTAGGGGAGAGCAGAGGGGGTGCTTGCCTCAGGTGCCGCCGGAGGGGCAGGGTGCCAAATTGGGTATGGAGTCCATTCTATTCTTTGGGCCCATAAGATAGAATGGGCCCATAAGGGGGCATCATTGTTTAATTTTGCCCCCCTCAAAAAGCACGTAGATGCAGTCCTGCCTCCGAGAGCTTCCAGGGCTGTTCTTACAGGGCCTACTGAAAGCTCTTGGAGGATTGGCTACATCAGGGGTGTGTGGCCTAATATGCAAGTGAGCTCCTGCTAGAAAGTGAGCCAGAGAGAGATTTATTTTAAGCCAAAGCTTATATGAGAGAACAAATTGCAATGCAGCTGCTATCCTTACCTTGCAAAGCATAACATTACTTTCTGGAAAATCAATGGCTATGGGTTGCATTTAATAGTTGCATTTAATAGTTGTCTTGAACCTTGGCAAGTGTCTTTCCACCAGTGGAGAAGGGAAACAATATAGTTGCCAGTTCCCTTTCCCAGATCCTCACATCATGTGCAGTGCAATTGCTGGGGGGGGGTGCCCTCTGAACCCCCACATTTTGAGGAGTTGTGGGCTTCAGGGGAGTGAAGAGGCAGGAAAGTTCCATTAGGTAAGCAGAGCTTTCCTTATAGTTTATTGGATCCATACCGATGAATAAGCATGGAAGACCCAGTGTCGGTGCTGGAGAAAAGCTCACCTAGTTCCAAAGGCCCTCTGAAGACCAAAGTGTTTATTTCTCTGGTTTCCAAGAAAGGTGGGCTAAATATTCTCTTAATAAAATAAATAAGGTTTGAGCAAGGTGTGAGGAGGCTAAAACAGTGGGGGCCAAATGGACTTAGGGGAAGCACAAAACCATGATGCCTGGGAACCTCAACACAAAAGACCCTTTTGGAGAAAGCCCACAAAGCAGATTTACCACCAGCTGACCTCAAGTCCTGGGCAGGTTGTTATGAACAGAAGTAGTCTTTCAGGTCCCTTGGACCCAAGCTGTTAAGGGCTTTAGGGTCAAAACTTTCACTTAGAATCGGGCCTGGAAGCAAACCAGAACTCCAGTGTAGTCGACTGGCATCCCGTTCACAGAGGATCTCAGTTAGGATCGTAGCTGCCATACCAGTTAAACCTTCTGGATTTTCTTCAGTAGCAGTCCAGCCCCATATAAAGCATGTTAGAGTTTGTGGTGGTTATAACAAAAATCAGGCCTTTACATTGTTGTTGTTTTAAATATCTTAGGTCCACTTAGTCCAAGTGGAGAGAACCAGAATGCACCTGCCAAGCTCATTCTGTTGCCTCAACCCAGAATCCCTAGTGAGAGTGAAAGGATAAATCTAATGAATTCATTTGTGAGGTGATAAAATCGCTACAAAGTGATGTTATCACGCTAGGTTAGAAGAGTGGCAAATATTTTGTTTGAACATGCCCTCATGTGGTGAGTGTTGGCATTTACCACTGAAAAGGTCTCACCGGGAACAATAGTGGACTGTGGGATGCTATATTTAGATAAAAACGTTACCACTCAAAACTGACATGATAAATTCTTTCCTTGGTTGCTTTACCGAAAAGTGTGGGTCCTCCCCCACCTTTGAGCAAGATTATAGTGTTAATGCTTTTTTATGCGGTCTTCTGTCCTGATTTTAATTAATTGTACTGTATTCAGATTAAGATCAATACAGATTTATTGTTGAGATGAGGTAGATATTAGTGCTGTTTTGGGGGCCCATTGGCCAGAAAGGTGGGGCATAATATGCAAATGATAAGCAGACCTTTAGACACCTATCATATATGTGATTTCAGTGACGGTTCCTTTAAAATAAAACTTGGACAGAGTTTGGCTGCTGTGAGAGAAAGCAAGATGGAACTCTTCCTTGTCTTGTGGGTTTTCAACTTGGATTTATTATTTTCATCCCTGTCAGGTTTTCTGTGCTTAATATGTTGCTAAGTAAACACAGAATGTGAGCAAGCCTTATTTTGGGCTCTCTGCTTTCTGTTTGGCACTGAAATGCTGAGCACCCTCCATGACCAAAGACAATAACTGCCCTGTCAGCTCTGTCACATTGCTTGGTTGCTTCTGCTGAGTTCGCTGTGAAGTGAAGCAGGCCTACAGATGTAATCCTGGCAAATCAGCAAAAACACTACTGAGCACCAAGAGCAAAATCTGTAGTAGAAATTAAAGGCAAAGTGCCAGGCCTTTTTCTGAGCAGACACGTTGCCAAAATGTGATGTGCATGAAAAAAAATGTACATAAGAAATAAAAATGAGCAAAATATTGATTTCAGAATTCAGATTCGGAATTATGGCCTTTCAGATTTGTTATTCAAAATTTAGAAATTGGGGATTTCTGAATATCTGGAACTCCATTGAAGTTAATATAAATCAGGACTTTTTTTTAGCAGGAACACACAGGAACGCAGTTCCCTCTGGCTTGTCATCAGGGGGTGTGGCCTAATATGGAAATGAGCCTCAGCTGGGCTTTTTCTACAAAAAACCCTGTGTGAAACAATGGTGATATCAGGGGTGTGGCCTAATATGCAAATAAGTTCCTGCTGGGCTTTTTCTACAAAAAAGCCCAAAAGCTGTTTCCCACTTTTTAAAAAAAGCACAACCACTTTTTACAAGGTTTCCTTCAGCCCCCCAGTGCCTGTACTAAGCATTGAGATGAGGCAAGTGCACACAGCGCCAGCCAATATTGTCAGGTGTTAGAAAGTGATGGCAAAGTGGGCATGGATTTTGATCAGTGCAGAGGCAACCAGGGCAGCACTGGCAAGGCACAGAGGACACCTGGTCCTGGGAGGTTGACAGATACCGTGAGCAGCACCAGCAGGCAGACTAGAGCTACAGACAGAGAGCAGTGAGTGGGTAGGAACTACTCCACCAGCATTGGGTACCGCACAGTTGAGTGAGTGAGCAGAGTCCTGGAGCAATAATTGGAAGAAGGGAATGGGAAGCAGGAAGAGGCAGCAGACTGACTGGTGGCATGCCCTGTACTGTGGACCATTCTGTTACTGAAAGGGAACCTCAGGAAAGCCCAGCAGTGGGTAGCTTTGTCCATAAGGAAAACCAGTCCCCCACCCACCCACCCCGATCTGAGGGTGTGGGCTAACAGCGTTTCTTGCCTGAGAGAACACCTGCTCAATGGGCACACTGGTTGGTGGGCAAGACATTACTCCCACTGATGAGTCTTCATTTGGCTGAGGCAATGCTCTCCCACATCAGATGCGTGTGTGTATTTGAAGAGGAGTTTTCTGCTAGTCACAATGCTGATTTGCACAGGGGAATTTTGCTGCACGTGTGGGCTGGAGGCAAACCATTCTGTGAGTCTAATTGCTAGGCTCTTGGCTGGAATGATCCACCCCCTAAACTCAAAAACACCACTACTGCTTCTCCCCGAGCTGCCAGTGTCGATCTCAGGGCTGATGCCATCCTTCTCTGGCACATCAGCCCGTTATATGAAAAGTGTCTCCCTCTCTTGCCTCTTGCTCTGGCTGGCTTGCACACAGGCACCACTGAACATGCTTGGGGTCCACTCTAATCTGCCCCATCTAATCTGCCAGTGCTTAACAAAGCAGCTGTCTGACAGATTGAGGGGGGGGGGGGAGCTCAACAAGGGCTGATTGTTCTCATCTTCCTTTCCCTGTCTCACTCCCCTCAGCAGAGGGTGCTGTAATGGCTACAGGCAGCGTTTCTGCAGCTTTCCCCATGTGTCAGCATCCTCTGCTGCAACTACATTTCATACTGCTTGGAGAATCTCTCCAAATGATCTTTATCTGTCTGTCTGTCTTTCTGCCTGTCTATTATCTATCTATCTATCTATCTATCTATCTATCTATCTATCTATCTATCTATCTATCTATCTATCTATCATCTATCTATCTATTTATCTATCATCTACCTACCTACCTACCTATCTATCTATCTATCTATCTATCTATCTATCTATCTATCTATCTATCTATCTATCTATCTATCATCTACCTACCTATCTATCTATCTATCTATCTATCTATCTATCTATCTATCTATCTATCTATCTATCCATCCATCCATCTATCTATCTATCTGTTTATGTCTTACAAAAGGCACCCAAATTTCATATAAAACATTCCTATTAATCTACAATCTACTTAAATCAGTCTTATTCCTAATATACACTAAAGCCGGGGTTTCAAGCTCATGTGTTATGAGGGCCAGATCTGACATAAATGAGACCCTGTTGGGCCAGGCCAAGTCTGGCTGGGCCATGTCAGGCCAGGCCATGTCTGTACCAATTTAAGATTAGGTAGCAGAGAATTAGACTTTATAAAGGGCACAGACAAATACAAAATTAAAGACTTTAAACACTATTAAAGGGTTTTTTTTAAAAAAAAAAACCCTTAAAACATGCTAAAAACATTAACACTCTTTGGTCTTAAAGCTGCTTTCTTTGTATTTCTCCTGTGGGTTACAGGGAACTGGGCAAAGGAAGCTCTGCCTCTTTCCTTCCTTCTCCAGGGGACCAGGAGGGGCAGGAGCCTCAGCCAATAGAAGGAAGAGACAATGGAGAAAATAGCAGTTTTGCTCTGTAGCTCCTGTGCAATTGAGCAAGCCTGGCAAAGCAAGCTGTCATGCAGAAGGAAGCAAGAGAGAGGGAGAAGGAAGCAGATGACAGCCAGTTGCCTGTGGACCTGATAGGAGCCCTCTGGGGACCTGATTTGGCCCCCGGGCCACATATTTGACACCCTTGCACTAAAGGGTAAAATCAAATGTAGGCTGAGCGACTAAGAAAGAGAAGACTATTTCAGCCTGAAGAGCACTAATCTCAGAAAATGATAAGAAGAACAACTGGTTTTACATCCCACTTTTCTGTACCCTAAGGAGTTTAAAATGACTTACAATTGCCTTCTCTTCCTTTCCTCACAACAGGCACCTTGCAAGGTAGCACCTTGTGAACTGTGAGTGCCTGCTCATAAAAAGCCCTGGTTGGAAAGGACCAATGTGAAAGTACCTTGTCTGTGTTTGTGTCTGTGCCTGCTTCAGGATAAGGGCAGGCTCATATCACACACAGGGCTTGCTCTCACCCTATCCTACCCTCCCTTAGCAAACCATGGCAACACCAATAAGGGGACACTGATTCTCTGCTCCCACCCCCTTGATGCCAGGTTGTCTGAGGAACATTTCCATTTCATATCTCAAAAAACCAGGTCAAACTGTCTGATGAACTGGTTTCACTTTTCTCCTCTTGCCATCAGCCTGGCTTGCTTTCAGGAGCCAATGGGACTGAATATCAGGAATTATCAGGACTAAAAAAATTAAAGAGTCAGAATTACTAATAACTAGTCCAAATATAGCATTAATCAATGTTTTTCAATACTTCTGAAAATGAATTCCCCATTCCTAACGTCAAAGGGAATAAGGATTACTTACTTATGGTGAATTTTTCTTTATTATTTGCTATACTGTATTGTTGTTTTTTTTAAAAAAAGAATAAAGATGTAGACCAGCTAAGATTGTCAACCATGAGGTGGTGGCTGAAGATCTCTCGCTATTACAGCTGATATCCAAGCAACAGAGATCAGTTCCCCTGGAGAAAACGGCCACTTTGGAAGGCAAACTCTATGCCCCATTGGTGCCTCCCTTCCCCTCCCCTCCCCCAGCCCCACCTTCCTCAGACCCCACCCCCCAAAATCTCCAGGTATTTCATAACCTGGGGCTGGCAACCCTAAGACCAACCAAACGATTTCTCATTCCTGACTTCATCACATGTGTGGACTGATACCCTTGTCCATAAGCGTAGCCTTCAAACTCTTTCACGGGAATTAAATTGCTCACTGGTGACATGATTCTCTCAGAGACTAGGACAGTTCTGCATTTTTTTTTTAACTTTGTCTCCCTTCAGAATATTTAGCATATTCATTTTCTTTGATCAGACACTACAGAGGGAATTTATTCTCACATTGCTTGTGCAATCAGCTAGCTTTGAATTCTGACTTTCATACAAAATCAGATATCTTCTTTGAGAAGTGCTACAACAAGGCAAATGAATGCAGGTCTTTGTAAATAAATACTAGGCAGTAGTTCAACAATCTAGAATATTTAGAACAGAATTGCACTCTGTTGGTTTAAAAATAAATCTGAGAGAGGAGAAAATTATTAGGCCTATATTGAAAATTTGAAGTTCTGTCATACACCACAATTATGTTACAATCAGATATTATTTTACAGGATTCTCTTAGTGATCATTAGTAGCAGCAATAGCGAATAATAACATCCCCGTGAAACAAGTGAGTTGGGAGAAGGCAGGATTGCTAATTGCCTAGTATTCTATTAGTCCAAACAGTAAATTTTGTTCTGTCAAGCTGAGAGTTGTGAAACCAGTAAACTCCAGATTAATTTGTAACAGGTTAATGCCTCCCCAATAAGGGAAGCCAGTTTGGTGTAGTGGTTAAGTATGCTGGCTCTTATCTGGGAGAACCGGGTTTGATTCTCCACTCCTGCACCTGCTGGTATGACATTGGATCAGTCACAAGTTCTTTCAGAGATGTTCTCAAGAACAGTTCCCTCAGACCTCTCTCATCCCACCTACCTCACAGGGTGTCTGTTATGGGGAGAGGAAGAGAAAGGAGATTGTAAACCACTCTGAGACTCCGAGTGAAGGGTGGGGTATAAATCCAATCTCTTCTTATTCTCTTCTGAAACACACACATGGAAATAAAGGGTCTCTTTGCATGTTCCAAAGCAACACTTTAACCTCTAAATCACAGGGATATGTAGAGACAGCTACTCTCTTAAAATTGAATTTCTGTTGGTTAATAGCTCTCTGACTGAAAGGAAGGCATACATGTGTTAATTCCAGGTGTCAAGTGAAAACTTTGTATCCCAGCCAAAGATCACTCATGTTTATGTTTTAAGATTTTTATTTAAAATCAATCTAATCATTCTTGAAACAAGTAAATATGAAAACATATTTGATATAAACTGTTCTTGCATACATAAATGAAATCAGAAACAGAGACATTTCATTCCTTCCTATCTAATGATATGTGGCCTTTCACACTTACCGGTGGAAACCAGAAGGGAGTCGGTATTGTGCCGCCTTGCAGTAATCCGAGACAGGGATGGGAGTTTTCAGACACATGTTTTTTTCCCCCGGTAGGGTTCCATGATGGAAGCAAGCCATTTCACACTGTTCTGCTTTTATCTCGCTTCCACCAGCGCCAGCCGTTTTTGCCTGCCGGCATGCGATCTCCGGCTTTTTTTTTTGGAACGTCGGGCAAAGATTGCTATAGCGCTATAGCAACGTGTCCATACCAAACCTTTAATGGCATAATAGATTCAGATAAAAATACACAGAATATAAAAATTTAAACATTGGAGATAAATCAAGATAAAACCGAGCTTACAGATGCATTCAAACATGGTCAGAATTAAATTTAAGGATGTCAGCCAGAAATTTTGCCACAGCCTCACTAACCACCCCCTCAGTATCACTCAATAAATAATAACAGGGTGGCAGAATAGACAAATCTGGAGAAAAAGAAAGCTTGCCAAATAAATCTTTACGGAGGTTATGGTACAAAGAACAATCAAGCAATATATGCTGGATTGAGTCAGGGGTATTTGCTCCACAGGAGCAAAGTCTGTCGGCTAAAGGGACTCGCTGATATCTCCCTTGTAAAACTTTGGAGGGAAACGTGTTTAGTCTAGCCAACATAAATGCCCTGCGATGACTTAGAGTGGTTAGGTCTGATAGATAATTGGGCATTTTGCCACAAAAAGCATAAAAACCTAAGGAAGCTGGAGAGCAAATATAAGGGTCAGTTGGCCGTAATTTCGTATCCTCCGATTCCCATAGTCTCAGTTTAATACATCTGAAGATATATGACTCATCAGCGGTAGAAAAATCATCTACCTCTAACCCCAATTGATTGAGTTTAGACAGAAGCACTGCTGTCCAGGATGAAATATATGGGTCTCTTTTCATACAATCAAGAAGGCTGTTGGGATCTGTTCTAAAATGAATTTTGAGCCAGAATTTAAACACTGCAATCCAGGCTTTTGTCTCCACCAAAGACTGACCCACTTCAGAGCAGAGAGCAAAGTAGGACACACATTTTGGCAAACCAAGAATTTGTCTAAAAAATGAGGCTTGAATGCCCTCCACTTTCCTGGTAAAAGCTGAGATCCAAATAGGGATACCATCGAGGATTTGGGCAAGCGTGTCACAACAGCACCACCATAGAGATGGCTAGGCTCCATTGAGATAAGTTACCAAGTTTCAGCGGCAGTGATCTCTGGCATCTTAATGGAACCCAGGCATCCCTATGGTGATGCTGTTGTGATACATCGCTATAGCACTATAGCGATCATGGCCCGACGTCAAAAAAAAAAAGCCCAAGATAGTGCGCCAGCGGGCAAAAAAGGGCGTGAAAACTGCTCCCAGATTAGATACTGGACATTTCACACAGCGCCCCATACCGATTTCAACCCGGAAGGAGGGGTTGAAAACTGGAAGAAGCTGCTCTTTGTTAGTAAAGACTCAGGCATGCCTCACTACCAGGACAGCCGCGGGACTGTGTGAAAAGGTGACAGTATTCCGGTAGCAGCCAGTTACTGAGTTGGGTCTGTCTGAAATGCCAGCAGAAACCCGTTACTGTTCAGTAACTGACCAGCTTCCATACCGGAATACATAGGCTGTGTGAAAAAGTTCAAAGTTAACATGCAATTTCTGAGATTCTCACCAAAGCACTTTTAGAAAGATTAGATAGCGTCACACAACCCACATCTGAAAGATTCAGGGGCCTTATGGGTGTGGCCAGGGCTTTTTTTGTAGAAAAAAATCCAGCAGGAATGCATTTGCATATTAGGCCACACCCCCTGATGCCAAGCCAGCCAGAATTGAATTCCTGTGCATTCCTGCTCCTGTGTGGCTATCTTATATAGGCTCAATTACATGGAACTCGCACTACCATACCAAAACCTTCCCATCTGTTACTTCTGATGATATGAGGTGAGCTCTTCTCTGAATTTAGAAATTTCCCATAAAAATGTATGTATCAAAACTGAACTGTCAGTTCAAAGATTTTTCTAGACATCTGTCCATCTATTCAAAGTTACCTCTACCCCAAGGATGGAATTGAGAATGTAGCTGAGAAAATAAAACTTGTATGTGTCTTGCTAAACTGAAAACTGAAGCAAATTGCTAGGCCGGCAGTTTGTTCAACCAGTACTTCTAATTGACAAGAGTTCATGACGCATCCAAAGTCTGCTTATAATCCTCCGAATTGTGACAGGTTCACTGTCCGACACGGAGAACACAACACCTCTTATGTAAAGTAACAGCATGGTGTGACCAGGGTGTGCCTTAGCATGAATATCCTTCAGGGAGCCTTGCAGATGCAAGTTCAAGTCTCCTTCCTCAACTGTGTTTTCTTTTGCCAAATACGCAGACAGACAAGAAAATGTAACCACTGCAGCAATGTTATTTACATGACTTGCTGTGGGTAGGGCTCAGGAGTTCCAGGTGAAGGGAACACAGACACTGGGGCACACATTAGTGACCATTCGCGAAAGGTATTCCTGATAACTGTTCAGTAGTTCACTGGGAAAAGTCACCCATGTGTTAATCAAGAGCCATAAGTTTGGGTCTTACCCAACAAGAAGGCAAAGCTGACATTTTGGATAAAAACAGGGTTTAAAAAAAAGGTAAAGGTAGTCCCCTGTTTAAACACCAGTCGTTTCCAACTCTGGGGTGATAACGCATCACAACATTTTCACAGTAGACTCTTTTATGAGGTAATTTGCCATTGCCTTTCCCAGTCATCTACACTTTTACCCCCAACAAGCTGGGGTACTCATTTTACCAACCTCGGAAGGATGGAAGGCTGAGTCAACCTTGAGCTGGCTACCTGAACCAGCTTCTGCCGGGATCGAACTCAGGTAGTGAGCAGAGAGCTTGGACTGCAGTACTGCAAAACAAAAGGAAGAGGCTGAATTAGAACCTATGGGTCACAAGCAGTCCTCTAACAACACAGGAACACAACCTTTCTTAGAACATTTGGATTCTTCCACCTGCCCTTATATCGGCACCACCCATACATATCAAGGCTGGTAAAGAAAGGCAGAGTACAAAGGAGATGTCAGGTGTCACATATCCAGAGCTGGTGCTTCAAATGCTATATGTGGCCAGGAAGTCCAAAATGGAGTCCCTGGCACGAGCAAGATTTAGCTCCACGGAGCATAACCACTGAGGATGGGCCACTCACGCTGACTGACTGCCTCACATGTCTATCATTTTGGTCAGCAATCCCATACACTATCTACCTGCTCAGTTCAGGAAGACTATTACCACCCGCAACTTCTGTTCATCCCAGCAGCCTTACACTGCATCCATGCCTACCCCGCCCTGTCTTGTAGGCTCCGTGGCTTATCAGACACCATCAGTGAGACTATTTTGAACATTTCTGTCCAGTACTTCCTGTGTAGTGCTTTTCAAAGTGGATTTTGACACTGTAGTAAAACAATGGCTCGGCAGTAAAATAATACAAATGCAAAGAGACAATGAATCTGGAAGGACTAAAACTAATTAAAAGCAGCAACGGTGTGTAAAAACATAGTAATCTAAAAACCATTAATACTCATAAAAGCCACTGTAGCATGTGTAAATATCATATATTCTGATAGTCAACAGGGGCACAGAAACAATTAGATTTTTCTGCAAACTTAGGGGGTCATTCCCAGGTTGGCAGAAAAATCTTAAAACATCACAAAATAGAGGGGGGAAGTTAAATTCCCCCCCCAAAAAAAACAAGAGCACAGTCTGTAGAGAGCCAGTTTGGTGTAGGAGAGCCAGTTTGGTGTAGTGGTTAAGTGCGCGGACTCTTATCTGGGAGAACCGGGTTTGATTCCCCACTCCTCCACTTGCACCTGCTAGCATGGCCTTGGGTCAGCCATAGCTCTGGCAGAGGTTGTCCTTGAAAGGGCAGCTGCTGTGAGAGCCCTCTCCAGCCCCACCCACCTCACAGGGTGTCTGTTGTGGGGGAGGAAGGGAAAGGAGATTGTGAGCCGCTCTGAAACTCTTCAGAGTGGAGGGCAAGATATAAATCCAATATCTTCTTGTATAAGTGCAGACAATGCTCCAATGTGCTGGCCAGATGGCTGGGTTGGGCTAGAAAGTCACTGCCGCCACCACTAGCATTACTGGGGCAAAGCAGCCAGGTTGGGTGGGTGGCCAAGTGGACAAACAGGGGAGTTGTCATCACTGGGAGGATGGGCAGGCGGTTGGTGGGGTGGGGGAGTCACCACCTCTGCCAGCCTTGAGGCAGGAAAGCTGCAGGGTTGTCAAGGGAGTCAGCGCCACTGCTGCCATTGAGGATGCAAAGCAGGAGGGCTCGGGAGTCACCACTTCCACTGCCCCGGAAACAGTGACACTGCAGAGCAGCTGGCCAGGCAAGGGAGCTACTGCTGTTACCATTGATGAAGCAGGAAGAGGAAGGGATAGGGGTGAGTGGGAAAGCAAGAGAGAGAAATAGAGAGTGATGAGGTGAGGGAAGCAGAACGTGAGAAAAAGAGAGAAGCGTCAATAGAAATGGGAGGAGAAAGTAAGAGAAGGTGAGGGAGAAAGGTAGAGAGGGATGGAGATAAATAGGGAGAGAGGGGAGGAAGCAACAGCAGCGGGGATGGGGTGACAGTTCCCACACTTTTTTGCAGGTCCCCTTTTGTATAGCTACATTCTTAATATTAAAATGCACCTATGTGCATATTCTTAAAGGTAAAGGTAGTCCCCTGTGCAAACACTGAGTCGTTACCAACCCATGGGGGTGACATCACATCATGACATTTTCTTGGCAGACTTTTTACGGGGTGGTTTGCCATCTGCAAGAGCTCCGTGGTGCAGAGTGTTAAAGCTGCAGTATTGCAATCCTAAGCTCTTCTCACAACCTGAGTTCAATCCCCGGTGGAAGCTGGGTTTTCAGGTAGCCGGCTCGAGGTTGACTCAGCCTTCCATCCTTCCATCCTTGCTGGGGGGAAAGAGTAGATGACTGGGGAAGGCAATGGCAAACCACCCCATTAAAAAGTCTGCCGTGAAAGCAACGTCACCCCAGCGTTGGAAACGACTGGGGCTTGCACAGGGGAGCTTTCCTTTCCTCGCCATCTACACTTTTCCATCAGCAAGCTGGGTACACATTTTACCAACCTCAGAAGGATGAACACATGAAGCTGCCTTCTACTGATTCAGACCCTCGGTCCATCAAAGTCAGTATCGTCTTCTCAGACTGGCAGTGGCTCTCCAGGGTCTCAAGCGGAGGTTTTTCACACCTCTTTGCCTGGACCCTTTTTTGGAGATGCCAGGGATTGAACCTGGGACCTTCTGCTTCCCAAGCAGATGCTCTACCACTTAGCCACCGTCCCTCCCCTAAGGATGTAAGGCTGAGTCATTTGAGCGGGCTACCTGAACCCAGCTTCTGCCGGGATCGAACTCAGGTCATGAGCAGAGCTTGGACTGCAGTACTGCAGCTTACCACTCTCTAACACGGGACTCTATGCACCTTCTTGCAAGTTAGCAAATATATGTTCTTCCTTGCAAATTAGAATGTAAACACTGCCATACATGCAAGCCAGTAAAACCAGAATAAACTTTACGACATGCATATACCTCAGTTCCGTGGGCAAACTCTCTGTGGAGTCCAAACAAACTCCCTACTTCGTTCAAACTATAGCCTGACCTCTCCAGACCTTCATTTTTATCTTTACCGCACAGACCATTGGCTAAAAGGCTGGTATTAAATGACTCCTGAAGATGAGGCATTGATTTAGTGCTGATGAATTCCAATTTATTTGCTCTCCTGATTTATTAGCACTATTCAAGAGAGCTTTGTTTACCTCATTCAGAACTGTTAAAACTGGAGGAAAAGCACTCCAGAGGGCTTCAGGTCTTGATTTTCCTCCAATGATGTTTGTTAACCTTTGTGCCAATGTAGAACAAGAGCTGTAATTGAAAATACAAAGTGAGCAATAGCTTGCAAAGTTTCATTTTAGGAAAAAAGATAATGGTGTCACCCAGTGTTCACTGTATGGGTATAATATTTCCCAAGAGGCACTCTTGTTAGTACAGATACAAAAATCATCCATCCATAGTTCTTTTTTTCATTCTAAACAGGAAGCACATGTAATCAGCTTGAATTCTAGTCCTGCTCTCGTTCACAGGCAACTAGTTGCATGTAGCAGTGGGTGGGCATTTATTTGGGGGAATGTTTTCTTGAGTTCAGATTTGACTATCCGCACGTGTTTTGCACTTGCTTTGAAAAGGGGTTGCGCAGCCATGTCAGCATGTATTCTGTCAGCGATAGAACCTTTTTATTTTTGCACATGAGCAGCAATGGTGTGGGAGGACCGTTTCACAGATACCATGGAGTGCCCAAAAGATACTTAAGTGGGTTCTAGATCAAATGAAGCCTAAATTCTCCCTAGAAGCTAAAATGACCAAGCTGAGACTATCATATTACGGTCATATCATGAGAAGACAGGGCTTACTAGAAGACAGAATAATGCTGGGAAAAGTTGAAGGGAGTAGGAATAGATCAACTCAGTAGAAGCAACAACTTCCATTCTGTAAGATATGAGCAAGACTGTTAATGATAGGACATTCTGGAGATCATTAATTCATAGGATTGCTGTAAATTGGAAGCAAGTTAATGGCACTTAATACCAGGGCTTTTTTGGCAGAACTCATTTGCATATTAGACCACACCCTCTGACATCACCAATGTTTCACATGGGGCTTTTTGTAGAAAAAGCCCAGCATGAACTTATTTGCATATTAGGCCACACCCCCGGACACCAAGCCAGCCGGAACTGTGCTCCTGTGCTCTCCTGCTCAAAAAAAGCCCTGCTTAATACACACATATTATACGGAGTGAAATATGGACTAGGGCTCTCCAGGCTAAAGCTTTTATGTCAGTATGTTTGTTGAGTCATTTACGTTTGTGGGATCTGGCACACCTGATAATTTGAAGGTTCAGAGAATGTTATTCATACTCAATTTAGTGAAATGGAAACCAACAAAAAATGGATTGAAGCTTTATTTTTTTCACCTACTAGGATGGAACTTAAACAGTGTTTTGAATTTTTTTGTTGTACAAGGAAAAACAGAATGTGCAGATACCCACCAAATTTGCAATTCATGTTAAGGATTCAACTATAAATGATGGCACACTCACAGTCCTAAGGAAAGGGTATTAAAAAGGGTATAACTTTAGTTAGGATTTCACTATCACTCTCCCTAAGCAGAATGAATCCAAAGTATGGAGTGGAACACTTTAAATTTTGGCTAGACTAGGCTGCTACAGGTAACTTGTGTGATTAAATTATCATTCATAGAACTGAGCCCTTAACATAAATCTGTCAATCCTAACCTATCTTTCATGACACTGGTTCTTCTGAGGTCAAATTAATGGTCAAGTGAGAAAGAACCACACAAATGGTCTAATTAGGCTTGCCAACTGCCCAACTTTGAGCAACCCAATGAGAATCATGGATAATGGTAGAAAAAAATAAAGCAAGCCTCCGTGCAAGCTTAGCCTCAATATATAAAGAAATTTCAACTACAACAGTAAATAAATTAATAAATTAATTAATATCTTAATTCTATTTTATTATCAGAAGTAGATTCTCATAGTAATATCCATCCAATAAGAACAGACTATTTTAATATGACAATAAACAGAATATCCCAGTGTCATATTCCTTTTTGTCCTTTTAAAGCTTCAGTCTTGATAATATTCCAGTGTGATGTATATTCAGCTTGTATAATCATAGCAGCAACGAGTTAGTACTCAATGCTTAGTTTCACTCAAGGCTTCCTTTCTCCAAAGGAAATCTTTTGCCATTTTCTTTGGAGAAAGGAAGCAGATTGCAACTGCGAGCGTTTCTTGCCTGTATTTTGTCTTGCCTATGAAAAGCTTGGAAAAAAACTTTAAAAGGATAAAAAGGAGTTTGATATTGGGATATTGTGTTTCTTGTTATATAAAAACATGGTGTTCTTATTGGATGGATATTAATACAAGGATCTTCTTTTGGTAATTAAATAGAATTAATATATTCATTTATTATCTGTTGTAATTGAAACTGTCCATCTTTTGCAGGCATTTACCCATTACCACTCTTACCTGCCTGCCACTCTAATGGTCATGACAGGAGAAAAAGGGGAAGGAGTGCATCTGACTCCAGAAGGGGTGTCATGGCTTTTACTATAGCGATTTGAGGAGATCCTAGAGCATCAGCCAGAAGTGACATCGTTTCTGGGGTTGGATGCAATCCCACTCCACTAGTCTCTGAGGATTGCCAGCTTGGGCCTGGCAACCCTAGGTGGTACCTGTATTTGGGCATTGGTAAAAGTATCATGGGAAGACTCTTGCAGTTAAATGTGGATTCACCATACAATCTGTCCTCTAACTATACAACCATCCTTGACAGTTCTTCACTTGGGCTAGCAGGGAACAGCTGCTGTGGCTCTGATCATAATCAATAGGCTGTGGAAAGCCTCAAGGTCTAAGCCAATGAAAGATACCTAAACTAAAATAAATAATTGTCTAAAGGAAGCCTTAAAGGGAGTCAAGAAAAAATGTGTCCCCGAAGTGATTTTTTAAAAAAAGAAAGTAGAATAGTAAAGATTTAGATTTGAACACTAAATTGTTTTAGTGGAAGGCTTCTACAAGAGAGGGAGGGAGGGAGGGAGGGAGAGAGAGAGAGAGAGAAGGAAGGAAGGAAGGAAGGAAGGAAGGAAGGAAGGAAGGAAAGAAAGAAAGAAAGAAAGAAAGAAAGAAAGAAAGAAAGAAAGAAAGAAAGAAAGAAAGAAAGAAAGAAAGAAAGAAAGAAAGAAAGAAAGAAAGAAAGAAAGAAAGAAAGAAAGAAAGAAAGAAAGAAAGAAAGATTCTACCACTGTTCAGCTTACCCAACTAGAGGTTTTCATTTAAGGGGTTAGAACTAGGAAGGATTTTGTTAAATTAAGACAGTAATGGTGATTGAACTGATAACTTCCTGGAGGCAAGAAATTCTTTTATTCTTCAGAAACTGATATTTTCCTTTTAAAAAGGAAAAGAAAAGCATACTTTGCAATACAAAAAAGGTACTTTCATTTTCAAATCTGTTTCTATAATTTCTTCATAGAGGGTGCATAAGCCAGGAGTCTTATCTGGCAAACGCTCTTATTCTTGCTTGATAGTTACGAGACTTTCCCTGCGGTTAATACTCCATTTTCATTTGGGGAGGGGACATTGGGGTTTAAACATAAATTAAAATACAGCTTTCAGTTGTCCACAGACAAAGGACAACAAATAGAGGTTTTGGGGATATAAGAGGAGATCAGAACTTAGCATTACAAACAAAAATCTTCCTTGGGAGCAGAGACACAAATAATGCAGCCGTATTGTGTTTGTATCCCTGGATTCATCCATTGGTAGGAGAGCTGTCAAAAGGCAGATATGCCATCTTGTTACTGAATTAATGAGAACTTTTGAAAAGAGAGGTTCGACTTACTTTCATCCCAGGCAATTCTCCAAAACAGCAATCCGCAGTAATTTTGTTTCAACGTTACAACGTTATCTTTACCCTGCATAAAGATATGGCAGAACGTAGCTATTGAAAACGAAGACCAGGAAGAATCTGGACTGCCATGACAAAGCTATGGCAACTTGAAGATAAAATTAAGCTGTTTTCAGGGAAATCCTAAGCAGAGTCAGACTCTTCTAAGCCCAGTGATGGTGTGATCAATGTCCAATTAATTTTACATTTACCTGAAAGGAGATTTGTGAGTTTTTTACCCCATATATGTTATCAAGAAAAAGAGAGGAGCATCTTACATTTCTGTACAAGTTACAGCTTTGAACAGTAATTTTTTTTAAAATTAAAAATTGGGGTATAACCATTTTTAAGGAGGATTGCCTCACATGGAGGGTCATCTTCTTTCTGAGTCTCTTCCGTGCACAACAATGAGACTTGTTTGCTTTATTTTGGTTATGTTATTTACAAAATTTATATCCCATCTTTCTGCCTTAGTGGAGCCACCAAGGTGGCTAGTGATTAGAAGCAAAACATTATAGAACACGAAAATTAAACATGTGTTTTAAAAACCTGCAATTAAAACACAGTGCCATAGGGAGAGGTCATTGATCAACAACAACAAAAAAGTCTTCATCCTCCAGCAGAAGACAGTGATGGACGGAGACCAACAGATCTTTCTGGGGAAGGAGTTCTGCACTTTTGGAGCCATGATCGAGAAGATGGTGGAGGGACGGTGGCTCAGTGGTAGAGCATCTGCTTGGTAAGCAGAAGGTCCCAGGTTCAAACCCCGGCATCTCCAACTAAAAAGGGTCCAGGCAAAGAGGTGTGAAAAACCTCAGCTTGAGAACCTGGAGAACCACTGCCAGTCTGAGTAGACAATACTGACTTTGATGGACCAAGAGTCTGATTCAGTATAAGGCAGCTTCATATGTTCAAGACTCACTCTTGGGTAGCCACCCACCGAAGCTCAGAAGGTGGGAGCTCCAGAAGCTGAAGGTCCTTGTAAAAGCACACTAGCATGGAATATGTTCCCAGGTAAAAATCCTTTCACTGTATTATGTGGTACACATGGTGGTAAATGCAGAACACTTCTCAGAGGAACCTCCCGTAATCCTGCCTGGCCCCACCAATACCACCCGGTACCATACAAATGCTTTAATTATGCCAGGCACAGTACAGACTTCAGATAGTGTGGTGTTTTGATACATAAGTATTGTGTGTTCTATTTCTGTGTTCTAATGTGGGGTTTGATAGGTATGTTGCTGTGGTTTTAAAAAGCAGGCCTCGGTAACAGCAGTGTGTTATGGTTAGATGGTAACCGTACCCTAGGGGTTGGAGCTGACTGGTTTGTTCTGAGAGTGAGTGCTGGACAGTGTGTGTATATGTATGGAGGATGGAGCTTGAATGCAGCCCTCTCACATCTCCTCTGGCCACATTCTATTGTTTCCCCTTCCCCAGGCATTCCAGTATACAAACTACCTGCTACAAAAGGAGGTGGGGCAATCATCCTCAAAAGTCCCACTTCTCCTCCAGGGGCCTGTGGAACTCCACTGAATAGGGGAGGTGGGAACCAGTCTCAGCTTAGGTGAGGTGAATACAAACTTTTTCTCCAGACAGGCATTTGTTGTTATTGCTCTTGTTTTGTGGCTTTGGAAAAGAGTGTCAGGTTAGCCAGGCTTTTATTTAGCTTTTAGTTAGGACTGGGGTCAATTTAGGGAAGAAAGCTTGTTTTAATGTGACATATAAGTATTTTGTTAAGAGCCTGATATTCCTAACTTGTGTAGGAAGATTCTGAGGAGTGTGGTAAAACAGCAGTGTTGAACCTAGTGCGGTAACTTATCTGGAGAAAGGGGAATCAAATCTCTCTACAGGGCTTATTTACTTTACTTAAGACTCAGATACAAAGTTATTACTATCATCGGGGAAAAGTCTTTGACCTTTGGAGGGTGAAGATGAGAGCCAGATTTACTTTATATATTGAAGCCATCCACACAAAGCATTTATGCTATGAAATACTTTGTTTTCTGTTAAATAGACATTTGTTGTTCATCTTCATCTGTGTCTTACTTGTCTGGTCAAATAGCTAGGAAAAAGTGGATTCTATTTTCCTCACAAAGAAGAAGTACAACCTTAGTCTAGAAGGTTTCCAAATATGAGACCTTTAGAGAACACATAGCTTACACACTACCTATCCCTTGTTCAAAGCCTGTGTCCTTCCTATTTCTTTGATTGCAGGTAGCTGGGGATTAAAGACTCTATAGGAGAGGCCAGAGTGAGGGACTGGACATTCTAAAGAATGCAGTTGCCTCAGAATTTTTCCCTCCTCAACCCATAGCTGCCACAGAGAGGTGTTGCATGCACACTGAGGGGATGCTGCAAAGATTGGCATAGGAGAGCTATGGTATACCCAGAATCAGGTGGCCATGGCAGGGGAAGAAAGAGGATGTAGTGTACTGGCAGCTTCAAACAAAGACCCTTTGTTGGAGAGGCTCCTTGTAGCTGCATTCAGATTGGCTGCCCTTGCTGAGCCAACCAATCAAGTAATATGCATTTGAATGAAGCCCATGTGAGGGTTCTAAGTGCTTGTTTTTCTATTGGGTTGTTTATTGCTGAAGGTGTGTTTTGAGTGGCGTTTCTGGGTATATAGTTGTGGCTAGCTGTGTGTGTTTTCAGCTGGGTTTTCACTCATAAAATGCTGGAATCATCATAGCAAGGGTGGCCAAACTTGCTTAATGAAAGAGTCACATAGAATAAACGTCAAATGTTTGAGAGCTGCAAGACATGAACATCAGATGTAGGTAGGTAGGTAGGTAGGAAGGAAGGAAGGAAGGAAGGAAGGAAGGAAGGAAGGAAGGAAGGAAGGAAGGAAGGAAGGAAGGAAGGAAGGAAGGAAGGAAGGAAGGAAGGGGTGTGTCAAGAGTCACTCCATCTTCGTTCCTCTTGTATTCAACCAATATTACAATGCTAACGCTTGTGCTTTGCTATGCTCGCTTTGAAGCTGGCTTATCTGGAGGGAGGGTGGCATGTCTGGGAACTCCGAAGTTACTACACAACCAAGGTCAGGAGAGCTGGAGGAGATGTAACCAAAAGGGTGATAACGAGCACCTGGGGTGATGAGAGACTAATAGTGAACCTGCGCAAAATCCTCGATTTAGCTTGGCGCGCTTGGCTTGAATTATAACGGTCAGGGCAAGGGTTTATAAGAGCAAGGAACTGGCAGGAGAGCCAATTCTGACAATGTCTGTACCTGCCTATGATGCTGGAATAAAGATCTTGAACATTACTTGTCTTTTTCTTGCCTCTGGGTCTGACAGAGGGAGGGAGAGGTAGAAAGAAAGCAACTTTAACTTTAAATGCATTCTCCCTGCTGCCAGCTGGAGAAGTGATTTAAGGAGACAAACACCTTCCCCAAGATGGCCAACATGGCAATGGGGGCTTCAAGAGCCACACAATATGTGTGGAAGAGCCACATGTGGCTCCCGAGCCACAGTCTGGCCACCCCTGCACTATAGCATTTGACCCACTCCTTTTCAGAGGACTAGAAGCACTTTACCTTCCACAGGTGGTGGTAGGGAGGCCATAGCCTATGTCTTCTATAGTAGTGTGATAAACTAAGCTTATGAATAAGTAGCAGGGCATTTGCATGCATCTCTTCTGTATCGCTGTGCGGGAGTCTTGCATTTACAGCACATTTTCAGGGGAGGACTGTAAAACCACCCCAGAAATGCCGATCAGAGACAACCTGTCTTTCTCCATGTCTAAACATATCCCATCGGCAGTTGTGTCTTGCCTGGGATTCCAGCATCGAGACACATCTAAGACGACAGTAATTCTGGGGTTGATTTAATCAATTGCAGGAGGAGTATGCAATTGTTCATGTCCTGCCAACTCTGCTTATTTCATCTGTGTTATTATTTTCCGGGTGGGGGGGAGGCATCTTTCTGTCTCTTGACAAGGTGTCGTGCAGGAAAAAAAAAGTGTGTGCAGCATACTAATGGGTTTCTAGGGAAAGGCAATGCTGGATCAGCATTTCTTCCAAAGTACCTGCCATTTCTGGAATTACATAGTTGCCTGTTTTAAAGCTGGGATATAAATCCAGGGTTTTGGTCTTTGTGAAACTCACAAAGGGACAAACCTTAAAAGCGTTTGTCTACTGATTATATAGTTGGAACAAGCTACTCAACTTTTTAGCATATCTCAGTAATCCCCAGTATTAACTCTGCTGACTGTAATTTGTGCATAGCTCGTTGTTGAATGCATGAACTTGTATGAGGAGTGGTTTTAATGGTCCTGTACAGGGACGGCTCCCATCCCCAACTTAGCCTCCTTCCCACTGGGCAAGCCACAAAAAAAGAGTGTATTCAGGGCTCTTACTCAGAGTAGAAGGCAGCAAGGAACCTGGGAGCAGCGACCAGCCTGGTGAGGCAGGCAGTAATGGTAGTGACAGCCACTGGTAGAGAGGAAACTGGAGACTTGGACAGCCCAGCTGTAAAGGCGAAGGCAGGCAGCTGAGAAGGGCCAGGGTAAGATGAAGATAGAGCAGGGAAGCTGGGCCAGATATCTTTAAGCCCAGGAAGGAGAAGAGACAGCCCTGACAATGGTTATCCATGCTATTTTTATCATTTCCAGGAAGAGGTGGCGCTGAATCCTGATTGGAGCGAAGGTTCTGTTGTTGGGGCCAAGGGTGGTATAAAAGAGCAGCTTTTGAGTCAGGTTAGGCAAGGAAAAGTTTCAGAGAGTGCTTGGAACAGGTAGCAGGACCCCTTCAGAACAGGCGTCTGAACCACGTCTTCCCATTCTGCGGCCAGCATGGAGGCTGACTCCAAACCATACAGGATGGCAGAGGATGGGTGAGCCAGTACAGCAAAAGGGAAGCCTTGCAGGTCCAGTGCCTATGTGAATTTGCTCTGTAATTTGGAGGTGGGGAATCAGCATTTTGGCCTCTGGGTTTCTTTTTCTAGTCCACGCAACCTCCTCCAGGACGGCTATTGGCTCAGCAGTAACATTCATGGTTTATCATCAGAATTTGACGTACTGAATTTTCAGCCCTAAAAACTTATAATCAATCAAAGTGTGAGGCACAGTTTTCCATGATGTTTGTTTATGTGCATGCGGGGCCAACCCTAGACTGTCTGGCACCCTAGGCAAGGCTAACTTCTGGCACCCCCCTCCACTGATAATATCACCAAGTCACATGGGAGCACCCAGTTCGGTACCCCCCAGAAGGCTGGCGCCCTAGGTAATCACCTAGGTTGCCTAGTGGCAGGGCCAGCATTCTGTGTGTGTGTGTGTGTTCAGGTGGGAGAAGGCTGAAAATAAAACAAGCTTTAATTATCAAATTTATCTCTATCTCTGTATCCAGGGGTGGAATTCTAGCAGGAGCTCCTTTGCATATTAGGCCACACACCCCTGATGTAGCCAATCCTCCAAGAGCTTACAAAAAGGAGCCTTGTAAGCTCTTGGAGGAGTGGCTACATCAGGGTGCCTAATATGCAAAGGAGCTCCTGCTAGAATTCCACCCCTGTCTGTATCTATCTAGAGATACATAGTGTTTCAGAACATGCAAATTACTTCGCATACATTATTTCAATCATGTTTACCACAACCCTATGAAGTAGGCCAATATTATTGGCATCATACTGTAAATGGGAGGTGAAGCTAAGAGGTTAATAACTTGTCTAAAGTCTAGGGCCTTGCAGAGCGATTTGAACTAGGGATTTATGGTTTCCCAAGTCAGTCCTAAGCACCACAAAAGCAATCCTAAATAAGTCTACTCATAAGAGAAGCCATGTTAGATCAGGCCAATGGCCCATCCAGTCCAACACTCTGTGTCACACAGTGGCAAAAAAATTATATATATATATATATATACATACACACACACACACACACACATACACACACACACACAAACACTGTGGCTAATAGCCACTGATGGACCTCTGCTCCATATTTTTATCATTTCTGTTGGATTAGGAAAGATTACAGTCTTGAGACTCTTCGGAGTGGAGGGCGGGATATAAATCCAATATCTTCTTCTACAGTCGGATAAGCCTGACAACACTGAAAACAAATTCCAATTGAATTATTAAGACAAATAGCTCCAACTACTTTAATGGAACCAAATCAAGTTTTTAAGGGGCAAATCATCCAATAATTAAAATGTAGTTTTGTGCATTTCTCTGCTACACAGGCACACTTTGTGTGATGTACAATTGACATGGAAAACTGTGCCAGTGATAGGAACTTTCTCTAAATAATACTTTATTTATTTTCCTTTCTTCGTATCTCCTTGGTACAGAGAAAGCCATTTACCTTGGCAGGGGAAAAAATTCCCATCGCTTAAGCTAGGATAGCCTTCTCACTCCCTTCTTTTGTATCAGCCCACATGAATACAACAATGAACTTTGGATATGTAATTGGAGATGCAGTGACTAAGCAAGAGCAGCAGATGACCAAAACTAATTTAAACATCAGATCGACTGCTTTCTGTTCAGACTTTTCACATCCTTGCAGACTCCTCCATCTGCAGAGTCAAAGAATACAGAGCATTGCATTCAGGCTGCATTGGAATTCCTTTTGCAGGCATACAATCTGGCTGGTCTAATGACTGTAATAATAAATTCAGTCAGGCACCTGTACCAAGGATAGAAAAAAGCTGGCTCCTTGCCCCCAATCCTTTGTTAGCCAGAACATAGAAGCACAAAGGGTAATGTACCTTGTTGGCTCCAGTACCCATCAAAGGGCACCGTGTTGGTCTAGGTGGGCCAATGGCTTGACCTCCATAGGCTTCTCTAGTTTGTTTATTTGTTCATTCATTCGTTTGTTTAGATTTTTCAACCGCCCTCCCTTGCCAAAGCCAGGCTCTGAGCGGTACAGCATAGAAATAGAACATACTGAAACATACTTAAAAAGAGATTTAAGAACCAGTAATAAACAAGTGTAACAGGTGCAAAACCAGTAACACCGCTATCCTACCAGGGTGGGGAGCACCAGGGTCAAACCATCACCGTCCTTGAGAGAGCCAGTTTGGTGTAGTGGTTAAGTGTGCGGACTCTTATCTGGGAGAACTGGGTTTGATTCCCCACTCCTCCACTTGCACCTACTGGGATGGCCTTGGGTCAGCCATAGCTCTGGCAGAGGTTGTCCTTGAAAGGGCAGCTGCTGTGAGAGCCCTCTCCAGCCCCACCCACCTCACAGAGTGTCTGTTGTGGGGGAGGAAGGTAAAGGAGATTGTGAGCCGCTCTGAGACTCTTCGGAGTGAAGGGCGGGATATAAATCCAATATCTTCTTCTTCTTCTTGCAAGCTGTACAGAATTGAAGCAGATCCTGCAGGGCGTGAATGTTATGAAACAGAGAGTTCCACCAGGTTGGAGCCACGGCCGAAAAAGCCTAGGGTCCGGTCAAGGACAGCCAGATATCTCTCGGGCCAGGGGCCACCAGTAGATTGGGGGGCATACCAGGAGAGGAAGTCCCAAAGGTACGTAGCTCCCTGACAAATGCAGAAACATGGACGTTAAGGATAGCCATCCAATTGGAGCGAAAAACAAGGTGGCATAGGCTGCAGCTCTCAAAATGCTTTCCTGGGAGTAAACCTTGTTGAAGAAAATTAGACTTACTTTTGAGTAGACATGCTTCGGATGTTTTTTTTTTTTTCTCCCGAAGATACCAATGTGTTTGTCCCCCTTTAACTGGAGAAAGAGTATGCTACAAGTGACATCTGTTGAGGTAAGTCAGAAGATACTTCTGCATACACATGGTGGGAGATAGGGGGAGACACTTAGAGCAATCCCCTCCCTAGCCACTTGGCATGCCAGGCCCACATCCGCTGCCTCCAACTATCCACACGGTGGATATCCAGAAAGGATCAAAGGTTTAGATCATGTGGCTGGTCAGATACATAGTCTGAATCTACACACGTAGAACTGAACTCCATTCAGAATACAGCCATTGCATGGACGGTTAACAGTGCTGGAGGTGGAACTGGTACATCCTGATTGCTAGGAAATTGTTTCTCACAATAAATTGTTTAAATCAGGGCTTTTCTGTAGCATGCACTCCTTTGCATATCTGGCCACACCCACCCACTCCGATGTAGCCAGTCCTCCTGGAGCTTACAGTAGGCCCTGTACTAAGAGCCCTGTAAGCTCTTAGTTCCTGCTACAAAAAAACACACACACACACACCTGGTTTAAATTAAAACCAACATTAAAACTATAAAAAAATCAACAAAGAATATATACTTCCAGATGGCAGGGAAGCATTAGCTTCTATAGACCTATGTACTATAGATCTATGTACAGCTTTGCTTATTTATTTATCTCATTAACCCACCCCCCATACACACACACCCCTTTCTCCCCAGCTTACCTCATTCTCCTTTCCTTCATTTTATCATTGCAATCAGTCCATGTGGTAGGTTAGGCTGAGAGTGCATGGCTGGCCCAAAGCCACCAAGCCAGCTTCTGTGACAGAGCTGGGATTCCTCCCAGATCTCAATCTGCCTCTGTAACTACTCCATCACACTAGCTGTCTGAAACTGACTCAGGAAATCTTAAATATCAGTTTTGCTGTAAAGTTATGCCACTGAAGGAGAAAGTGAGATTTATACATCACCTCTTTCTCCAAGCGATTACTCCACTAATTAATGTATCTGCAGTAAAAAGCTTTCAAGGCTCTATATGTGGGAAAGTCTGAGAATCAGTGACTGAGAACCTCATCTCTGCATAGCCCCATGCTGGATTCTGTTTCTTGTTTACATTAAGGTGGAACAGAATATTGAGCTTTTATAGACAGAGGCAGATGAGCGCAGCTGGCATAACATAGTGGCTGAGAGAATTAACTGAGGTCTACAAGGACTTCTGTTCAAATTTCACCTCAACCACAAACTCCCTATGGCAAGCAACTTGGGGTGGGGGAAGGATTAATGGTTTTGCTATGTTACGGTTTATTCTTTGGCGCTGGTAACTTTTGTTCATAGGGAATGGAGATTTAGCTATTAGTGACTCGGTCTTCAATGGGAAAATGTGTTACTGTGAAGAGCCTGCAGGGTAATAACTTCTTTTTCGTAATGTGCTTGTTTTCTTTATTGTGCTTTCCAATCTTTGTTTCTATTTCTTAATTAAAGCCATGCTCAGAATGGGTAATGCAGTCACTTAAACTGTCTTTACGATGCCATTCTCAAGAGCTCAGCTCTTTAATGTTGTAATTATGCTATCATTATAAATGCAACTCTTTATTATGTGGGGTGTAATATACTTGTGGGAAGGAGGAAAATAGGTTTTATATATCTCTATCGCTACATTCAAAATTTCCCAGCTTAAGGAGAAATTGCATTGTACTTTATCCCTCAGAACAAGCTGATTATTTAATGTGGCTGAAATTCTCCAAAGAGAGAACAAGGTCTACAAAACAACAGTTTCTCATTTATTTTATGCTCTCCTCCGCGTCTTCCATCAGGAAGAATAATGCTAAGTCAAGCTTCAGCACTTTTTCGTTGGTCAAATAAATATCTGTCCTGGCATTGATTTACACTGGATTTTCTAGGCACTGCTTATTGCTCGGCAGAATTGCCCACACTGACTAGATTTTGAAAGGTTACAAGATGTTTAAGTTAAGTATGACATTTTGGAAATCGGATTAGTTCTAGTTAAGCAGTTGCGTGGTGATAACAAGCAATGTCAAACTGTTTGGATATTTATTATCAGATAATAATAACTCCACTTTACCAGAACTGATATATAATGATGTGGGTGGAGAGAGATCTGTCTAGAAACAGGTCTCCTGCCTCCTGCTTACATGCTATCACCTATCGACGCTCATGGCACCTTTTGCTCATAGTGGGTTGGATTCGCATTGTAAGGTTGGATCAAAAGGTGTCCCTCCCCTCATAGGATTCATTGAAGACTCTTTCCATGAACAAGAAAGGCGAGTTTTGACCCTGCATAAGGACTCGGATCCTTTTTAGTGGGATCAGTACCATAAGTAGTTCAAAACCAATCAAATCAGTATGATAATTAAAAAACTGAAGCAATGAGTTCAGATAACTTTGTTCCGTGCCAGTCTATATGTTTTGTTTTGTTTTTAAATTCTATATTGGTGGTATTTTTTTTTTCATTTAGTGTGTGTGCATGCACACACATGCCCATTCCTGGAAGTGATGGCAACCTCTGGTGACTCCTACTGGAGCATGGGAAGAGAAATGGCTTGATAGCCTGCCTCTGCCTCCCAACCCCGGTATTCTCTGGAGGTCTCCCATCCAAATACTTGCCAGGGTCGGCCCTGCTTAGCTTCCGAGCTTCTGACAAGGTCAGGCTCTGACAAGATCCAGATCAGGGTTATATTATTTTAAAAAACATTCTTAGTAAATAAATTTATTTTAAAAACATTTCTATAGAACTCCAGAGGCCAGCCTATATATACACATATACTATGTGCAGCTGGGGACGTAGGGTTGCCAGCCTCCAGGTGAGGCCTGGTGTTCTCCTAGAATGACTACTGATGCCCAGGCTACATAGATCAGTTCCCTTGCAGGAAGTGGCAGCTTTGGAGGACAGATATACCATGGAGTTAAGGAGAAATGCAGCTCCTAGAGTGACATCACATACCCACTGAGCTCCCTCCCCAGTCTCTGCTCTTCCCAGGCGACACCCCCAAATTCCTAGAAATTTCCCATGCTATAGTTGGAAATGCTACTGGAAAGTGAAAATGGCAGGCACTGGAGGTCAAACTGAGCAGCCCCTGTGGTGCTACAAGCCAGCATAGGGTCACCAGGTCTGGGTTGGAAAATATCTGGAGATTTTGGGGGGTGGAGCTGGGAGAGGGTGAGGTTTAGGGAGGGGAGGGACCTCAGCATGGGACAATGCCATAGCGTCCACCCTTCTTCAAAGCAGCCATTTTCTCCAGGGGAGCTGATCTCTGTCAGCTGGAGATTGGTGGTAAAAGTGGTAACATTGAGCCAGCAATGCAGGGCCACTCAGCTCAGTAAAGCTGACAATAGGCATTAGCTCGCCACTGCACCATCCCCCAAATTGCAAGCAGTGCAGAACATGGTAGGCTGACACTAACAGCCATTAATGATAACAGGTCCAAGCCAAGCAGCCCCTGAGGCTGGGCAGAGTTTCTGGGGCTTGGCTCTGCTGGCTTCAGTGGCCATGAGTGCCCCCTCCCCCCTCAGGGCAGTGGTCCACTGGGAAATTTCCTTGTATGCTAAATGCCCAGTCCACCCCAATACACATCCAGATTTATGGGATTAGGCCCATAAATTTAAACATTACTCTGGATTTATTTTACCATGCTATGGTGACCCAGGGTCCTCCTTGGAACATCTAACACCGACCAGATAAATTCAGACAGACAGACAGACAGACAGACAGACAGACAGACAGACAGACAGACAGACAGACAGACAGACAGACAGACAGACAGATAGATAGATAGATAGATAGATAGATAGATAGATAGATAGATAGATAGATAGATAGATAGATAGATAGATAGATAGATAGATAAGCTAATTGTGAACATGTAGTTTGCCTGCTGTAGAGCTTTCAGCTTTTTTGATATACCTTTATGTATTGTGCCTCTAAATCAAACATGGGATCATTTGTATCAGGCCAGGTCAGGGAAGGACTGAAAATGAATAAAAGTGCCTTGTATTCTAATGGATATGGTCCATAACCATGGTAGCAATGATAGTTTTCCACTGAGTTCAGTCAAATGCATATTTTGTCCAGTAAATTAAGTTTCAAAAAGCTACACCAAAACTCCGGATGGAAAATATTATTCGTAGTGTTTTGGAATAAGCATTTTCATTGCTTGAATTTCTCATGCTTTGGATGGCTACCTCGAAGCAGGGGGTTTATTTTGCAATACAAGCAGCTTCTTTTTAAAAAAAAATGACTCCTTGGTTAGGAAAAATGTTAGAGAAATAAAACAGGCTAGTGCCAATCAATAGAAGATGAATCGAACGAGATTCCCTAATATCAGCTAGACATAGCCATTGCTCAGCCATTGCTGACTCTGTTGTTAACAGATCGCTGAACAAGCAGCTCACATTAAAAGCATCCGAAACGCAGCCATGAACTCACCTGCGTACAAAGCTTTGACGAAGGTGACAAGGCATCACTAAATCAGATGTGCCATTTCCCCCTGCTCCTTTTGTTTGATGGAGCCAAGACACGGGATTTTAACATCAAAGATAAGAGAACAAAATATTCCTTCTTGCTCCAGAAGGGGACTTTAATCTATGAATGCAATACCAGTATGTTGATTGGATTTTCTTTTACACAGCATAGTTGAAGATTTGACCTGACATCTGGTAAAGGGAAATTACCAGGCCTTGGCCTTATTAATTCTTTTAAAGGAGCAATGGGGAGAAAAATGCATGTACCTACAACACATGCAGCACAGGTGTTAGGCTGTGGCTTAGAGACAGAGTGCGTGCTTTGCTTAGCAAAGGCCTCTGGTTCTATCTCAAGTGAAAGAGCAGCAGGTATTCTAAAAGACCTTTCAGGGCCTGAGATGCTAGAGAGAACTTTCAGTCAGAGATGACAATATTGAACTAGATGAGCCAGTGTTCTGCAGCTACGTATGTTGGTATCCAGGTACTGTCAAAAGCTAGCTGGAAATATGTACTTCTTTTATGCTTTCATAAAAATGTGTCGGAAATTCATAAAGCCCAGGATTTCCTCAGCCGTCTCCTATATCCCAGCCATGTCACTCAAGTTTATAACTGTTATTATTTATCCAAGGATAATCAGATTGCTAGATCTTACCATCTGTTGCGCCATATTCTTATTAAAAGATTTACCATATGTACAATCCTCCCCATTTAATAATGCTGATATAAAAATAATCAACCAAATGCATAACCTATTTCAGATGGTACCCTGAGTACCACAGAAATTAATACACAATCCTGTCTGAGGAAATCCTGTGGAGCTACACTTTGGTACATTTTTTTTTCATCTTGTACAATCATTTAAAAACAAATGTATTATAATAGTAGAACAAGGTGTGGAAGCTTTGGGTCCCATGACGCATACATAACAATGTTGTGGGAACACATAGGCCGTTTCCCCACTTACCTTACCCCGGAGCGACGTCCCTCTTCACCGCGCTGCGTCTGCGCGGATTTCGCACAAACTGCTGCGCAGCACCAGGAAGAGCCGCGTAGTCCCGGGGCTTTTGCATCGCAAATGTAAACCACCAAAAAGCAGTTTACATTTGCGACGCAAAAGCCCCGGGACTACGCGGCTCTTCCTGGTGCTGCGCAGCAGTTTGTGCGAAATCCGCGCAGACGCAGCGCGGTGAAGAGGGACGTCGCTCCGGGGTAAGGTAAGTGGGAAAACGGCCATAGTTTATCAAAACATGGCCCATATTTAGCACAATGCATCTTTTAGACTAGAATGGGAATTTGTTGTAAAGGGCATTGCCAAAGGCAAAGGCAAAGCAATTTTTTTTTTTTAAAGTGTGAGAGCATGACAGACAGTATTACAGCGTTAAATTAGGATATTGGAAGGTTCCAATCCCCACTCTGACAACAGAAGCTTGTTGAGTGACCTGGGACCAGTCATGTACTCTTTATGAGAGAAGAACCATATAAATAAGTTTGAGTTCCAACCGGGGAGAAATATGGAGTATAAATGAAATAAATATATAACAACAGGTACTGTATCATCAAGTATTAACAGTTCTTAACAAAACATGCAGAATCAGAGGAATTTATAGCTTAACCAGGGGTGACCAACAGTAGCTCTCCAGATGTTTTTTGCCTACAACTCCCATCAGCCCCAGCCAGCATGGCCAATGCCTGGGGCTGATGGGAGTTGTAGGCAAAAAAACATCAGGAGAGCTACCGTTGGCCACCCCTGGACATAAAAGGTTGCACCAATGGCCCCATGGTCATGTGTCTGCGATGCTTGTGCATCTGTGTGCATCTGGTAGGGTTGCCAGGTTCCTCGCCCAACCAACAGGGGGATTTGGGGGGCATTCTGAGGGTGGTTGGGGACATTGTGGGCAAATGCTATGGTTCAATTAGGCTTAACCTGTAAAGTTTGGCCACAAACCAGAGCATCACTCACTCAATGTCCCTGACACAATGACAGCACTTCCAGGTGACATCATCACATCAGGGGGGGGTTCTCTCACCAGCCAGGTGGTCCGCAGCAAAGAGAAGTTCCCAAAACTGGGGGATCCCCTTCTGGAACCTGGGGGATGGCAAGTGGGTGCCACCACAGAGTCGCTACCTTGGAGGGTGAGCCCAGTCACAAGAAGGTGGGAAGTTGCTACAGCTGAAGCAGCTGTTTCTGAATAGCTGTTTTCTTCAGACACAAAGTTGTTGTCTCCTGTCTTCTTCTGAAGTACCTCTTGCTCCAGTGCAGTAAAGGAAAGCCAGGATTGGGGGGAGAGATTCATTTGGGGAGAAGCAAAATTAGTGTTAGGAAACCTGTTGGTGGGCAGTATGTCACCCACTGGCCATTGTGGGTCACTGTTTTAAGTGTTGGCCTTTGAATACAAGCTGAAGCCATGTTGGAATCTGATGGTTTCCTGTGAGATATTGGTGTTGGCCTTTGAATACAAGCTGAAGCCATGTTGGAATCTGATGGTTTCCTGTGAGATATTGGTGTGCATTCTGTCCTGGAGAAAACCCAGCTTTGGCAGAAATTCCAGCAGTTGTTCTTTATAGAAGAAAGAGAAAAGTGAAAGCCTTTGTTTCTGTATTTCCTGTTAATATCGGACCGTTGAGCTCGTTGCTCATTCAAATACAGAAATATGTAAAAGCAACCTTTAATGGTATCAGTGGGGTATCTACGGCCCACTCAATATTTTGAGACTTGCTGCAAAATTTTAAATAACCAAAGACAGGTGTAATGATTAATACATCAGTTCTCGTTTCCTACCATATGCTGTTTTTCATTCCTGCTGAGCACACTGTATCGGTATCTTTTGCTCACCGATATAAAATATGTTTTTCCTGCTTATCCTGATTTCTGACAGCATTTCAGACTCATAGTGAGTTCAAAAATGGTAGTGGAAATGTATGGCACTTTGGGAGAAATATAAACACTAGCATATGAATATGAAATAAATGTGTCATACTTACTCTGTGCCCAAAAAAAATTCTTTATGAAGATAATAGAAATTTTGTGCCATGGAAACTCAGATTCTCTGTTCAGTTTGTAGTAGGCAAAACTGGCAGAAGGGGAGCCAGTTTGGTGTGGTGGTAAAGTGTTCAAACCCTTATCTGGGAGAACCGGGTTTGATTCCCCACTCCTCCACTTGCAGCTGCTGGAGTGGCCTTGGGTCAGCCATAGCTATCGCAGGAGTTGTCCTTGAAAGGGCAGCTACTGTGAGAGCCCTCTCAGACCCACCCACCTCATAGGGTGTCTGTTGGGGGGGAGAAGATATAGGAGATTGTAAGGCACTCTGAGTCTGATTCAGAGAGATGGGTGGGGTATAAATCTGCAGTCTTCTTCTCTCTTGAAGCCGGAGCCACTCTTGAGGAGCTCTTTCTCAGTTCATTCAGATGTTAGCTGAGATCATTTCAGTTCCAAAGGGCAGAAATGAGCAGAGCCTTTTTTGTAGAAAAAGCCCAACAGGAGCTCATTTGCGTATTAGGCCACACCCATTGACATCAAGCCAGTCAGAATTGCGTTCCTGAACAAAAATGTCCTGGAAATGGTTAGAGACTCCCAGATACATGGCCATCACATGAATCTGCATTATGGTGAATCAGACCATTGGTCCCACAAGGCCAGTACTGTCCATTCAGATTGGTAGCAGCTCTCTAGAGTCTCCGGTGGAGGTCTTTTATATCATCTACCACCTGATCCTTTTTTAAACTGGAAATGGTAGGGATTTAACCTAGGACTTTCAGTGTGCAAAGCAGAGGCTCCACCACTGAGTCTGGCTCCTCCTCTGACATGGAAAGGAAAGGTCCCCCGTGCAAGCACCAATTGTTTCTGACTCTGGGGTGACTTTGCTTTCACGTTTTCACGGCAGACTTTTTTACGGGGTGGTTTTCCATTGCCTTCCCCAGTCTTTTACACTTCCCCCCCTTCCAGCAAGCTGGGTACTCATTTTACTGACCTCGGAAGGATGGAAGGCTGAGTCAACCATGGGCCGGCTACCTGAATCCAGCTTCTGCCGGAATCGAACTCAGGTCGTGAGCAGAGAGTTCAGACCACAGTACTGCAGTACTGCTGCTTTACCACTCCTCTGACATGAACTTTGCATTATTATAACTGATTTCATGCCCAATTAGACTTTCTTGCCCCTACCACTGCTCTCTGCTCCCCCCCCCCCAATCTTTCACTACACTCTGCACTATAAAAGAATACATTTTAAAAAGTTAGGGATTTTTGGGTTGGGATTACCCACAGTGGAATCCTAACCAAAGTTACACCCCTCAAAGCCATTACCTTCAACGGTCTTAGAATGGTGTAGCTCAGCACTGCAGGGCCAGATCTAGGGGGGCGCAGAGGGGGGTGCTTGCCCTGGCCACCGACGGGGGGGGGCGCCAAATTGGGTATGGAGCCCATTGTATTCTATGGGACCATAAGGGGGTGCAATTTTTTTTCATTTTGCCCCTCCTCAAAAAACATGTAGATCCGGTCCTGCAGCACTCTCAATACCTCTCTGTGCCTTTCTCCGTGAGCCAATTCTGTTCTCTGATCTTGGATTGTAATATACTTGACTGACTCCATGAGCTTCATTTATCTTGAGATGAGTCCTTACGATCACTTGAATAATCAGTGTGGCCCGAATAATCAGACTATGGAGGTGGAAAAAGAAAGGAAAGCAATCTAACCGATGCAGGATGTGCCTGCTTGCACAGGTGTAAAGAAGGGACAAAGCGCTAGCAGTCTCGTGCTTCCTGCAAGCCAGTCGGTTAAGTGACCAGAATGACCGTGGCATATACTGCCCTTGAACAGGTAACAAGCTGCTATGGCCAAGCAGATACTGTGCAGGTTGCAAAGCACAGCACCGTGCTTGTGATTAATTGGACCACAGAACATCAAGGTAAACCAATCAGCAACTTCCTGTGCAGGGAACCCAGCAACTCAGAGCACCGTATGTTTGGCTTGTGATTGTGTGTAAAAATAGAATATTTTAAAAAAAGGATATCACCTGTGTTTCCACACCAGAAATGCACGTATCTGTTTCTTTTTCTCATTCAGCATCCAAGGCACACTCTGTTTTCCCACTGACCTTACTCCGGAGCGACGTCCCTCTTCACTGCGCAGCTTCTGCGTGGATTTCCCACCAACTGCTGCGCACAACCAGGAAGTGCCGCGGCTTTTGTGTCGCAGATGTAAACAGCTAAAAACCAGTTTACATCTGCGACGCAAAAGCCGCGGCTCTTCCTGGTTGTGCGCAGCAGTTGGTGGGAAATCCGTGCAGACACTGCGCGGTGAAGAGGACGTCGCTCCGGAGTAAGGTCAGTGGGAAAACGGCCACAGATTTTCTATAGATAAATAGGTAAAAATGGTGGAGGTTATGTGAGCTGTAAATGAACTATTCCTCACACAACCATAAAAGGTAAAGGAAATACACCATTTTAAAAAATCCTTTGATGTTGATTTTCCTCACAGGCATCTGATTCCATATTTGCAAGACAATTGACTCCATCCCATGGACTATATACCGCCCTGAATGCTGATCCAGAACATAGTGTGATACTTCTGGAAATACCGCAACCCTTCCTCACAGCAGCAGTATTGTTCTCTGTGCTGTTTACCTCTGACGCCCTGTGTACTTTTGCGTACTGTTCTCTGTGCCATGGCAGGCCAGCTAGTTCATCAGTCACCAGAAGGTGCAAAGTACTGGAGGCGAATATGTGATGCGTGGGGAGCTTGAGGGAGAACTACCATTCTGTGACTTCTCTCCCCTCCCCATCCTCACTGAATTGGACACTGGAGGATTTCCACAGAGGGAGGGTGGGCAGCAGTTTTCACCAGATCCCCCTCCTGCCGCAGACCTCTGGATCCACTCCCACGTCATTCCCGGAGGTTCCCCTTCCCACAAAGCAACATTCTGGAACTGCAGGGTGAGGGGGAGAAGTAAAATAGAGCTCCAGAAATGGCCAATAGACCAAGCCTTGGCGGCCATTTTAAGGGCAGAAAGGCAGGTTACAAATTTTGAAAGATTTTTTTTTCCCCATTATGGTTGGATATTAATCAAAATGCAAACATTTTAACCCTTACCTCTGCTGACCCAAACATTTGTAACTTCCACTGTTAGCATTTTCATATATACATTCATTGATTGTTGTTATAAATATAACAATCCAATCCAAATCTTCAACATGGTTATGCATTTTTCAGTGCATACCTCTCTGCTTGTAGCAACATACTCATGTTTTTCAAAAGTCTGCAGTGCATTAATTTAGAAGTGCCAGTTATTTTCCTTTCAAGAAGCAGAAAGGAGCTTTACATATTACGAAATAATTCCTGGCCTGATCTTCTTCAGTAACGGACAATGTTTTAGTCATAAAGACTGCCAAAGTAGATGGGCAGTTCTCTGATGGCTTCCGCCATCTTCTTTTGTTTTAACAAAACTAAAATGGATTCTAGTGATACATTTGTTTAAGCAAATTACCTGCTGGGACTTTTACCCCAAACATAAACAGACACCATTTAGGTGAGTTAATCGCTTGCTTGACCAATTAACTGCATAAGATTAAATATATATCTCAAGCACTGATAAATGCATTGTCAGGCAGCTAATTGGGGTTATACTAACAATTAGTACTGAGCACTAGTAGAGCAGATAAGGAAAAGAGTTCTCAGACAGAGGAGATTACAGTGTGATCCTAAACGGTGATATACCCTTCTATATCCATCGTAATCAGTTGGCTTAGAACGATAGAGCTCTGTTAAGGATTTCACGGAATTCTGTGTCTTGCCCTCACTATGCTTCGAACTGTCTCCTTGGTGTTTGCCTCTTGTTCATGGTTTTAAGTGCCATACAAGCCTTGCAATTTGTCTCTGTTAAAATCACTGGAAGCTTTTCTATTGACTTTGCTATGTAGAAGATGCCGCTAAGATGTATAAACCCTGAAGTGGATCACCCAAGCTAGTGTGATCTCATCAG
The DNA here is from genome assembly GCF_032191835.1 of Heteronotia binoei. Taxonomy (NCBI): domain Eukaryota; kingdom Metazoa; phylum Chordata; class Lepidosauria; order Squamata; family Gekkonidae; genus Heteronotia; species Heteronotia binoei. The sequence goes on from NC_083238.1 coordinate 28,805,330, forward strand.
ATCTCAAAAACTAAGCAGGGTTAGTTGGCCCTGGTGAGTATTTGGAAGGGAGACCACCGACGTTCCCTCTAAGCTGCAGAGTCTTGTGAGCTAAAATTCTACTTTGTGAGCCTTAAAGTTGTGAGCTACTGCATAAATTATTGTGCTCTGGGGCCTTTTTTCCTGACCTAAGAAAAAAATGTGTGGAGGCTAAAATTCTGTGAGCTAGCTCATGCTAATTCGGCTTAGAGGGAACACAGGAGACCACTGAGGAAACCCGGGGTTGTGATGCAGAGGCAAGCAATGGCAAACCACCTCTGGAGATCTCTCACTTTGAAAATCCCCTGCGATCACCTTCAGTAGACGCCCGTCTAACTGGAAATTGACTTGATTCCAAAGTGCTTAGATGCATGGGAAAGGAAGAGAAGGAATATTACAATCATAGCAGACAAAAATTCTTTCCTTGGCGTCCAAAAACACGTGATTGAAACTTACACTACTGATGAAAATTATAATTGAAATGGAGAAATAAAAAAAAAACCCAGGGTCTTCGTTTTGGACTCTTTGGGCTAGAAGGAAATCAGCGTTGAACTCAATATGTTGCCTGTTGTCGTTTTTTCATATATGTATATTTATGTATCACCTTAAGTCAGTCATGACTTGACATCCCTGTCCCCCCAAAAAGATTAAGGGTAGCGCAGCTGGCAGAAATTATGCACCCCACTTTCCAAACCATGTGCATTATGTGATATGCACATAGAATTCAGGAATGGGTAGATTTTCCCAGATCAGTTCTCGCTATTCATTGCAGTGAGTCCCCTTACAAGCGGATGACTTTAGCTTGAATGTAAGTATCTCCTGTGCTTTCAAGAAGAAGAGGATCTTGTTCATTGATAATTTCCTTTGTACAAGTTCAGTTTGCACAAAAAGGGTGTGTTTGAGTGAGATAGACAGGAGATTAGATCCAGCAGTTTCCATGGCCCCCCTTTTCCTTCTGCAGACATTCACACCCCAATGTTATTCCTCAGGATCCTTATTCAGTGAGTTGCAGTTGTGGAGAGAGAATGTTCCATTTCACTGATGAACTATTTAGTCCATATTCTATTTGGCAGAAGTCTGCTTCTTTCTTAGGTCAGCCAAGAAGAGCTTATTGAGTAAGCCTGGTATACACTATACATTAAATGACAGACAAAGAAGAAGTAGAGAAGAGATTGAGTTTATACCCCAGCCTTCACTCAGAGTCTCAGAGGGCCTTATGATCACCTTCCCTTCTTTTCCCACAACAGACACCCTGTGAGGTAGGTGGCACTGAGAGAGCTCTTTCAAGAACTGCTCTTGAGAGAACAGATCTGAGAGAACTTGTGACTGACGCAAGCAGCTTCATGTGGAGGAGTGAGGAATCAAACCTGGTTCTACCAGATTAGAGTCCTTCACTCTTAACCACTACATCAAATTGGCTCTCAAAAGTCTTGTCCTTGAACTCTGTTCAAATAAGAATGAGGGACTAGTGACTGGATGGAATATTTGAAAAAAGAAATCAGTGGCTTTGTCAAATAGCTAATTGGGGTTATACTGACAAAATCTCTTACAGTTGGAGAGCCGCTGCCAGTCTGAGTAGAGAATACTGACTTTGATGGACGGAGGGTCTGATTCAGTATAAGGCAGCTTCATATGTTCATGCACTGAGGAGGGATGGTCGTGGCAGGCAGTGGACTTGTCCTTCAACTTACTTCTTCCCTAGAGGGCCACCAGCAGCCAGGAGCAAGCTGAAAGGGGGCCCTGAAGTAGTAGAAATATCAGAGGGACCACTCATCTTGCCATGCTGCATATCTGTTTGACCACCTCAATCTGCCACTGGCTAGGCAGTGGGTTTCTAACCTCCAGTTATTACAATTGATCTTCAGACTTCAGAGATTGGTTGCCCTGAAGGAAATGACAATTTCAGAGGGTGGAATCTACAGCTGCACTCCCTCCAGGAATTTCCAAGCTGAAGGTGGCAACTCTGAAAGGGAGGATGAACGTTGGACTAAAGAAGGGTTTGAATTTCTTTAACACAACTTTAGGGAGGGAGTTAAATCACCAAACGAGTTGCCCATTTATAAAAACTTTGGCTTTATTGTCTCCAGGCTGCTTTCCCAAGACTTTCTTATAAAAGTCAGAAAACCAGGTTTGACTGCTAAATGATATAACATATCATCAAAGATTTCAGGTTTTCACAGCTGGTAACATTAGGGTTTGTAGAGTCTTTCGGGATCAAGTGCCGTGTTCTACTGGAGAAAGTTTTTCTTCCAGACGTTTCGTTCTCAGCTGCGGAGAACATCCTCAGTGGCGTTGCAGCCGGAGCAGGCGCTCAGACCTTCTTGGCTGCTGTGCATTGAGTGGGGCCAGGGCTGCTACTACACTTTCGGAATGCAAAATTAAACTCTGTACAGTAGAGAGGAACATCCGCAGGGTATAATTCAATACAGTTCACTCTCCAAAGCAGCCATTTTCTCTTTAGGCTGAAGATCAGTTGTAATTCCTGTAGATCTCCAGACCCCATCTGGAAACTGGCAATCTTACCAGGGTGGGACTTCAGCACGGAAGTCGAGGGCCCTGGTTCGAGAACTGCCAAATTCCCACCAACCCACTGGCAGGAAGGAGGCCGCCAGGAGGATCCCACCCTCCCCAAAGAGTCCCGCTGCCACACGGTGCACATGGTATGATGACGTCACCCGGAAGTGATGTATCGCTCTGGGATGACAAAGGATCTCCAGGCAACAGAGATCAGTTCCCCTGGAGAAAATGGCCACCTTGGACTCTATGGCATTATAACCCATTGAAGTCCTTTCCCTCCCCAAACCCGTCTCTCCTCAGGCTCCACCTCCCAAATCTCCAAGGATTTCCCAACTTGGAGCAGGCAAGGAAATCACGGAAAACTCTATGGTTTTGCATGGGGATGCTGCAGCAATTTGGGGGGGAAACGGCAGCTGGTGGGGACTTGGCAACCCTACCTGGTTCATGAGCTCAGGCTGAAGGTTTGCATTTGAAATGCACATTACAGTCTAAAGGGAACCCCCTTGTAATACCTTTAAGTCCACAGTCTAAAATTAACACAGTGTACTGTGGGTTACAAGGTGAGTGCCCCAGATAAAAATCCCATATATCTAAATGGAGTGTGGCGTTCAGGATCAGCTTGACCAACTATTTTGTCACTGTGTGAGCCAGAGTGTTAATGGTTACTATCTACCCAAAGTTGCTGCCAAAACACAAGGCATCTGGAGCTAATTAGAGAGAATTTCCTGTGGAGTTCAAGAAAGTTGAATTTTTATCTATCACTTTAAATACATAAAACATTAGCGCAGGTGGGAAAGAGACTGCAGCAGAATATATGAGCAGATAAGGAAGAAACCTCTTCCAGGAAAATGTTGTCTGAGAGGGAAAGGAAGAAGAAGAGATTGGATTTATACCCCACCATTTGCTACCATAGGAGTCTCAGAGTGGCTTACAATCTCCTTTCCCCTCCCCACAACAGACACACTGTGAGGTAGGTGGGGCTGAGGGAGCTCTGCCAGAAATTGCTCTTGAGCAGAACAGCTCTGCGAGAACTTGTGGCTGACCCATGATCACATCACCAGGTGCATATGGAGGAGTGAGGAATCGAACCCGGTTAACCACTACACCCAACTAGCTCTCTCAAGAGGAGAGACTGCAGTTGCCAGGCTTAGGATCCACGCTGAAACCATTTGGCTCTGCAGGATCATTGAGGAAAAGCTGAAAGACCACTTGGCCAGAGCCTCAAGCCCAACGTGGGCCTCATGTTTAGATGCCTGGTGCTGGATCCAGCCAGCTTTTCTGCCAGTTACAAAGGAATGAGGGGTACCGTTTCACTAACGCACACACACACACGGCTTGCCTGCTCCAAGTTGGGAAATCCTTGGAGATTTGGGAGGTGAAGCCTGAGGAGAGACGGGTTTGGGGAGGGGAAGGACTTCAATGGGTTATAATGCCATAGAGTCCAAGGTGGCCATTTTCTCGAGGGGAACTGATCTCTGTTGCCTGGAGATCCTTTGTCATCCCAGGAGCTCTCCAGCCAGCACCAGGAGGGTGGCAACCCTTAAAGATGCTCTACACTGAGTCAGATCTTTGGTCTTCCAAAGTCACATCCAATATTTGATTAATCGGCTGGCTTGTTTGGAGAGGACGAGGATGGGGGGGGAGGGTGGGCCATAGCATGAAACACCTGGAAGGGATTAAGAGGAATAAAAGCAAAGAAATGCTCTCAGCCCAGGTCAAGGAGTCAATGGTTTTCAGCTCCATGAAAGAAGAAAGCGCTTTGCCGAAATTAATGATGGGAAACAGGAAAGCGGCTTTCAGGGTCACAGAACTGCATTGCGTGAGCTCAGTTCGTAGCCTTTTCAGTGTGCAGCTTTATCTTCAAGGTTTTGGCACAGGAGGGAAGAAAAGGAGAGCGAGGCCTTGCCAGCCTGAGACTTCCAACAATAAACACCGGCAGCTAACCCACTGCTCTCTTCGCAGGAGCACGTCTTTGCTGCATAGTCTTCTGTCCGAGTGCAATAATGGCAACCGAGTCTGTTAAAGCTTTGCTCAGAGCTTCATTGTACACCACAAAACCTGCTGCTTAAACAAGCAGGACTCATGGAGTGTGTAATCTTTAACTCTTGTTGGTGATTATACCTTCCCTCCCTCCAGGATATAACAGATCCTAGATGGAGCCTGGGAAGATATACCACCTGTAGTATGTTTTGCAATGAGAGGAACACCTTGCCATTGAAATTACTGAGATTATGGCCTGGCAAACTGTTTGAGGACTTCGATCTAGGGGAAGCATACCTTGTCAACAAGAGCCATTGGTGTGATTGTGTATTAAGGAAGGAACCTGACAAATAAATGTTCTGTTGTTGACACAAAAGATAGGTCTGGTTTTCACATGCATGTTGTCTCCCTTAATTATTCGGCACTGATGAGCGACCGCTGGATGTCTGTTTTGTGTAGTGGTTAAGTGTGCGGACTCTTATCTGAAGAACCGGGTATGATTCTCCACTCCTCCACTTGCACCTGCTGGCATGGCCTTGGGTTAGCCATAGATCTTGTAGGAGTTGTCCTTGAAAGGGCAGCTGCTGTGAGAGCTCTCTCAGCCCCACCCACCTCACAGGGTGTCTATTGTGGAGGAAGGAGATAAAGGAGATTGTAAGCTGCTCTGAGACTCTGATTAAGAGAGAAGGGCAGGGTATAAATCTGCGGTCGTCTTCTTCTTCTAAATGGTCTTTGTTGAAGACTGTTGTATCCGAAGTGATGTTAGGAGATAGAGAAGTTCTTATCAATTGTGAGATCTGTGATGACCTCTTTAGACCTGTGGCGTTCTGCATCTAATAAGCATGCATGTATAAAGCCACTCTTAGTCACCCTTAATTCCCAGAGGAGGCCATGGAATGGAGCTTAATCCATTTTCATACAATCTAACAGTGGCATCCTAAACAAAATTCCACTTTTCTGAACCTACTGGATGCTTCTCTAAGCCCAACTGGAGAAGTCCATTGTAACTGTGTTTAAGATGGCACTATTAATTAATGTATGTAGGAGGAACAAAATCAGAGAAGCAGTCCCCATTCCCATCCTGTGTATGTTTAGTCTACTGTAGGGAGAAATCTTGTGCATGTTCAAAGACATTAACTGGTTCAAAAGTTCTCCTCACACAATGCAGCGGCCCAGCATTCTGTGAAGAGAACCTATTCCTGAGAGGAGTGAAATAATGAAATGAGCTGAAACAGAAGGAACCAAATGTAATGTCTTAGTGATTGTGAAGATGCAAGAAGCGGAACCAGGTACAAACAGTTAGTAACCATAGCACAGGTGTATTAGCCATTGTTAAAACGCAGAAGCAGAAAAGAAACGACACGGTTGAACAGGCCATGGCAACAGTAAAGATTAATAGCAATAGAGACTAATAAGTAGCAAGTATTAACTGACACACCCCACCTCGGGGAAAGGTAAATTTAAATGCACATGCAATGTATGTAACGGGAGGGGTACATGTCAAGGAGGGGGTGAAGTAGGCGTGCCGGGTAGCCTGTACCCTCTAAGTACCTCAGCCTATGGGGAAAGGAGGAGGGATTCATCGGCCGGGAGTAAAGGATAAAAGGGTATGTATGGAACTGATCAGAGAGCTCGTTGAAAAGCGACTCGTTGAAAAGGGGCCAGGGGAAGCGGACAGATTGTCTCTAACATTCCTCAAGGTGGGACCTGGAGTTGCCTTGGAATTGCAATAGATCTCCAGATTATCAAGATGGGTTCTTCTGAAAGGAAAGGCAGCTTTGGGTGGCACGCTCTAGGGTATCACATTCTTGTTGAGCTCCTTTCCCACCCCAAACTCTACCCTTCCCAAGCATCCCCCCCCCCCGCCCCCAGGCTCCAGGAACTTCCTAAACTGGACTTAGCAACCCTACCTATACATGTTCAGTGTGCACATACATAGGGATTGCTGTCACTGTAGAACAAGTGTATTTATGTTTTAGGGTTGCAGTTCCAGGTTAGGGGTGGAGCCTAAGGAGGTGGGGCTTAGAGGAGGGGAGGGGCTTCACTGGGTTATAATGCCATTTTCCAAACCACCCATTTTCTCCAGATGAACGAAACTCTTGTCACCTGGAGATCAGTTGTAATAGCGGGAAATCTCCAGCCACCCCTTGCAGGCTGGTAACCCTAGTGTGTTTAGAGTTATGGTGAAGCTTGGAGCTGTGATTTCTGTATGCACCAAGACTTCCACAGGGTAGTAGTTATAACTGACAATTATTTCTTGAACTTGTGAGGCACTCTAAGTTGATTGAAACCAATGAGTTTAGAAGAGTATAACTCTCCTTAAGACCCCATGTAAATCAAGTAATACTAGACCTTAGCCCCAGTAGACCTCTATGAGAGTTAGAAGTTACCATTAAGGAGGGAGGGGGATCCAGTTATGTCCCTATCATTTCTGTATTTTTTTATCTTCTAAAAACCCTTTTCTCTTGTTTCTGCAATGTTCACTCTGCTACCCACTCTTTGTCTCAAAAAAACCCCAAAATTGCCAGGCCATCAAATTTTGATACAGAATGTGTATCTTCTGACATCAATTAGACAACAGCAACTGGCTATAATGGATTATGTAGATGGCCTGGCAAAACAGCCAGAGTTTACTAAAAACTTGCACAACCTCCCAGAAAAGGAGATGACAATAAAACCACAACACAGTAAGTCATTTAGAAGAGACTGGCACATTTCCCCCACTCTTCATTTCCAGTCCCAATCATCTAACTAAATGAAGTGTGAAATAAAGCTCTGCCTAAATCGTTAGACAATGCCAAAGCCCTCCCCTCAAAGATCTCCTGAGTATTGGAGGCTTTTCCATCCAACAAAATAGTTCAGCAAAAGCCTGCTGCTCAGAGTTAATACACCAATGTACCATGGGATTTTCCAAGTGCTATAGAAGCAAGCCCAAAGTTAGGTGCGATGGAAATAGTTGTATGCAGGCCTTGAATTCAGCAGGAGCTCACAGGAGGGCAGTTCCTGAACCTTTCTGAAGGTTCCCCCTCCTCCCCCCATCTACCTACCTTGTCCATTGAATAGTAGGTGTACCTGTATAACAATCCCTGGATGAGATCCACCACTTATTTTTCTACAAAGCAACCCCTGGTTGTATGGATTTAATCTCAATTCCACCTGATACATGCTAAGTGACAGGAGGTGCTCTTTTTAAACAATAAGAAATGAGTAGGTAAGTTGATAATGATGAACACATAAACCAACAGAAAATGGGTACTTAAACCCTCCTTGCCAAGGGTGCTGGCAGCCAGTGTGAGCCCCCAGATAAATATTCCCTCAAGGCCACCACCCACATCACCCATGGTCAACCAGACATGATACAGTACTGTTGTAAGATGGGCCTAACTTACAAAGAGAACACAGAACAGAGTCCAGGGACAGCCTTCTGGTAGGAACCAAGTTTAATAATGTTTTAACCCCACCCCCTACTGTCTGGTATATCTCCTGCAAAGCAGGAGATTAACCCTTAGGTTCCCACTTGTACATGACATTAAAGGGGCAAATCAGCAAACAGGGTTATCTTTATGTACACATACATTTCCCCCACTCTTCACATTGGTAATACACTTAGGGTGTTTTCCCACAGAGCTTACCGCGGAGCGACGTCCCTCCTCACCGCGCAGCGTCTGCTCGGATTTCCCACCAACTGCTCCGCGGAATCAGGAAGTGCCGGACCTTTTGCGTCTCAAATGGAAATCGCTAAAACCCTAGTTTACGTTAGCGACGCAAAAGATCCGGCACTTCCTGATTCCGCGGAGCAGTTGGTGGGAAATCCGAGCAGACGCTGCGCTGTGAGGAGGAACTTCGCTCCTCGTTAAGCTGTGTGGGAAATCGCCCTTAGTTTTCTGTAAACAGTAAACAAAAACCACTCTCCTCTTTCCTATAGCCCCTTTCAGACACAGATGTACAGTCCACATGTACAGGAACTGATAGCGTTGTATGCTCATGCTGAGTCCATAGTCTGTCCCTCTCAGACAACATGGCAGCTTTGTCTAATGGGAGGATCACAGTTTGTGCATGCTCCCGATACATGTGGTTGGCAGATTCCCAGTACTTGCAACTGTAACGTTTGAAAAGGGTTCTTGTGAACAAGCATGCATGTGGAAAAATACGCTTGGATACCCCAGCACATTTAGCTGGTCCTTTTAGCGCTCCAATCCAGTAATAAAGATAATCAGTGTGCAGTTAATTGCACATCAGTGTAATTTAACCAAAGACCAGTGTGCTCTTTCTCTTTCCCCTTTTCTTTTCAGCTTTATGCTAAACTCTTGTGCTGGTACATCTGGAAGGGAAGGAAGTGAACCACCTCATCCTAAAACAAACATTTGTACATTGTATTCCCATCAGACATGTTCTTGCATGAGATCTCAAATACACAATCAAGTATCATAAAAGGAGCTCATTACAGCTGTGTTGGCCATTTATTTTAAAACGCTAAATAGCAACATTAGCAGCACTGCGCTGATCTACATTGTGATGAACTCTGCTAAATTAAAAATGGGCTTCTGTGAATAAGAGCCACATGATACCATCAATATCATAGAAACAGAGGTGTGTTGTTTTTTTCAAGGAAGCCATAGATCAAATTGCTAATTAGGTTCACACACCACAGATACCAGTCTTTAATGTCTGGCTTCACTGAACACCAAACAGTTGGGTTTGTTTCCTGCCTAATGGCTCTGAGCATCCTCAGGAACACCAAAGTCAGTGGAAGCACTCCAAGCAGAGAGAAATAATAATAATAAATTTTATTTATACCCCGCCCTCCCCGCCGAGGCAGGCTCAAGGCGGCTTACAGGACATGGCAAAAGCCATGTTAAAACAATAAAACAAGATAATACAATTCAATACAACTAACAATTAAATATTTAAATCATCTAAAAACAGTCTAAAAAATATAATCTTACCGTGCTACTATCTCAGTTATATTAATGATGGCATGATGTTTATTCCAAGTTCCATCTTAGAAGGCTAGCCGGAAGAGGGCGGTTTTGCATGCCCTACGGAATTGGCTAATATCCCGTAGGGCCCGCCCCTCTTCTGGCAGCTGGTTCCACCATTGGGGTGCCTTTACAGAGAAGGCCTGTTCTCTAGTTGTTTTTAATTTGGCCTGCTTTGGCCCAATGGTTGATCATAACTATTGGTGATAGAGCATGTCATTTCCTTTGACCACCCATGTCCTCTTTTGTTTGGGATGGACTGTGGCTCAGTGGTAGAGCAACTGCTTAGCATGCAGAAGGTCCCAGATTCAATCCCCAGCATCTCTGCTTGAAAGGACCAGGTAGCAGGTGATATGAAAGACCTTTGCCTGAGACCCTGGAGAACTGCTGCCAGTTTGAGTAGACAACATTGACCTTGATGGACTGATTATGGTTCCCAGCCTCCTGCTGGGGGTGGGGGTTCCCCTGATTTCAGGGCCTCCAACCCACTGCCATGGAACCAGTCAGGGGTGGCGCCCCGCCTCCAAAGAGCATTGGTGCACAGCAAAGTGCCCACACAATGACATCACCCAGAAGTGACATTTTTGCAGAGGAAGGATGGTCTACATTTGGAAAGAACTCTATGATAATTGTGAGAAGAAGATCCCCTGCCAGAAGCGAGGTAAGAACTGGCAACCCTAGGTCTGATGGTCTGGTTAGGTATGAAGCAGCTCCAGTTTGGTGCAGTGGTTAAGTGTGCGGACTCTTGTCTGGGAGAACCGGGTTTGATTCCCCACTCCTCCACATACACCTGCTGGAATGGCCTTGGGTCAGCCATAGCTCTTGTAGGAGTTGTCCTTGAAAGGGCAGCTTCTGGGAGAGCCCTCTAAGCCCCACCCACCTCACAGAGTGTCTGTTGTGGGGGGAGAAGATACAGGGGATTGTAAACCGCTATGAGTATCTGATTCAGAGAGAAGGGCAGGGCATAAATCTGCAGTCGTCTTCTTCATGTGTTACCTTCCTATGGGCTTCTTAGGCTTGCATATACTGCTGGTTTCTTCACACATTATGCTATTCCAGTTCTCTTGACGAACATTTCTGACAGCAACTTGCAGCAATCCAATGGGATTCAGGAAAACCACCTGAGGACTGGAGAGGCCTGATAGGGTCAAGCCACTATGCCTGAGCCCAACCTATATTTTAGGAATACTGTTCAGGTTGAATGAGATCTCACACACACAAAACACTGCCCTGTGCTCCTTGGAGGAAGACAAACCAGTAAGCATAGAATATGGGGTGCAATTCATGTTGGAAACAAAAGAATGACTCTGTGGTGGACTAATTTTATCCCCTGCCCCTAAAAGATTTACTGCTTTCAAAGCTTTCCACCATTCATACCAAGAGAAGCAGTCGGATCCCTATTCCTTGGCATCTGGTCCCTATGGAATGAGTGTGGGATGCACTCATCCACAGGGGGCTCCGGAACAGGATATATTTACCCATCACAAGAATCTTGCAAAACTTATTTAGTTCAAAGATTTATTAGCCACCTTCTCCCTTGCAGAACTTAAGGCAGCTTACAGTATAAGTAAGACGATTAGAAACACAATAAAAACAAGTATAATACCCATAACAATCACGCTATGAAATACTCCAGTTAGGACTGCCAATAACAAAAGCTATCTCAGTCAAATGCAGTCATCAATAAAGCTGTCTTCGGCTGCCTCTTGAAGATTGACAATGAGGGGACCTATTCAAGGCCACTATTTCAACAATGAGCAGAAATAGCTTTGTGCAGGGGAATAAAGCAGAAAGAAACATAGACACGGGGCAAATCTTTGAAGAAAAGGAAGTTGGTTGAAATCGCGGTTCTTAGAAGGCATAGCAAAATTTCTTTTCAGCACATAGTCTTGGTTCAGGGCATTATTGTATGCAGTTCTATAAGTTTATTAAATTACTGTATCCTTTGTTGTGACATCTATATATGCTGGAGTTTCTCAAATCTATGCATTATAAGCACTGTTGTCCATTTGGCATGATACAGTTTTTGGTTACTGGTGCAAGAAATGCCCTGTTCATTACTAAATTCTGAAGGATTTCTTCTAATTGTGTGTGTGTGTATGTATGTGTGTGTGTGTGTGTATATATATATATATATATATATATATATATATAATGGTACTGGAAAAAAGATTTCAGAAAGAAATTTGCCAGCTGTCATGTGTTGGTTGTAATGCAAATGGGATTCCAAATAGACATCTGTATTATGTACCTGACAGCTGCCGTTTTGACCCGAACCATTAAGGACTTCAAAATGTTATGCTCTCTGTAGCTTACAGCTGGACTGGACCCTGTTATAGATTTTTGAAAAGATTTAATCATGATGATAATCATCATTATTGGGTAGCCTCATCAGTGTTGTCTTGTAAGTGCATAAAAAACAGAGCCTTACAATTTAAAAACCCCAAAAATGATGAGGGGCAAGTTGGGAATTAAACAGCTGAAGAAGTACGATCAAAGATAAAAGTCTACGGCAATATTTCGCCTTTGAGAAAATAAATTTTAACTCAGCATGCTCTGCATAAATAGAATTTATTTTTAAATTGTTAATAGTATTTCTTTAACAATGTCATTCTGCTCTGTATGGGGTTATATTTATATTTTGTTAAGTAGCAGCCATATGTTAGTGGCTATTATCTTTGATTAGGTTACGCTACTCTGTGGTTGCATGTAATGTATTATTAAGACATAACGTATGTCTTCTCGTATTCTTGTATTTGGTACTCAGGAACCAAAAAAAAAAATTCTCATTAATTTGTTTCATTATAGAGTGATACAGTAGATTAAACCAAGAAACAAGCCCATTGTCCACTCATGTGGTGAGAGGAGTTTTGCCATTCTTTGGTAATTAAGAAATCTATAAAAACAGAAAAGTGTTGACCATTTCCTTAGTGGATGGGTGGATGATAGAGATGACTGGTTTTCAGTAAGATGGTAGGTGCACTACAGAAGATGGCCACTTTATAAATGGCTGATGATCTTCAATAGTATCTGTTATTAATAGGGTTGCCAAGTCCAATTCAAGAAATATCTGGGGACTTTGGGGGTGGAGCCAGGAGACATTGGGGGTGGAGCCAGGAGACATTGGGGGCGGAGCCAAAAGCAAGGGTGTGACAAGCATAATTGAATTTCAAGGTAGTTCCGGCCATCACATTTAAAGAGACTGCACATCTTTTTAAATGCCTTCCTTCCATAGGAAATAATGAAGGATAGGGGCACCTTTTTGGGGGGTTCATAGAATTGGACCCCCTGGTCCAATCTTTTTGAAACTTGGGAGGTATTTTGGGGAGAGGCACTAGATGCTATAATGAAAATGTGGTGCCTCTATCTCAAAAAACAGCCCCCCCAGAGCCCCCGATACCCGCAGATCAATTTCCCATCATTCCCTATGGGAATCGTTCATGGAAGTGCATGATGGTTGTGGGGGCGGAGCTTCCCCCGCTGGCCAGCTGGCTGGGGGAGGGGGGAAGCCTGTAAAACCGGGAGATCCCCCTCTGGGACCTGGGGATTGGGAAGCCTAGTTATTAAGTGCAGAGAGGAAGTGGTTCTGCTAGTCACAGCTGATGTCCTAATGCGTGACTCTTCTACATCATCAACAATTATTAGCTATAAGTCTGTATCCTCATGTTGTCCTGAAGACTCCCAGCATTTTCCAGTTCTGTATGTTGGCTGAAGTTATTGATTGCTGGAGTTATCTCCTTGAAAATAAAATGGCTGATGTTTCGATCCAGCTTGTCTCTGCTGAATGGACTTGAGAATGGGTGCCTGAGTGAGACATCTAACCAGGGAACCCACAGCCAAAGGGGACATTACATACAGTTCTCAAGGCCTCCCTCTTAACCATCTGAAAGAAGAAACCAGTTTAAGTTCATAGGTAAATGGTCTGGAGGGGTAACTCCTCCAGAAAAAGTGATTTCCTTAAAGAGAGGGCCCGCACCAGACAAAAACATCTTCAGCTGAGGCCTTTCAGAAATCCAGCCCTGGGAGAGACAAACAACTAGTCCTAATGCTCCACACCCTACCCAGTTTTTATTTTCTTCCATTCACTCCTATACATACTCCTCCCAATATGCACATTGAGCAGTTTTATTGCTCCACCCAACAGCATATATCCCCAAAGCTCTACAGATACCCTTGGTCAAACTGGCTTTCCCAGCAGGCTAATACCTCACTCATTCGATAACCCTTTCTGTGAAAACGCCTAGGCAAACTGGCCTTTTATTCCTCACTAAGAGCCCTGGCTTCTATGAATGCAGCAGTGCTTGCAACAGAGAACTTCACTTCCTCTTTATGTACGCTGCCGTGCCATCAGGGTTTGGTGGACCCCATGAGACAGCATTGAGGGTGAAGTGGGAGTTAGAGTGACAAATTGGCAAAAATTGCTGTTGCTGCCACTCATGGAAGTGGCTTCCATGAGCAGAAAATAGAGCTAAGATCCTTACCCAGACTGTTGCAGTGTCCAGCTATGAAGCCTTACCCACCCCAGCTTCCAATATGAACTTAACAATATTAATTAAAAAAAAACCCCATATGTCCTTATTTGAGTCTAACTCTTCTACGATTGATCATATCATACCAGCCTCTGAACTAGAGTTGCCAACCTCCAGGTACAAGTACCTTCCATTACAAGCATTTGCTTCCTGTCAAGTTTGGAGCTTGAATGGACTTTCATGAACTGTGGGATTCGAACTGTGAATTCAAACTTTCATGAATTTTGGTATTGTGTATCGATGAATATATTTATAAATAGTCTGTTGTTGGATGTATTTTGAACTAACAAATATAAGGTGTTCATAATTATAAATATATGGTAGGTGGTAATTGGTAATTGGTTCATCACAGCATTATTATTGTCAGTGAGTCTCCGTGGCCCTGTTTACACAGCGTGTTGAGTCCGTGTTAAACTGACCCAGTTCTGTTCCGAATATCTTATTTTCCGGATATTATCGTTCAGACTGCCATACTACAATTCGAATCACTCCGCGGTGAAACCGTCTTCTGCCGTCCACGCGATGGCACCATGCAGTCCTTTTTTTGTTTCTCCACTATCATGTGCATATGTTCATAATGCGCACAAGCACATTATGCACATAAGCACATGCGCATAGGTCAGAAAACATGTTATTATGCAGTTATGCGCATATCGCTAAGTAGTAAAAAAAAAAAATGGCGACCGTAAACCAGATGCCTGAGGCTCCTTTGGCTCTGGGACAGCCTTCCGACATCCTGAAGTTGGTTAATCTCTCAGCAGAACTATCCAGACAGAGAAAACTACGAGGTGAAATCGGACAACTCAAAAACCACTGCAAAGGAGCAGTTAACAAAATAATCCGGTTCGGAGAAGGATTGGGGGGGGCCAACAACGATTGACTACCGGGAGGCAGATGTTGCTGTCTGATCAACCACTTTTAATCTTGTAGGAAACAGCAGCGACAACTGATTAAACTGTGTGTCTAAACAGGCCCTTTGGTTGCTTATTTAACCTCCAGGTGTGGCCTGGAGGTTTCCCAGAATTACAAGTGATCTCCAGACTACACAGTTCAGTTCCCCTAGATAAAATGGCTTCCTTGGTGGGGGAACTCTATGGCACTATATCTCATTGAGTTCTCTCCCTTTCCCAAAACCTTCCCCAAAATCTCCAGGAACTTCCCAACCAAAAGCTGGCAAGCCTACTCTGGATAGAGTCAAGTGCAGGAATGTGGTTTGGATTTCTGTTAAAAGTGAAGTGAGGCTGAGGTCATCTTGAGTATGGGGCGCCTAGCCATTAGTGCAATCAGGCAACTGAAACAATGGATTTTTAATTATGTGCAGCAAGCCATGGCCAAATATTATGGGTTATGTTTTTCACTGAATGCCATCAATCCATAAAAAAAATGTCAAATAAATTTGAACAATGTTGGGAAATCACAGCCTAATTACTAGTAGTATGTCAGCAGAGAAACAGAGGGGCTAAATTCATCAAATAAATTATTCCTCATGAATTATTTCCTTCGCTCTAGGCATTATATGTATGATATACATTGATGAACTCCTAATTTAGCTGCTTTTTTGGCACATTATAATGATGTCAATTTTCCTTATTTATGTAGTCATTCTTCACAGTGGCACTGTTCAGGGCTTGCATAATGTACTACAGGTGCAGTTACCCACTAATGAACTAAGCATTTTGGCAAAGACAAAAGAAAGCACTTGTTACCTAAGAATGAGAAAAATAACAGTAAGAATGCTTAGCTGTGCCAGTGGTTTTTTTTTTTAAGTTGTTCTGTGAGTTTAGATTAGTATTTGCCTTGATAGACTCTTAATCGTAGTTTGTGTGGTTTACAGAGCCCATAAAAATCTCTGAACTGTATAAGTATAGCTGTGGGAACATATATTACGTGATTCACTCCTGGGTCTCCAGTGGCCCATTTTAACTACCTCATATATATTGATCAAAGCGACTGGACAATGAAGACATAGGCAAAGGGATTGGATCTCATTTGGGAGACTATAGTGCAGTTAACTTCAACAGAAAGGAGAAAGGTGGAATGTATGTTGCTTCCTCCGACATTTTCTGATCTGGATTTTAAACAATATGAAGTATTCTTTCTTCAAAGACCTTTAATTCCCCCCCCCACCCACCCCGAACTTCTCTTGTTTGTTTACAAAAATGTTTGTGCTGCCTTTTCAGAGACCTGCTCAGAGCAGCTCCTAACTACAGCAATTCAATCATACCAAACAGCCATTGAAAAACAGGGCAGAGCACAGAAACAATCTACAGAAAACCTTCACTTCACCTGCCTTTTCCGGTGGTGGAAAGGGCTGTCAAGTTGTCATTGACTTACAGCGAACCTTCGGGGTTTTCAAGGTGAGGGACAAACAGAGTTGGTTTGCCACCACCTGCTTCTGCATAGCAACCCTGTGTTTCCATGGTGGGCTATCCAAGTACTAACAAGGGCTAATCCTGCTTAGCTTCCGAGATCTGGTGAGATCAGGCTAGCCTGCCCCAGCATAAACACAAGATAATCTTGTTTCCATGCCCTGTTAATTGTTCTATCGCAAGGGGATAGAACATAAAAAAATTAGTCTTGCTTAGGCAAATCTTGTCTTGTGATGTGCAGCCAGGGATGTAGGAATTATCCCAGGGAATACATAATGATTCCTACCAAACCCTGCTGCTCACCTTTAGAAGCCAGCATGTTGTAGACTGCAGGGATTTTGTGAGGAGTCCAAAAGCTAAAGACCTTAGAGGGGCTGCTGGTTTAGTTGACAATGGAGATCAGTAGAGGTGCCATGAGAAATTTGCCAGCCTTATGAAACGTGTGTATTCTCAAAATCCCTCTGATATTTTGTCCAAGCAGAAAACATCCTCAAAACCTCAACAGACAAAATTCCATGGCAGCTATATTTGAGGACCTGAAACCTTCCTTCAGGTTCACAAACCAGCTGATTGTGTAAATTTCATTGAGAAATCGAACAGGAAACTTAATTAACTTTGAGAGTAGCTTGTTAAACTGGCTTGGCACGGTCTTCGCAATAGAAGTAATCCTAATAAAGCATAACATTCAAGAGTCCTTACTTCAGACGTGGCATTACAATATGTATTATTTTTGCACCTCTACCTTAAACATGGGTGGGAGGCTTGAGAGGGAGATCAGACTTGAAAGGTGGAATTTTGTCTGCAACAGTAGTGGCTCATGGCATAAAAGGTATCCAGTCTCTTGTTTCCGGGGGGAGGGGGGAGGTTGGTGTCCATTGTGGTATAAAATGGGAAGTGGTGATGGAGCTGCCATGGCTACATTTGCAGTACCTTCAGAGTGGCTGGTGGAACTCGGTACCAGGAAGTAGTGTTATCACCCTCCTTTCATGCCAGGTTCTGCTACTCACGTAGAGCCATACACCTGCAGAATGCTGGAGACATTGTGGCAAAACCACAGCCCAGATCGGTGCCACTAACATAACCACATCAAATGATAAACACATATGGCTGTAAGAATGACTCACTGACTCATATATAATCAATCCATGGCTGGCAAATACAAACTGTGTGGACATAGGGTGTGATCAGACAAGCAGTTTGACCCGCCATGGCTACCCCTCCCCTCCAGATTAAGTGGGTGCAATCGCACATCTGGCGCCTGTGCTCCACTCGCCCTTACCTTGTCCTAAAACAACTCCCCAGTGAAGCAGTTCCATGGCAGGTTTTTGGCCATCTGCCCTGGATGCCATGGAAACGCACCCTGAAAACGCATGAGCAGTGCAGTTGTTCCACTCCATTTCCAGCATGTCCTTTGTTCTTCCCCAACCCCCACAGACATATGCTTCAGTGCCCCCATCGAACCAGCCAGGAGAGTGTGCGTTTGTCAGTTTCTGTGCATCACACAGCAGGACTTAGGGAAAAAGCACCCAATCCAGCTGCGGGTCCGTGGCTGTGGCACATTAGCAATGTGGATGACCAACCACAGGCTCGCAGCACTATGATGCTGCCTTAGCAGCCACCATCTGATAAACCCAAAGCCGCTCAAAATCAAGCAGCTTTTAAAAAGCTGAGATCCTGCTGCAGCAACCTGCCCATCTGATTGCACCCATAGACCCTAGACACGTGAAAAAGGTTTGTGACATCTATATAACAGTATGTATAAAATATCTCTAGCAAAAATATATACACCAGTTTGTGAAACACGGTTCTCCCCTTGTCACTCCATTTAATGATAGCTCTTGAACACATGAAACTGTCTTTCACTGAGCCAGGCTAGTGGTTTACCAAGGTCAGTTTTCTGACTAGTAGTGGCTATCTCTCAGAGAGCAGTCATCCACATCACCTACTACACTATCATTTGTCTGGAGACAACGAGGTTTGGACCTTCTACATGCCAAACAGATGCTGAGCCGCAGCCTCTCCAGCAGTTTCATTAAAATGAACAAATTTGGCTGTCCTAAGCTGTCTTGTATTCCAACAACAGTGTATTTTTTTCAAGCAGAAACCTTTCACACAAAGGGTAAGAAGTGGTTGAATGGGGGGGGGGGTCAGATCAGTGCCTCTAGACAAGAAGGCAGGAAACGGACCTTGACGAACAGCGAGGTCTTCTCATCAATAACAGCAGAACGAACTATTTTTAAAAGAACCCACAAAGATACAAGGTCCAAGGTTTTTACAGTTATGATTACAGTTTTGCTTTAGTTATAATCGGGTCTCTGCAACAGGAAAGACAGGCTAGATTTGGAATGTCAATATCAGGGCTTTTTTATAGCATGAACTCCTTTGCATATTAGGCCACACACCCCTGATGTAGCCAATCCTCCAAGAGCTTACAGGGCCCTTGGTACATGGCCTACTGTAAGGATTGGCTACATCAGGGGCGTGTGGCCTAATATGCAAAGGAATTCCTGCTACAAAAAAAAAGCCCTGGTCAATATTATTCCACATGTTCTCATCGTTTGACAGACAAGCTGGACTATATAACGATTCCTACGCTGATTTGATGTATAGATGTACCACATCTTCTGTTCTGAGAAGCTCTGGAAAGTTCTGGCAGACAACAAGGATTAGTTTCCATGGATTAGTTGTAGGCAGAGGTCACTTTGTAGAAAAATAGGTGGTGGAGCTCATCCAGGGATTGTTATGCAGCTGCACCTACTATTCAATGGACAAGGTGGGGAGGAGGAGGGGGAACCCTCAGAAAGGTTCAGGAGCTGTGCTTCTGTGAGCTCCTGCTGAATCCGAGGCCTGGTTGTAGGTCTACTAGGGGCATCTGGTTGACCATCAAGCAAAGCAGGATGTTGGACTAGATGGACCATCGCTCTGAGCCCCTGCTGCTGCCCATATTTTCTTAGAAATTTGCTTTACAAGCCAAAAACCAGCTACTCTCCAATAGCTTCCAGTCAACATTGCCTAGAGGCACACAAAATATAAATCAGCTAAATTGTGTGAAGAACATAGAAGTGATACTAAATTCGAATCCTACATTGTGGAATACAGACAGGTTCACCAGTGAACCTGTCAAGATGTTCATCAAGATGTTACTCCATACAAACCATCAAAGATGTTCTATAAATACTACAGGTCTCCTTTGTCTTATTTCATTACTTATGCAGGAGATTGAATAAAGTTTCACCGGCAGCTGTGAATGTCTTAATTTCACACGGCAACTTTTATGATTTACATAATGGATGTTTTTAAAATAACACCGTGCAACTGTGTTTGTTCTCAGATGTATAATGATAAGGATGATAAACCTGCCCAGAGTTGTGCTAATAAGTTGTATTGATTCCTTATGAGACTTAAATAAGTCTAGCTGCCTGCGGGCTTGTAGCAAACAGCACAGTATAAACTTATGTGTCTGTCGGTGTGTAGTGATTTTCTATTCTCCTCTCTAACGTAATATGCAATGTATTGCATTAGTGAGCAACTTCCTTAGTTGCAGAAGAGAAATTAAAAGCTCCTTCCTCCTTGTTTGCAAATTTTAGAGCTTCTGAGTTATCACCAATTTATGTTTTGTTAGTCTGGACAACCCAGGCCAACCCAATCTCGTCAGATCTCAGAAGCTTAAGCAAGGTCAGCCCTGGCTGGTATTTGGATGGGAGACCTCCAAGGCCTGCTGGGGTCATGATGCAGAGGAAGGGGATGGTGGACCTCCTCTGAACGTCTCTTGCCTTGGAAACATAGGTGTTGCCATATGTCATCTATGACTTGAGAGCAAAACAAACAAGAGTTCCAATTAAAGAGTCAGGTGCAAACTGAGAGCCAGTTTGGTGCAGCGGTTAAATGTGCAGACTCTTATCTGGGAGAACCAGGTTTGATTCCCCACTCCTCCACTTGCAGCTGCTGGAATGGCCTTGGGTCAGCCCAAGAGATGTCCTTGAAAGGGCAGCTACTGTAAGAGCTCTCTCAGCCCCACCCACCTCACAGGGTGTTTGTTGTGGGGGAGGAAGGTAAAGGAGATTGTGAGCTGCTCTGAGTCTCTGAGATTCAGAGTGGAGGGCGGAATATAAATCCAATGCCGTCGTCTTCATCATATTAATTCAAGTGTTTGTCATACATTAGTTCCTGGTGGGGCTTTTTTTTCTAGAAAAGGCCCAGCAGGAACTCATTTACATATTAGGCCACACCCCCTGACACCAAACGTTCCTGTGCATTCTTGCTATTAAAAAAAAGAACCCTGGTTACTGGAAGAAAACAAACAGGCTGAACCAACCCACATTGCATTCCAAAGGGACTGTGTATTCAACATGCTGGAAATCACAAGTTGAGCTTCAGATACAGGGAACTGAGGGTTATGGGAGATCTAGGTTAAAAAATAAGAGGCTTTTTATGGCTGAACTGGGAATCCAGCGGACTCCACATGCTCCACATACATAGATTTTATGTAAGTGAAATATATGTATGAACATACCTGACCTGCAAAGTCATTCCAGTTCACAGCACATCTATATTTTTATGTAGTAAGAAAGCTCCTTGCCATGGCAGTCATGTTACTACAGTGATCATTTCATCTCTATCCACAAGAAACTGCTTTCTACTGATTCATACCGTTGGGCTATCAAGGTCAGTCCGGTCTACTCTGACGGGCTGCAGATATCTAGAGCAGGGGTGTCAAACATGCAGCCCGGGGGCTGAATCAGGCTCCTGAGCAACTGGCTGTCATCTGCTTCCTTCTCCCTCTCTCTTGCTTCCTTCTGCATCATAGCTTGCTTTGCAAAGCTTGCTCAATTGCACAGGAGCTACAGAGCTAAGCCTCTTATTTTCTCCATTGGCTGAGGCTCCTCCCTTGGGGAGGAAGTGGGGGAGGCAGAGCTTGTTTTTCCAGGCTCTCTCAATCACACAGCAGAGTTACTGAGCCAAGCCTCTCTTCCTTCTATTGGCTGAGGCTCCTCCCCCACCAGTCCCTTGGGGAAGGAAGGAAAGAACCAGAGCTTCCTTTGTACAGTCCCCTGGATCCCATAAGAGAAATACAAAGAAAGCACCTTTAAAACGAATGAGTGCTAATGTTTCAAGCATGTTTTAAGTTTATAAATATATATATATTTAATTGTGTTTGTCTGTGTCCTTTATAAAGTTTATACCTCTGCTACCTAATCTTAAATAGCTACCCACATGGGCTGGCCCAACATGACCCCGCCCAACCAGACATGGTCTGGCCCAACAAGGTCTCATTTATGTCAGTTCTGGCCCTCATAACGAATGAGTTCGACGCCCCTGAGTCTCAGGCAGAGGTTTGTCATTTTACCTACTCTGTCAGCCTTCTCACTAGAGATGCTGAGGGTTGAACCAGGGGGACCTTCTGTGTGCAAAGCTCTGCTACTGAGCTCCCTTTGCACATTGCAGAAACTGCTAGACTGTAGACTGGGGTAATAACCTGTGGAATTTAGAGTACTTTGAGGGGAGAATCGATTTAATCTTTTTTCATCTGTCCTTATTTGCATCAAAGACTTGTTCTTGAAACACAGCTTTAGTCCTCATGTGTTTAATACTGGCGGCCTTCAATTATTTCTCAACTTTATTACCCAAAAGTAAACTGACGTCTTGCAGTGAACATAATGAATTTGCACTCTATTCAAACAAATCCAATTTAACGTAACATTTTAAGAACAGCTTTATTTAGAATATTATAATGCGCATGCTGAACTTCCTTATTTGGTTGCACAAAGGCTGGAGGGGGAGGGAAGAGGATTACTCTTCTAGCAGCTCACTGCTGTATTTCAGATGAGAAATGGACTTTAGCTGTGAATTCCTCTCTAGCACTTTGCATCCCATTATTATGCAGACACAATTCTTATTGAACTGTTGAGAGCTATCTGAAGAAGGTCTAGTCCAAATCCTGGTAATAGTGCTGGTGAAAGTGCCATCATGTCACAGCAGACTTATGATGACCCCATAGGGTTTTCAAGGCAAGAGCTGAACAGAGGTGGCTTGCCATTGCCTGCCTCTGCAAAACTACCATGCGTTTCCTCACATGGTCTCCCATCTAAGTACTATAACCAGGGCCAACCCTGCTTAGCTTTTGAGAGCTGATTAGATCAGGCTAGCCTGGGCTATCCAGGTGATAATACTCAATATTCTACTCATGTCTATTCAGTGGGGCTATCTGCAAGGAAAGTGTTCTTAGGATTGCACCCCAAACACTGCTGTGTTCAAGCAGTATGTTTGTTGTCACTGGGGGCAGGTGGAGCAAGTAGCAGTCAGAGACATGGCTTTGTCAGTGGTGGCACCTCATCTGTGGAATGCCTTCCACCTCGAGGCTCACCAGACAACTATCTGACTTTCTTTTAGGAGACAGGCCAAAGCATTTCTCTGTACCCAGAGTTTTAATTAAGGAGATCCATCTTTTTCTAGCTGTTTATGGTCCGCTTTGAGCCCAAGGATTGTTTTACCAGTACCATTTTAGATAGTTCTTTTGAATACTGCTTTGATGCTTGAGCTTGTTTTTACTGGCTTTACTTTTTTATTATTTGCTTGTTGCCATTGTTTTATTGTTTTAGCTGTGAGCTGCTTCGAGCAGCTTCTGCAGAAGGGATGTACACATTTCCTCAATAAAATAAGTAAATATGCACATATCACCCTTTCATCCTGGAAGTGGTCCAAAGGCAATTTAGTATAAATTTAAAACATATAAAATACACTGTATTAATAAAATGGGAAATGAGTGCCTACCAGAATAGGAGCTATCCATTTCCTTGAGAAGCCGAGAAAAAATGAACAGAAGCACATGAATGGCATACATCATTTTTAGCAGTCATTTTGCAGCAGAACGGCTAAGAATATTACCAGGGACTCCAGGCAAAATGTCTCTCTTACCCTCCTTCCGCACATTACCAAGACCCAGCCAAAGTGTCATATGAGAGTAGGGTTGTCAACAGGCCTGGAGGAAAATATCCTATCAATTTAATAGATGCTTAATGTGTAGAAATGGACAGCTGAAGCTTTTCATGGCATGGAGGCAAGGAACATCCCCTGGTAAATAACATTGCATTCAGCTTCTATTAATGGTAGGTAGGTAGGTAGGTAGGTAGGTAGGTAGGTAGGTAGATAGATAGATAGATAGATAGATAGATAGATAGATAGATAGATAGATAGATAGATAGATAGAGAGAGAGAGAGAGAGAGAGAGACAGACAGACAGACAGACAGACAGACAGACAGACAGACAGACAGGGGAGGGAGGGATGGATGGATGGATGGATGGATGGATGGATGGATGGATGGATGGATGGATGGATGGATGGCTTTTTTGCAGCAGGAACTCCTTTGCATATTAGGCCACACTCCCTGATCTAGCCAATCCTCCAAGAGCTTACAGGGCTCTTAGTAAAGGGCCTACTGTAAGCTATTAGATGATTGGCTAAATCAAGGGGGGGGTGTAGCTTAATATGCAAAGGAGTTCCTGCTACAAAAAAGCCTGGATAGATGATAGATAGATGTGTGTGTGTGTATGAGAGAGAGAGAGAGAGAGAGAGAGAGAGGAAATTATGACACTGTTAGTATCAACAGACAAAATAACTGGTTCT
This sequence comes from Heteronotia binoei, assembly GCF_032191835.1. Lineage (NCBI taxonomy): Eukaryota > Metazoa > Chordata > Lepidosauria > Squamata > Gekkonidae > Heteronotia > Heteronotia binoei. The sequence continues at coordinate 28,829,347 of NC_083238.1, forward strand.
CTCTATATGTATTGTATTTCCATTCACATATACGTGCCTCACTTCCATGAAGGACACAGAGCTATGTACATAATGCTCTCTTTTGTGTTGTGATATGTTACAGAGAGTGATTGGCCCAAGGTTACACTTGGTCCTTCCCTGTTCCTCAATAAAGGTCCTGTTAAATTTGTGCTCCAGTGCCTTCCCTGGCTGCACAGGCACCAAGACGACCATGCTCTTCCCCTGAAATTTGTACCATTAGTCCCCTCTCTCCGAGAAGTCCTGGCTCATAGCATTTAGTTGTGTGTCTTCTTAAAGATGACCTATCTTGGCCAGCTGGCAAATGCCAGAAGGCACTGGGATGTTCCTTAGGAGGATATTCCAAAAGTATACATGTCTGCTGCTTCCTGTGTGGACCATACCTTACTTCTTTTGAGTTACAGGGAGACTACTTACATAATATAAAAGATCAGATGAACTCTTAGAATTGGGGGACCGGACTAGCAAACGCAGTCCTGATCAGGGCTTTTTTTTTTTTGTAGAAAACCCCCAGCAGGAACTCATTTGCATATTAGGCCACATCCCCTGGCATCACCATTATTTCACACAGAGCTTTTTTGTAAGGAAAGTCCAGCAGGACTTCGTTTGCATATTAGGCCACACACCCCAGATGCCAAGTTAGCCAGAACTGCATTACTGCTCAAAAAAGCCCTGGTCGTTGTTCTTCTTTCATATGGGATGGATCTGGATTAAATTGATGGTTTCCACTGATTCTCTCCTCCTGATCCCCCTCATGTCATCCGGCAGGGTCTCCAGTTCCCCAGGGGCAACATTGCAGGGACATCAATGGGTTGCTGTGAGGGAGGGGAGGCAGGGCAATTCCATTTTGCTGTTGGAAAGTTTAGTCTGGCTCCAACCAATGTTCAATTTCTGTAGTGATGTTGCACAACAAAGGCCAATGTACGTGTGCGGAGGGAGGTTAGGTGTCTGCGGGTTGCTTTTTCCCTAGTTCGAGTTGCCACTGTTGCCGGGGTTTTTTCTACGTTATCATTTGTGCCTTTGCAAACATTTCAGTGGGATTTTAATTACAAATGACAGTCTGTTGTCTTAATAACTAGATTTATAGAAACAACACTTTTATGCCAGGATTGCATTCTGAGAAATGAAACGCGGGGGGGGGGGGGGGGGGGGGGGGCGAGTTCAGTGTAGACAAATGTTCTGTTTATTTTTATCCTTTTTCTGTTCACATAATGGCAGCCATACAAGTTTTTAAACCAGTTGTTGCAAACATATTTGTCCTGCCAGTTTTGAGGCAAACCAGAAAGAATCCAAATAGATTCAGTGTACTGGTAAATCAAGACCAGATTCTTGTGACGAGAGATGAGCTGATTGGGCCATATTCTTTTTATTTGGATTTTGTACATTACTGAAATTCTCTGATTTGTTTCCTTTCCTTGATGATGATGACCTCCGTCTTTACATAATTTGTACATAAACAGGGGTCATTTCATAGAAAAAGCGGTGCCAGAGCTTATTAGCACACCTTATTTTCATAACTTATTTGCATACGCTACACACCCCTGACATCACCGGAAAGCGTACTAAATGATATCAGCTCAGCATTTACCTTAAAATTCTTCTTGAATTATAATTGTCATAATAAAACCTTTCTCCCATCATACTTTTAAAATTAATTTCTCCCATGTGGCCACAGTGGCATGATGATGATTTCCATTTGTCTGCTTTATATGTTTTGGTTGTTTTCTCTTTTTTTGTGCAGAACAATGAAGCCCAGGAGCAAGTATTTGCGGGAGGGGGGAGGTTTAAGAAAGAAAGAGCACAATACAATTTAAAGGTTCCAGAGCTCTGCTCCTGTGAGCTCCTGCCCAAAATGAGGCCTTCAACTGACACAAAAATAGGTTAAATTTAACAGGAAAAAATCATGGTGAGGATTGAGAAACTGGTGTGAAAATAGAGCTTCACATTTCTCACCTGGAAGAAATGGTATCATAATGGAGATATTCAGATCCACCAGGCCACAGTCTAAATTTGACTTCTTCTCTACTTGTGTCTCCTGAAATGATGATGAATTAACATACATGGAACTGAGTGAGTAGACAGGGGAAATAACTCTGGGACGCGGGAAAAGATGGAGAGGCAAGGAACAGCTACAAGATGTGACTTGGCAGAGAAGCAAAGGGTGAGGAGAGTCAGTTCAAGAGGGACAGAGAGTTGAAGAGTTTCAAGCAGATTTGTTAATAGAGACTTTTCTATATTACTCCTGCCCAAAACATTACTACTCCCCCTAGGGTTGCCAGGTCCAACTCAATAAATATCTGGGAACTTTGGGGGTGGAGCCAGGAGCAAGGTTTCTGGCTACAAACTTTGGATGCTGTTTAATGACCATCTTCATTAAGGGAGTTCTGGCAATCACATTTAGAGGGACCGCATGCCTTTTAAATGCCTTCCCTCCATTTGGAAATAATGGATAGGGTCACTTCTTTGGGGGCTCATTGAATTGGACCCCCTAGTCCAATCTTTTTGAAACTTGGAGGATGTTTTGAGGAGAGGCACTGGGCGCTATGCTGAAAATATGGTGCCTCTACCTAAAAAACTGCACCCCCCCCCCAGAGCCCCAGATACCCACAGATCAGTTCTCCATTATACCCTATGGCATTTAGTCTCCATGGGTATAATGGAGTGTCCAGCAGACATTTCCCCATCACCACTTCCTGATAACCCTGGAGCAGAGGTAGAGCCTCCAAACTGGGAGATCCCCTGCCCCAGCTGGGGATTAGCAACCCTAGTTGCCAGCCTCCAAGTGGGGCCTGGAGATCTCCCACTGTTACAACTGATCTCCATGGTCAGTTAACTAACAAATTGTCATGCTTTATTGAAAGACACAACATTGAAAGATATATTAATACAATGCAGTTAATCCACACTATCAATTAGATCCTCAAAGTGAAAATAATTCCTATACGTTGAAAAATGTTCAGTCCGAAAAACTTATCCAGTCCAATCAAGTGCTTGTTCATAATTCTCTTGCAGTGAGCCTAGTGCCATGTGAAACATCTGATTCAGGTAAATTTAGGCCATCTCAATCTCCTCCCAGCAGTCGGTTTGAAACATACATGTCAGAACTGCCCAACTGTACCGAGTGAGAGCTATTATGGACAGCCTTCTTGCCACATGGAGCTTTGTCCACATTGTTCTGTTCTGAGCAGCCACCGCGGGGAAGGGTGGACCTATGGGCTGGGTCTAAGAGAAGGTTATTAATAGAACAAAGTGCCCAGGGTTATCTTCCTTGGGCATTTCCAAGGAAGCGTCAGGACTACTTAATACAGTACCTGACTTGGGAGTGAAATCCCAAATAAAAAACACAAAATATACAATCTGCTATTTTCTATATACCAGTAACCAGACTTAATTTCTCCCTGTCCAAAGACGCACCATCCATCTCAACACACTAGCCTGGAGTGAATATTGATTAACGATCGCATATGCAAACACAGGGTCATTATTCAAAGCATTTATACTTCAGTAACTCTCCTCAGGCAGAAATGCTCTGTGGACCAAAACAAAACCTTCGTTGAACATTACTTATATCCAGTTTATCCAGTTCTGTTGCCGTCACAGTATCGGGAATTTTGTCCATATGTGTAAGAGGTTCCTAAACACCCTCCAACCCTAGACTTTCTCTTGATGATTATGGATCATTTTGATATGCTCTGAGAAATGTACCAAAATACAAATTGTTAGTAGACTGGATACACATTGGATTTGATGTAAGCTTGCTAAAATCCTGCGTGTATATTTCACTACACAAAGATACTTTGCAGTGCGAAGCTTTTGCCACCACATAGCAAGATGTTCTGAAATCCTGAAAATAAATGGGAATTACAGGGTAATCTAGGGAATTCATGCACAGTGGCTAAACACAGATCTTATATTCCTTTAAAGCATAATTCCTGGCTTGGGTGACGCGCTCCTTAGAGACTTACAAAACAGAAACGGTGCCACTGCAGTGAGCATTAGTCATGCACACCCATGCACAGAGGTTCACATCATCACCACTGAAATGTTCCCGCTAATGAAAGGAATTTCTCGCAAGTCTTCTTGAGCTTTCTCAGACTAATCCTATGCATATTTATTCGCACATCAGTCCTGCTTTATTCAGTGGGGCTTACTGCCAGATAAATGTGTGCAGGAAAGCAACCTTAATCTTATGAGCTACCGTTAATGGTCAGTGTGACATGGTATCTCGTTTCTGACCATGGCCTGTGCTACACAGGAAATGTCCCTAAGTATAAACCATTTCACAGTGCTCCAGTTGCAGTTACTTGACCTTAGCATATCGTAATTTAAGCTTTGGTAGATTCTAAAAATGGCTATGTGTTATCTCAGCACTTTGGCTTGTGGACATCATCGTTTTTTATTTTCTACTGCTCTCAGGGCCGGCCCTGCCACCACTAGGCAAACTGGGCAATTGTCTAGGGCGCCAGCCTTCCGGGCACCGAATTGGGCATTCCCATGTGACTCGATGATGTTATCGGTGCGGGGGAGTGCCGGAAGTCGGCCTTGCCTAGGGTGCCAGACAGTCTAGGACTGGCCCTGGCTGCTCTAAACTTAGTTATGTGGATGGCCAACACCACAGTATGGGTCAGAGAATTCATACATATGAATGTGTGAAGCGGATCTGTAGTGAGATGAGAGGCGGGTGGGTGGGACAGAAGGCGACATGAGAGTTATGATGATGGAAAGAGGTTCCTGCATCTTCATGGCTAGGAAGAAGGGGGGAAGATGGCTCTGTACTGGAACAGGGGCCTCTTTTCCAGATGTGAGAGAGAACACGCCAGCCCTTTGATGAATTAACACCTATCTCTTTTTTTTGTATTTTTGTGTGTGTGTGCACCTGGAAGTCATAGTGACCTCTGGTGACTGAACCCTACTTAGGGCCTGGAAGATATTCAGTCAGGCGGCTGAACAAAGCCTACCGCTGCCTCCTGGTATGCCAAGGAGGTCTCCCATCCAAGTACTTGCCAGAGTTGACTCTGCGCAGCTTTTGAGATATGACAAGAATGGGCTTGCCTGGGCCATGCAGGCCAGGGCGATGTGCTAACAACTCTTGATTGGAGGGTGTGGGTTGGCAGTCTGGAGACCCAAAGCCTAGCACCCAGCATGGTTGAAGATCCCAGAGCACACGTGGAGGTGGGGGGCTGAGAAGGAGAGCTGCTCCTTTGCTTGAGGCTTCTGCCTTGCTTCCTTCTGGTTTTCATGCTTGGTTGGGATTTATGCGGACTTTGCGTTTGCCTTGAAGGATGAAGGGGGGCATGATGTGAAAGGGAGAAGCAGGTGCACCAGGGTGGGCAGATCAGATGCAACATGGATTGCAGGTATTGTACTGTCTTTCTGTTTATTTTCCTTGGTGTGCCTCCATTCTGACCTGTGCAATACCCTGAGTTTATGCCTGGCAGAAATAAAGTCTTCTTTAACTTGAGAGTTTGCACAAGTCCTTACCCAGCTGCCTGGCTTCTTAGCATGCTACTGAGCAATCTACTTGTGAGTGAGGCTGGCTATCAGCAACCAGGCAGGAGGGGGAGGCTGGCTTTTAGAAGAAGAAGAAGATATTGGATTTATATCCCGCCCTCCACTCCGAAGAGTCTCAGAGCGGCTCACAATCTCCTTTACCTTCCTCCCCCCCAACAAACACCCTGTGAGGTGGGTGGGGGTGGGTGGGGCTGGAGAGGGCTCTCACAGCAGCTGCCCTTTCAAGGACAACTTCTGCCAGAGCTATGGCTGACCCAAGGCCATTCCAGCAGGTGCAAGTGGAGGAGTGGGGAATCAAACCCGGTTCTCCCAGATAAGAGTCCACACACTTAACCACTACACCAAACTGGCTCTCTGGCTCATTTTACCCAAAATGGTGGCAGTGATCAGAAAGGCCGGCAGCAAAAGAGTGGCTAGCCTTGCCCACAATGTGACAGAGACCACGACAGGCTTTGTGTGTGTGTATGTGTGTTCTTTAATTGTTGCATTTTATGTAACGTATGCGCATGGGTGGAATTTTAGCAGGAGCTCCTTTGCATATTAGGCCACACACCCCTGATGTAACCAATCCTCCAAGAGCTTACAAAAAAAGCCTTATCTTAGATTGGCTACATCAGGGGGTGTGGCCTAATATGCAAAGAAGCTGCTGCTAGAATTCCACCCCTGAGTATGTGTAACTGTAATCCATTTGCCCTTAAGTCATGTGCCCATGTATTTACAATAGATACACTGTGTTTCAAACATTAGAACATCTGGCACGGGCATCATATGTGCATTCTTGTGCCAGAGCAGGGACACCTGAGGAATGTGCAAAAATAAAAGAAATCTAAGCATACTTTCACTGCATAGTTACTAACTGCTGTGTACTAGAGGAAAGTTCTTGCCAAGCTACTAATCCAAGGAAGAACAGATGCTTCCAAAGGTAGCACTAGATCACTGGCAAGCATGAGCTATAGAAATGTATTACACAAGATTTGTTGGCTTTTGGGATGCTTCTAACCACTACCATCCAAAATAGTGTGTATTACTTTAAAAGTCCTGCATGATCTGGGGTCAGCATACTCTTTCCCATCTGAATCTGCCCATCTGTTGAGATCACCAGCAAAGGCCCCGCTCTGTGATTCCCTATGATCTGAAGTGAAATGATTGAGTGCAAAGGACAAAGCCAGCTAAGTAGGGGGCCCAAGGTCGAGAAACTTCCTCACCACACTTGGTTCCAACTTCGTGATATTTTAGGCTCCAGGGAAAACATTTTTTTTTCTCCTTTATGTCATGGAGATTTACCATCCTGCTATCCTTTCTGCTAGGAGTTGCGCTGTTGAATTCATGGTTCCTTTTTGAGGTATTTTCTTGGATGTTTTCTTTGATTCTTTGCTGCTGCTACTGCCAGGGGCATTTTTGAGTGTTTTTAAATACCTCTCTCTCTCTCTCTCTCTCTCTGTTAATCTGCTCATTGTTTAATTATTTTGGTGGTATTGTTTTTGTTGCTATTTATATTTTTTCTGCATCTTATTTTGAAAGCTCCCTCACAGCGACTTGGATGAAAGGGCAGAATGGAAATGTGTTAAACAAACAAACACTATAGAAAGGAAGAGCTATCAGCACAATTCTTGTCTACTGCGGAATCTGTTTGCCTGTGGCAGAAACATTTCCACATCACTTTCGCCTTTCCTCAGTCTGAACTTTCTGACCCTTCCTCTGGCCTCCTCGACCTCTGTAATTGGACTGCCATGTGCTATGGAAACGAGCAAAGCAAATAGCATTTGTGCATTTATTTCATATCACGATTGTTTTTTTCTTATTCAGATGAGTGGAATCAGTGGGACTTCTGCATTTCCTTTTTAAAACTGATTTGGAAATTAATGCACATGATGCCTTTCTACAATAAGACTATGGACTCTAGATAAATATGGAGTCCAGGAAATAGTTCCCCGGTCTGACTCAGGAAATATCTGTGGACTTAGGAGGTAGAGCCCAGAGACTTTAGGGATGGAGCCAGGAGCAAGGGCGTGACAAGCACGAATGAACTCCAAAGGGAGTCCTGGCCATCACATTTAAAGGAACCGCACTCCCTTCATTGGAAATAAGGGAGGATGGAGGCATCTTCTTTAGGAGCTCATAGAATTGGACCCCCTGGTCCAATTTTTTTGAAACTTGGGAGGGGGAGATAGAAGAAGCACCAGATACTATGCTGAAAATATGGTGCATCTACCACAAAAAACATCCCTCCCAGAACCCAAGATACCCATAGATCAGTTCTTCATTATTGTCATGAGCCCTGATGAGGGGGAGCTGGAAGGGTTAACAGACCTGGAAGAGTTGCCAGCCAGTTCCTCAGCTGAACAAACAGTAGCTGGCCCATCAATCACTCTCCAGGCACCAGTGTCAGCTGTTGACGATCAATCTCTTCCAAGCTCTCCTCCTCCCATCTCAAGAGTTCGGAGCAGGCTTTGGAAAGAACTTTCAGAGCAAAGATATGAGCACGCCGATGCTTCAGATCTCTCAGCCCTGAGTTCTAACAGAGTCACTGCCACCCAGGGAGCAGGCTGATTGAGGCTTCTATATAGCTCCCACCCAGGACCGAGTAACCTTGTGGAAGCAACAAGTCTATCCTCTGGCTTGCATCCATGCTCCTTCCTGATTCCTGATCCTGACCTGCTTGATTTCCTTAGCACACTGACCTTTTGGCTTCTGGACACTGACTTCTGATTCTGGTTTGATTCTGCATTGGTGACTTGGCTCCTGCTTGATTTCCTGGACTTTGACCTTGGACTGGCTTTGGACTCCTGCCTGCCTGAGCCCTGAGAACGTGACAATTATGCCCTATGGGGACCAGTCCCATAGGGTATAATGAAGTGTTCAGTGGACATTCTCCCCCCCCCCCGCTTTCTACTAACCCTGAAGTGGGGGGGAGGGCCTCTAAACCAGGGGATCCGCTGCCCCCAACTGGGGATTAGCAACCCTACCAGGAAACTTAGCTTGGAGGATCTATTTGAATAGCATAGGCCTTTGTTGACACTTACAGTACAATGGGAGAAGTAAAAGGAATACATTGCCAGATCCAAAAAGGTGATGTTCAAATAAGTACAAAAACCAGTGCTGCGTGTGTTTTGTGAATAAGGCTGCCAAGCTCCCATCGAGGGTTGACAATTAGTGGAGAATGTATTAACATATTATGTACACAAGAATGTTCTACTGCACTGTATTTATTAATGCCAGTGGAGACTGGAAATGCATTGAAAGAGTAAATGATGGTTTATGGATTGATCCTATGCATGACAGTTCAGAAGTAAGCCCCTCTGGATTCCGTGGGGTCTGCTCCCTAATAAGTATATCTAGAAATAAGTGCTTGGCTGTAATAGAGTGTTTCCATCCCAGGAGTAGCATTTGTTAATTAGTAGCTCCTGAAATGGTTTTTAACCTTACAGTTTTAAAACACATCCAAGCGGAAAAACAATGTTTGATTTTTTTTTTCCTGCTGAGGTTTCACTGTTAAAAGTACTGACAGTTCTGATCCCAGAATCCTTATTGGTTGCTGATCAACTCAAATACAAGCCAATTCCAGACCTGTATTTGCAGGGGGGGGAGGGTACATGAAATATGTATACTCTGAACTAAAACTTCAAGCTGTTTCAGTCACAATAACCCTTTTCTTGACAAAAAAAAAAATGTGAGAAAATATAATTGTTTAATGTGTGACAGTTATTTCTGCACATTTCCTGGGGAACCAAATCAAATGGTTGCCAATGACAACCTAAATTATTTTTGTAATACGTTTTTATCCCTTCCTTCCTTCAAGGAACTCAGGGTAATTTTCACTGTTCTCCGTTCTTGCAATTTAGTTTTACAGCAGCCCTGTCAGTTCAAGATGTGTGAGAGAGTGACTGGCCCAAGGTCACCTGATGAATTTCATCCGAGTGGGGATTTGAAAAAGAGGTTTCTTGATCCACTGCTCTAAAATGCTGTCTTTCTTGAATCGAGCATCAGCCACGTGAGCCTTGCAGAGTAACAATGATAAATTTATGTCCCTGACAGAAAGGGTCAGGAAGGGGGAAAACAAAGAGAGAAAAGGGTAAGAAGAGACAAATGTGGACTCAGGCTAAAATATGGAGCCCACTGGTCCACAGATGAACAAACAGGGTAATGGGCTAACAAGATTAGACAGAAAGTTCAAAAATAAATGTTTGAATTTTTTCACTCACTGGTGAATTCCCCATCCATCAATGGTGAGTCCGTAGAGTCTGTCACTATTTTAAATCCTTCTCCTGAAAAGTACTATATAATACCTTGTCATTTTGCCATTAAACATAAGAATGTCAGTCTAGAAGTATCCTGATTTCTCTTACAAATGATGAGTATTCCCATATTGGCAGTTTGTTTCTGTTGTTTGTTTTTTGTGTTGCTCCTTGAGATAAGTATCATTTGCTAGCTGGAAACTGGAAACCACTTACTCTGGATTAATCCAATTGAGAGCAGCAGGAGTACTAGTGTAAAGGCGTAGAGAATCATTGTCACTCTCTGCATGTCGAGAATAAAGCTGTAAATAAAATTACCAGATAGGTATATTATTTGAGTGGCATATTCTCTCTAAATTAGAACAGTAGAAGAGAAGGTTTTTATACTCTGCTTTTGTCTACCGTATGGAGTCCCAAAGCAGTTTACAACCTCCTTTTCTTCCTCTCCCCACATGAGGTAGGTGGGGCTGAGGATGTGACTGGTCACCCAGCAGGCTTTATGTGGAGGAGTGGGGGAACAAACCCAGTTCTTCCAAATTAAATCAAATTCACTTTTGCAAATTAGAGGTGTAGTGGTTACTTATGAATCAGACCAAATCTCTTCTACTTCAATTGTAAAGACTGGTTTGGTGGAGTTTTATGGAACTGTGATGACATTGAGAAGGCAACTTTTGTTTCTTAGAGTTCTGATGTATGGAACATAGTAAAATATGGAGGCACAATGAAGCATGAATGTCCAACAAAAGAAGTAAGTTGGTCTTCACAGGTTACATGAGGCCACCACATTACAGATCAGCACAATGTGTCACAAGAATTAAAAGGTAGAAATCTGTGCAAAGCCAATAATTCTGCAGTCTTTTATTTTGATTGAAAGATAATATATAAAATACACATCATTAAATAAACTGAAATGTAACATTCTCAATATTTCTATTGTTATCTGTTAACTTAAAGGTTAACTACTGAGAACAAAACACAGAATTTAAATGAATCGGCAAGATAATAGCTGGGTAGCCTGAGCTTACCTTGTCAGATGACTAGGTGGGCCAGGCCTGCCTTGAATTCCACTCTCCTGACCCTATGGGAGGATTTCTTACTCAGTATCATTTATCAAACAGAGGGTTTGGCCATCTGTCTATACATTTTCATTTTTTTTCCCATTCATCCTCATCTCTAGCATTAAATCTACAGATTTCACATCTGCCCAGCTGTCTTTGATAAGGTTTGAGCAGTGTATTTCCGACTATTATTCAAGATGATAATTTCCCATACCACTCTATAAAAGTAGAAGCTTATAAAAAGAGTGATTTGCAAGCCAAACTGCTGCAGTGGATATTTTGCTTAAAGAAGCACAATTTCTATTTTATGACAATGCCCTAGTTTCTAAGGTGCTTGAATCTCTACATATTCTTTGCTATGGACACTAATTTGGCCTTTTAAATATTCTACTTAAGAGCACTAACTTTGTTTCAGGGGTATCCTCTTCACAGGGATTTCAAACTATGTTTATTTTAACTGTCCGCTGGTTTTTGCCACACAGTTTATGACTGGCAGTAGCTGGGATCATATCCTGGATGGTCATCTGAGCCCTGGAAGTTAACGCTAGACATCTAATCCCTGGCTTCCGTCTCAAGTGTACATTTGTCACCAGATTAGAAGCCAGTAGCCAAACGATCATCTTGATCTTTGTGTAGAAGTGCTGTTTGCCTGATTCTGTAGCGAAACTTTAGGTTCTTGGCTTCAGGGATCCCTTGAGGAGTAGAGTTGCAGGAATAAATGTGACAGGATATTCGTTCAGCTAGGATTCTCATTTTCTGTAGAAGATTTATTGATTTGAATTCATTCATCATCCCAGCTGAGGAACAGAAGAAAGTAATGAAGTATATAATGGAGAAAACAACTTTTAAAAGAAATTTCTTCAGAAAATCATTAGTTGTTTTTCTCCTTTAGTGCTCTCTGGGAAAAAAAAATAGGTTAATTTTGTCATCTCAGCCGTGAACAAAAAAATGTTTTAACAATAGCTCTGTGTTTTCTGCAATTTGGGTGGCTTTTCTACCTGTGTTCCAACTCTATTCAAGCAAGAAATAATATATTTAGTACCAATTTTTAAAATCTCTATCAAAAATTGACTCTTTCAAATGCGCCTATGCGATGAACCACAGGCTCTATTAATAATAAATAGTAAATTATGTCTCTGATCACTGATATGACCAAACAGGGAATGATCCACATTCCAGAGACTATATTTACAACAGTCAATAATTATTTTATTAATCTATTCCAGTCTTGGAGACACTTGGTGCCATCTCTGAGGCAGACTTGGTAAAACTTCCCTTCCAAATCCACCTTGAAAAAAAACAGCATTTTATTAGATTGTCTTTCCGTTCTAACACTTACATATACAAACATCTGAAAACTAGCTGTCAAGCTAAGCTCAATGGAAAATATATTTTGTTAGCACAGAAATACTGCTAATATAGAATCTTCTCAAATATTCTAACAGCAAAAGGGAAAAAGAGTCAATCACGGACTCGAAAATGTTATGGAAGAGAAGACGAACTACCTCAAGTAGGTTCTTAGAGAAGTGGCACAATTTTTTTCCTTAACAAATAAGTAGAATTGGGGAGTCATCCAGGGCCTAATGGGAGAGGGTGTATCCTGAAGAAGTGTCAGGTACTTAAAATGTTTTAGAATCAGAGGAAAAGGAGAAATATATAGGGCCAAAACACAGAAACATATATAAGCAACTGTAGGAAACTGTTCAAATTCAAAACAACCACGGAAATCTTTGCTTTTATTGTGTGCATGACTCAAGGTGGGGGAAACGCCATTTCCATTCTCCACTGACCCTCTCTTCTCCTCCTGTTGTTCTGATTCTGTCTTTCCTAAGAGCTGGGGATGTGAACCTCCAGATCGACCCTGGGGGTCTCCTGGTATTATAGCTCATCTCCAGATTATAGAGATCAGTTCACCTGAGAAGAAAATGGCTACTTTCTGTTGGCAGAGAAATTAACACAGCTGCCATGAACAACCCTATTAAAGAGTAGATAGGTTTATTTAGGAATTGACATACTTGATAGGAAAGAGGAAGGACCTTGTGCAATCACAAGAGAGATTGGTCCACCCTAGCCATCCCCCACCCCTAGATCTAATGTGTGTATTCACACACAGACATCTGCCCCCTCCCATGTCCCACCTCTTCATAGGACTGGCTGGGACTGGAACATATAACGGTAGCAAGCTGCTGAATTGCATGCATGGCACATTCCCCAGCTATCTGTAGGGCCAGGGCATGTGCAGGAGCAGTGTGAATGCTCTTCTAAGTGTATGTGTGGCCCACACTTATCGTGAGCAGTGTGTGATTGCCCTGGCACGTCTCTTCCTGGAGTAGCTTTTTCAAAGCCAAGAGATCACCAGGGCAAATTCCAAGTGTGATCGCACCCAGAGATAGGTTCCTAACTACATTTCTAGCTGAGAAAATGGGGGAAATTCACCGAAGAGTAGCAATCTGGAGACAGACAAGGAATGACACCTAAAAGGAGAGAAGGTGCTGACCTCATTATCCTATCTAATTGTCTTCTTGCTGTCCCTACCAGGACCTACCTTCCTTCCTTCCTTCCTTCCTTCCTTCCTTCCTTCCTTCCTTCCTTCCTTCCTTCCTTCCTTCCTTCCTTCCTTCCTTCCAATATGCCTGCCCACCTGAGTCAGTTTTTAAAAGGACAGTCTTGTAAAAGAATGACTATAAGGGTTAATGCAGGGTTTTGTTTTACATGCACATTGTGGAGAGAGGAAGAGAAAGTACATCTAGGACTGATAAAATTCATTGCATTCTAGTAGACAGTTAGAACTGAAAATAATAGATCTAGTCTGATTAAAAATACTCATAGTCATATATCACAAGGCGCATTTCAGGATCAGGGAGCTGTGTTTATTAGGGTTTCAGAAGAGAAATATCTCCTGAAGAATAAACATACATTAGCTCAGATTTGTAGCTGTTGTCTCTTTTTTCCTCCTCTTCTCAGTAGCGACAGCATTACTCAGACCAAAGAAGGCAAAGTAGACAATTCATTTTATAAGAGAGGAAGACAGAGGACAAGAGTACTAGTGGGACTCTGGATATTTTTGTACTGTCAGAAGGCCCAGAATGAATAACAACACTTATATACTCTATACATCCTAATCTAGTTTCTGGGGCTGAATTTATTGCATCCCACAGTCTCTTTTGAACATTAGGTTTAGTTTAACAACAAAAATCCACCTGAAACCAACAGCCAACATCAGGGCTCCCCCCCCCCCCGCACCCCGGGGAACGTGGTGGAACAGAGTTTCAGAATCTCTATGTGGAAACAAAATTCTCAACAACAACAACAAAAGTATAAAAGTTGATGAGGGGCACCCATGTTTTTCTCCTTTATTTCCCTTTTGAGAGTCCCTACACCTCTTTTCCCAGAAAAAAAAAAGCCCTGGCCAATATGGTTACCAACTCCATCTTTGAAAACAGGGCTTTTTTTGAGCAGGAATGCACAGGAACGCAGTTCTGGCTGGCTTGGTGCAAGGGGGTGTGGCCTAATATGCAAATGGTCCCTGCTGGGCTCTCTCTACAAAAAAGCCCTGTGTGAAACAATGGTGGGATCAGAGGGTGTGGCCTAATATGTAAATGAGTTCCTGCTGGGCTTTTTCTACAAAAAAAGCCCTGTTTGAAAATAGGCAGTGGTGCCTGAGTAGGGTTGCCAGCTATAAGTTGGAAAATAACTGTAGATTTTGGGGGTGGAGCCTGAGGAAGGCAGGTTTGGGGACGGGAATGACTTCAGTGGAGTATTATGCCATAGAATTCACCTTCCAAAGCAGCCATTTTCTCCAGGTGAACTGATCTCTATTACCTGGAAATCAGTTGTAATCCCAGGAGATATCTACTTACCACCTGAAGACTGGCAACCCTACACCTGGGGAAGGATGGAGTTTAAGGAGGACAGGGAAATCAGAGGGGATATGGGGTCATAAAAGCCATCAGCTGAAGATGCCATTTTTTCCAGGGAAACTGATCTCTGTGTTCAGGATCAATTGAAATTCCTTGGAGTTCCACACCAGCGTGGTATAGTGGTTAAGAGTGGTGGACTCTAATCTGAAGTACTGGGTTTGTTACCCCACTTCTTCACATGAGCCCTGCTGGGTGGGTGACCTTGGGCCAGTCACAGTTCTCTCAGAATGCTCTCAGCCCCACCTACCTCACAAGGTGCCTGTTGTGGGGAGGTGAAGGGGACTCTGATTGTAAGTCACATTGAGACTCCTTAAGGTAGAGAAAAGCAGAGTATAAAAAACAGCCCTTCTTTTTCTTCTTCTAAAGGCTGGTAAACAGGATGGTTGATACATATCAAAGATCTATGTTTGTTCAAGTTGCTAAGCCATAGTTAGCAATCCCAGGAGGAAATGGGGAGCAGGGCCTGGTATGCAAGTGCTTAATATAAGTGCACTTATATCCAGAAGTGACATGGCAGAAGCTCTAGCACTGGGAGGGGGGAATCTATGGTTTTACCATACAGTGTTTGCAGGTTGCTAGAGCATCCACCCTGTGACTTCCACTTTTTGCTGGAAGTGACATAAGCATGCCAGGATGATGCCAGCATGTGTTTTCCCCGCATCCCCTGTTTCCACAATGACATGGGATACCAAGAAGCCTCCTGCTATAGCTAGAGGCCTGGCTTCCCTAATATTTGCTATCTCTTGCCTGTTCATATATACAGAATTGCTGGAAGTGTGTTGAACAAAAACCTGTAGAGTTCTCTACCACTACAATTTCCATCACTATGATGGCACTATTTAAAACTGCTGAGATCAGAAAATACAGTGAAAGTATGCCATGTATCTATGCTTAATCTAGGCTTCCCAATCCCCAGGTCCCAGCGGGGGATCTCCCGTTTTCACAGGCTTCTCCCCGCCCCCAGCCAGCTGGCCGGCGGGGAAAGCCCCGCCCCCCACAATCACCATGTAGGTTTAGAGCTCCTGCAGGTCCGTTTTTAAAATACGTGCCTTTAAGGCTGAGCAGGAAGCAGGAAACAGGAAGGGCTTCGGAGAACAGCCCCTCCCTTTCTTTTGGTTTGGTTTTCAGATCAAGTAAAGTTCTGCAGGAACAAGACCAGGTAAGTATTTGTGTGTGAGAGAGAGGGAGGGGGCAGGGGATTCCCTGGTTTGGAGGCCCTCCCCCCACTTTAGAAAGCATGGCGGGAGGGAAATGTCTACTGGGCATTCTATTATTCCCTATGGGAGAAAGATTCCCATAGGGAATAATGGGGAATTGATCCGCGGGTATTGGGGGCTCTTGGGGGGCTATGTTTTGACGTAGAGGCACCAAATTTTCGTATACCCCCCCAAGTATACCCCCCCAAGTTTCAAAACGATTGGACCAGGGGGTCCAATTCTGCGAGCCCCAAAAGATGGCGCCCCTATCCTTCATTATTTCCTATGGAAGAAAGGCATTTTAAAAGGTGTGCTGTCCCTTTAAATGTGATGGCCAGAACTCCCTTGGAGTTAAATTATGTTTGTCACACCCTTGTTCCTGGCTCCACCCCTAATGTCTCCTGGCTCCACCCCCAAAGTCTCCTGGCTCCACCCTCAAAGTCCCCAGATATTTCTTGAATTGGACTTGGCAACCCTAACTTAATCTTACTTCTGTATCCAGAGGTTTCTGAAAGAGGGTGGAGGCCGTTCCGATGTGCAGATAGGCCCAGTTTATGCCAAGGGCTTAAGGCCTGTTCTCATGACCATTTGAGTTTTTGGTAGCTTTGGGTAAACCAAGGAAAAGTTTCTTTTTTATTTTATTAATACATTTTACCTTGCTTTTCTCCTGATCTGTAGAATTCAAAGCAGCTTAGGTACTCACATATAATGTTTTGTTTTGTCAGTTGGATCTGGTCATGGACTGCAATAAAACTGAAACTGAAGGTACTCATACACAAAGTTGCACAAATCCACAGATTACCATTTACAAACAGAGATACATAGCAAACAGTATTTCTGTCATTTCACAATTGGCCCTTAATAATAAAAGAAGAGTTTTATAATAAAAGAAGAGACACCTTCACACGGTGTCTCAGAGTGGCTTACAATCTCCTTCCCTTCTCCCCACAACAGACATCCTGTGAGGTAGGTGAGGCTAAGAAAACAGCTCTGAGAGAACTGCTCTTGAGAGAACAGCTCTGAGAGTTCTGGAACTGACCCAAGGTCACCCAGCTGGCTGCATGTGGAGGAGTGGGGAATCAAACCCAGTTCTCTAGATTAGACTCCGCCATTCCTAACCAGTACACCAAACTGGCTCTCTCAAGTTAGAGTGATTGGGATGCCAGCCTCCAGGTGGGGCCTGGGGATCCCCTGGAATCACAGTTTACCTCCAGACTACACAAATCAGTTCCCCTGGAGAAAATGAATTGGAGAGAGATCTTGTTCTCCACTGAAGTCTCTGTCCTCCCCAAGCTTCATCCTTGAATCTGCATAAGTATCCCAACCTGGGTCTGATAACCCTAGCCCCCAACCCCCACCTCGGTGGCCGGGGGGGGGGGCGTTGACCTGTCAACCCTATGCCAGTCCTTTCTTGGGTAGAAATGCTTGAAGTGCCGTAGGCACGGAGGAGGCCAGGGCTAAGCAATAGATATTAGTCAACTCCAGTGAAAGCCTTGAAATTTGCTTGCATGTAAATATTCTGAGTCTACCTTTTATACAGATCCATCAGAGGACTACTTTTGGTTATAGCTCTGTTATCATGCTTCGATATAGTACATGATGTAGTATGTAGTATATAATTTAACAACTTCTATCGCTTAGTTACTTTGTGATGTTTTATGCCATACCAATTAGATTTGCTTTTGTTTATGAGAATGGATGTTGGATATTCAGTTCCTGAAAAAATTGTCACAATTCAAAGTTAAATATGCTTAACATCCGTTTAATTCACTTAATTCTTTATGGGGTGGTCCCCCCACACACATTATAGTATTTTTTTTTAAACCTTCCTCATTCATCTCTGTGGGGACAAAACTTTTACCACATGACGGTTGGTTGTGTGAACACGTCTAAACTTGTCGTACATCCAGAACTTTTTAAAAAGCTTATTTGAATGACAGGCCAATTAAAAAAGCTTTCAGCATTTCCCATGTGCTAATTGTGTGCACTGAAAAGATTTGAAGATGATTGTGGAATGGGTATGAAGGGTCAGCCACAGCACATGGAAAAGGCTTTTCATGCGGCAGTTATGCTAAGCATTTATTTAAGCTGGAGAAAGGATTCAGTGCTGACAATGGCGCTTATGTGACTTGGGACTTAAAAACCCCAGCCTGATGCTTTCGCTTGCAGACAAAATCAATTACCTAAAGGTCCAGGCTTTGGATAACTCTCTTGATCTCTTGGGTCTGCAGTACTAGCCAAGAATTTTATGAAATGATTTCTATGAAATATATTTTTCATCCAAGCTGCATATGAAAAAAATGCAGTACATTTTTGCTTTCCCAGAAAAAAAAATAACCAAAGGTTCATAGATAAGCCGGGCTTGTTTTGTGCTGAGTGTATCGGTTTCTTGTACTCAAGCAAACATGTCTCTACAAATTGGAATAAAATCCACAGATGAACATACTCAGCCTCCTATTCCCTTCCCTTTCACCATTCTTAACCCACACAGCTTTGGTCTGTGCAGATCCCATGATCCCCAGCATAGCATTTTTGGTGGACAAAAAGGATTCTCTCCTCGGTTTTTCACCAATGGAAAATCTAGTTGGTTCCCCCTATGTAGAGCAAAAAAGAATGGGAAATCAGTCCTACCTCATTACAGAAAAATGTTACACACAAGACTCTTGTTTGTAGGTTGCATGTAGGATACATAAAAGAGTAAATATTAAATATGTGGATGGGAGCAACATTTGACTGCAGCCTGGTGCAAATGGAACTCTAAACGTAGTTAGGAGGTTAGTAACTTGACATGGTTGTGCCTACTTCCTACTACTACTCTAGCTAGCACTAATTGTGGTGCACAGGAACTCATTTGCATATTAGGCCACACTCCCCAACATCACCCTTGTTTCACACAGGGCTTTTTTGTAGAAAAAGCTCAGCAGGAACTCATTTGCCTATTAGGCCACACCCCCTAATACAAAAACCATCCGGAACTGCGTTCCTGTGCGTTCCTGCTTTTAAAAAAAAAGTCCTGGTGGTGCGGTGTTATGGCTGCAACAGCTGCAGTTACAAATTCGAGGCTGAGAAATACCTGGAGATTTGGGGGGTGGAGCCTTGAGAGGGACCTCAGCAGAATTTAATGCCATAGAGTCCACCTTCCAAGGTGGCCATTTTCTCCAGGTAAGCTGATCTCCGTTGCCTGGAGATCAATTGTAATTCCAGGATATCTCCAGTCACCACCTGAAGTCTGGCAATTCTAACGACGACACTATTCAGGATTAGCTTTCATGGAGGAAAGAAGAGTGGGATTCGGGTGGTCCAGGGAAGGAAGCAAAACAGTAGTCCATAGCACAATAATGCTATATCGCTAGCATAATACCTGCACTAAGCAACTCTCTACATTCATGTGGCCTGCAGTAACCTTTTCATTTTTAGAACAAAGTTAGAGTCCAGTTGGCATCTTTACGACCAACGAAGTTTTATTCAAAGTACGAGCTTTTGTGCGCATGCATGCTTCTGTTACTTCAGGCCAATACAGCTATCTACCTGGATCTCTTTTCATTGTTAATTACAGAAGGAAATTTTTATATTGTTCATTAATGCTTAGAATTTCTATAGCATTTTCAAACTCATGAAGTCTTTGATCTAACCATACTTCTTGTTGAGGCCTCAATGTAGACACTTGAACAAACTGGGATCTCACCCCCCCCCCCAAAAAAAAGAATTAAGATTGCAAATAAGGATGATGTCAAGATCGACTAATAATGACTTAAGACTGAGGGATCATGGCCTAAGCAATAGGCCCTGTTAAAATCATAATGGGTCCCCTGCTGCTAGTGTTTTACCTTAGTTGCTTCCCTTCCCCCCTTTTCTTATTTTGATTTGCAACTGGTGTGAAGGAACTAGTCGGCACCTTCTCAGGGCCTGAGGTGGGAGGAAGCCTTGCATAACAATTCAAGGGCATTTGCTAGCTATCGCCTGAGAAAGTATCTAGTAGTTATGTGTGAATATTTCCTCCTGTAAACCCCGCCCACCCCCCGTAGGAATGTTTTTGAAGTGTATCTTAAAACCCATGTATCAATGTATTGGTTTCATTCTTAGCAAGCTAGAGG
The DNA here is from genome assembly GCF_032191835.1 of Heteronotia binoei. Taxonomy (NCBI): domain Eukaryota; kingdom Metazoa; phylum Chordata; class Lepidosauria; order Squamata; family Gekkonidae; genus Heteronotia; species Heteronotia binoei. Next base: position 28,849,379 of record NC_083238.1, read on the forward strand.
CTTGCGCCAGAGTACCGGTTATCAATAAATGTAGTCTTAGTATCCACTTGGACTCATTCTTGAATCCGTCGACTTGACAGATGAAACACTAGTTTGAAATACTGGACTTGTATTCTACTGCTGTGCTTGGCAAAGTCTGCAGTCTCCCTTCTGCCTGAACGGTCCTCTTCCAGCTCACATAGGCCTTTTTCCCACTCACGTTTTACTGGCGCCACGACCATCCTGACGCCGGCGAATCTGCCTGGATTTCGCATCAGAAGCTCCGGCGCTCCCAGAAGCGCCGGCTACTTCCGTCGCTAAGCCAGCGCAAACGGAAATCGCAAAGATGCAGGAAAACGTTTGCGCTGGCTTAGCGACGGAAAGCGCCGGCGCTTCTGGGAGCGCCGGCGCTTCTGTTGCGAAATCCAGGCAGATTCGCCGGCGTCAGGATGGTTGTGGCGCCAGTAAAACGTGAGTGGGAAAACGGCCATAGTTCTTCAAAAGAACCCTTTCCGTCAGAGGAGCACTTTGTAAGTTCCAGGGAAGCTTCAGACTTCACTGAGCAGTGTGGCCAGATACAGGCTCAGGATTCCAAACTGTTGTTTAAACCTAGTTTGTATGCAAGAAATAACCCCCCATTTGCTCAAGTACCCACATTTAGACATGTTTGTGGTTAGAACACAGGCTTCCTAAAAGGAAATGTTCAGATCCACATGGGAGTGCACTAGGGTTTCCAGCCTCCTGCTGGGGGTGGGGGTTCGCCCAATTTTGGTACTCCAACCACCAGCACAGACCTGGCTGCTGGGGGAGTCCTGCCCCCAAAGAGCTCCAGTATGATGATGATGATGAGATTGGATTTATATCCCGCCCTATACTCTGAATCAGGGGCTGGTTTCACACTGCAAAACTGACACGATTTTATCCCATTGCGAAAAAAATCTGCTGTAGTTTGAACCATTTCTGGGCTATCAGACAGCCCCTGCTGAAGTGGCAGGATCCTGGCAGCGGAGGACGGTTGCCCATTCACACTGCTATCCCGGCTCAAGCACGGACCCAATGCAGAAAGAGTTGTCTCTTTTAAAAAGGCCCGTGTGTGCGCACCATCGGAGAAGCGGACAAGCGCACCTCGGAGAGGGATGAGGGGGGTGGGGAAACCAACCTTGCCAGAAACAGCTCAGCACGATCACACAGCACTTCCACTTATGAGTCACCTTGGGGCATTCAGACAGTAGCTGATTATGTGACCTACATCCGATTCAGGGGGATGATACCAGGAAAATCCAGGTGGCTAGGAGGCGTCTGGAGACAGGGTGAGAGCGGGTGCGGCTCGGAGGGCAGGTGTGCTCATATGATCATGCATTTTTCCATTTTCTCCAGGGGAACTGATCACTGTAGTCTGGAGATGAGCTATAATCCAGGGAATCCCCAGGCCCGTCCTGGAGGCTGGCATCTCTCCATGAAAATCATTGCAAAGGATTTCAACCCGTGGAAATGCTGTGCCTCAGACCTAGCCTTAAGTTGTGAAGTTACCAGAACTATTTCTGGCATTAATTCACAGAATTTACGTATTTATCTACTGGGACTTCTAAAAGAGACAAGTAGCTGAAAGCAACAGTGAAAGTTACAGATCACAACCAATTTAAGCCTTGCAAATAGAATGGAGCTAGAAGGTAAATGGAGGAGGGAAAAAAGCTCCAATTGAAGGTCTTTTAAAAGAATGTGGAATACTTTGAATATTGTTGACCTTGCAGGTTTGGAAAGAGAGGGAACTATTAAAGCTGAAACATTTTACGTTAGAGTAGAATTGCACATTGGGGTATAGAATATAATCTAAACACACCTGCCAGCTGAAATGCTGGCATTCTAAATTATGTTATTCCTCATGTGTGTTGCATTTTGCTTTTTGTGAAGACGTGCCAATGGATGTGAATATTACTCAGATCTGAAAACTGTAATATCGTTAAAAACATTTCACAACACCTTTTTAAAAAACATTTCACAACACAAGAAATAAAATTATTTACTGACATAAAATTATTTATTTGTAGAAAAGCCCTGCTTAGCGCACTTTAAAATAAATAATGAAATGAGCCTTTTATAATAGCTGCTGGATTGGGGCAGTCTACAGATTTCTTGTAGAAAAGCCCAGCAGGAACTCATTTGCATATTAGGCCACACACCCCTGATGCCAAACCAGCCAGAACTGCATTCCTATGCATTCCTGCTCAAAATAAGACCTAGTGCTAAAGTATCAATACTAGAGATCAGCATATAAAGCAAGGAGGCTTAGCCAAAAGAGGAGATACTCTGAGATCAGCATATAAAGCAAGGAGGCTCAGCCAAAAGAGTAGATACTCTGAGATCAGCATACTAGAGATCAGCATATAAAGCAAGGAGGCTTAGCCATCTGACTGCATTCAGCCAGCCTGCTAAACCAGTTTGCCACAATCTGTATGAGTTTAGCTTGTTTGTCAGGCCTCCACATTCATCTCCCTCTGTCGTCCTTCTTTTTTACAAAGAGTGAAACCAAGGATTCTGGCTTTGCAACGAACTCCAGTTCACCATGACATACAGAGTGAGCTGGAATATGCTTATTCTATGCAAGCCAGGATTTGAAGACATAGTTAAACTCTGGTTTAGATTCCAATTGTGGGGGGGAGGGGACAAACTCTAATTCAGAGGTGTCAAACTCATGTTTTCTGACATAAATGAGACCTTGTCAGGCCAGGTCATGTGTGACATAAAATGTAATGCCAGGTGTGGAGGGGTGGGGGGAGGTCTCCCTCCTCCTCCTCCAGTGGCAGCCATTTTGAGGTGGCACTCACCATCCCCTTCACAGATCCAAAGATACCCACAGGATCAAAGAGGTTAGGGGCTCTTGCTTATTGAAATCAATGAGTTTAGACTGGGATAACTATGCACGGGATTGCACTGTTCGTTTGCAAAAGGAACAGTGCTGTTGAACTGGAACATCATATATATAAAAGGAAGTCTTTCAAGGATCTTCTGCGAAAGTAATCAATTCCACAGGCTGTATAGATTTGGATGCTGCAGATTTCCAGCTCATGCTGTTATGAACTGTTCTTTTTTTAGACTCTCCTTGAAATTAGATTGCAGATGTCAAATGGTTAACTCTTCACTAGCTATCGTGCCTGATTTTTTAAAAAGTTCTTATATCTTCCATTTGCAATGCAGTGCCAGTTTCTGAGTAAAAGCGTAGATTCTGAGCAACTCTTAAAAACACATAATTGATTGGATCTTTTTGGTATGCATTATACATCCAGAGAAGATTCATTGTTCAAGTATTGCCACTAGAAACAAGCCAATGCAGAATACTGCGGAGGCCAACGATATGCATACAAGCCAGTTGCTTTCCCTGAGAGCCCTTGAGATCAGCAGCCTCATCCCATCAAATAGAGGAGACAGAGCTGGCATCAGCATACCGTGAGATGGGGCAGCTGCCAGGGCCCATGGCTTCTTATGGGGCCTACCTCTGCTGACTCCTTACTCACACTATAAGTGTACAAAAAAAAAAATTGGTATTTTTCAAGTTTGGGTATATAAGCAAAAAATGGTATTTCCCAATATACCTGAATCCCAGTATTGGTATAGTATTGGGATCCAGGAAATAATCAGGAAACATACATTTATTCAGCTCCATTATAGCCTATCCCCTTAAGCTATAATGGAGAATCAATTTGGCGGTTTCTGTTTTAAAAAGATTGGACCAGGGGGTCCAATCCTATGAGCCCCAGAAGAAGGTGCCCTCATCCTCCATTGTTTCCTGTGGAGGGGGGGGAGGGATGTGGTCCCTTTAAACACCTTCTCCAAGCTGTGGCATGGCTCTATGCCATGGTGAGTGAACTCCAAAGGTAAAATACAAAATGTCTTACAAGGTAGGCGAGTGAAGAGAGAGCACTCTTTAGGGTTTGTAGAATCTTTCGGGATCAAGTGCCGTGTTCTACTGGAGAAAGTTTTCCTTCCAGACGTTTCGTTCTCAGCTGCGGAGAACATCCTCAGTGGCGTTGCAGCTGGAGCAGGCGCTCAGACCTTCTTGGCTGCTGTGCATTGAGTGGGGCCAGGGCTGCTGGAGAGCTGCTATTTCTAGGCTGGAGGGGGTGTGATGAAAGGGCAATTGGTTTGTGGCTGTGCCCATTGTTTGGTGGGGCTTCCTGGAAGGGTAGTGATAAGGAAACTGGCTGTTGAATGTGACCATTGTTCCGTGTTAATTGCTGGGAGGGTTGGAAGGGGTTTGAAGATAAGGAAGATGGTTGTTGACTGTGCTGATTGTTCTGTGGAATTTGCTGGTTGTTCTGAGACTTTCTGCAATTTATAGTCTGTAGGGTGTTTTGCAGAGCTGGGTACCAAGATTGGTGGATGAAAATGCCTCTCTGTTATACCCTTGGCTCCATTATAGCCTATAGGGACCATTCCTCATAGACTGTGATGGAGATTCAATCCAGGGGTATCTGGAGCTATAGGGGGCTGTTTTTTGAAGTAGAGGCACCAAATTTGCAACACAGCTGCTAATGCTTCTCCTCAAACCCCTCCCACCAAATTTTAAAAATATTGGACCAGGGGTATTAAAACCAGATGTGGTGCAAAGGATACCGTGCTCTTAGTACAAACTCTGCTGTGGATTTTTTCTGTTGGTGTTGATGCTGCTAAATCTTGGTTTGCTTTTTGGAACAGACACCTGAGGACCATCACAATCCCTGTGTAGATTGTGGGCTTTCCCCCACTCGCTTGTGTGTTAGTTTTGTTTGGGGGGGGAGGTGTATTCTGCATGTGTTTTGCTCCCTCTAGTGGTCGATTCAATGTTACATCGCTTTATGTCTGGCATAAAACCTGTCATTTAAATCCGCAGGAAGTTATGCCAGACATAAAGCAATGTAATATAAAATTGACCACTAGAGGGAATAAAACACATGAGGAATTAAAAAAAACCCCACTGAAGTAATATAAACACACAGGCAAGGAAAATAAGAATGTGGGAAACCTCTCTGTCTTTCAGATACTCAGATTCCAAACACCTGGAATCCAAATCAAAATTTGACAGCAGCTTGGGCAATATCTAATTTTTCATTAGACTAAATTTATTTGGGTCTGAATCCGAACCTGCCAGGTTGACACAAGAAGGAAGGACAATCCCCACATCCCACTACATCCCACATTGTCACCAAAGGTTCCTTGACCTGCAGAAACAGCTTTTGGAAGAAGTGAGACATGAAAAGGAAGGCACCAGCAATCCACTCAGTTCACCAGGCTTCACTTGTGGTTCTCTGGATTCAGACCATTATTTACAAGGATAGTCACTGATTTATCATGCTGTAGTGACTGCACAAAACACCATTTTTTGTAACACAGCTGCCATGAGCTGGCAGAACAAGTACATCAGAGTCTTTATATGCTCATCCTAGTCCTTTTGTGCTTGTCCATTTGTAATGTTCCTGCAGGACAATCCTTTGACCTATTGCTTTGTTTTGTGAATTTCATTATCACCATCACCACCATCATCAATTTTGTTGTTGTCAATATATTTGTTTTCCTTTTTCTGTCCTTCTGTTTGACTTTCGTCACTTCTATTCTACTTGCTGTCTCTGTCTTTTCCAAGCTTTACATTCTTTTCTACTCTTTTTTCCTCCTTTTCATCTTAAGAACCTTCTTTCAATTTGTTTTTCCTTGCTGCCTCAAAAGCTTAATTTGTACTAGGACTCTCCAGGACTCTGTTTTCAGTGGCAGGAATTCATCCTTGTAAGGAACTAATGAGATATTAATTCCCATTAGAGTTCTAATTTAACAGAAAAGATGAAAACCACTTCATTTCCCCAAAGCTAAGGATAAGTTTATTAGACAGATTCAAACATATATTTTCACCCACACATATACAGAGTGTGCATACCCATCAATTCAGGGAGGGTGGGAAACAGAGTAAAAGATCATGATGTATTTCAGTAAAATTTCTTGTTATGGAGTATGATGATTCCCCCCAGGAACCTTTTAACTTCTTCTTGGCTGGGCAGCCCCTTTTCTTTTTTGTTTTTCTGTCTGTCTCACCCAGTTGATTAAACACATATAGATATATGCTGACCCAGTCTAGTGATCTGAAGGACCGAGTAAAGTTCTTTTGTCTTTGTTTGAAAATGGTAATTCAAAACAAATGAACTGGTGTATTTTACTTACGAGGGGGAAAGATCAGGTAGGTAGTAGAATTAAGTTTTATAAGGTGAATGGGCAACAGGAATGAACAAAATATAAACAAAAGATAGTTAATCACAAACACAAAACTGTTTTGCTGTACAGACTGGCCTTTAAACACTGAGGAGACAGATTTCTTGGCAATCTCTGCTTAAATAAATAAGCATAAGCTTCTTTGTCTCAAAGACATTTAAACTGGTGAAGGCAGAAACATTCATTTCAGGGAGGAAGTTCCAATTTCTCTTCTTAACCACCTAATAGGGATCACACAAATAGGAGCTATTTCCCCCAAGCTTGAATGGGGATCCTTCTTGATCCCTTCACACTCTTAACCTTCCTTCGCAGTCAGCTGTCAGTTCTTCACTGTCATTCTTAACTGGCACACCTAACTGCCACTCTCAACTGTAGAATTCCATTTGAATCTCTTTTCACTCAAGGTTCTCAAACCAGTTAAAGTATTAACCATTTTCACTTGAGGATCTAACCATAAGAATACATTCTGGGGTACAATCCCTGGGACATGATTAGAAATTATGAAGCAAATTCCAGAGGGGAGGAGATGGAAAGGATGAAGTGGTTTTCATCTGGTTACGTTCTAGTCTTAAGGTTGCCCAGCCTCCCTATATAGCAGGAGGGCTCCCAGTAATTATCTTTAATGCCCACTGGTGCCTCAAGTATTGACAGAAGGACTTGGATGAAAGAAAGACCTAACATCCCAGTGATGTGACAGCACACCCATGTCACTTGTGGATTAAACCAGAAGTAGCACAGGACACTCTAGGATTCCCAAAAAAAGCCTCTATAGTGAAACCATAGAGTTTCTGCAGAATGCTAGTGCTCCCAGAAACACTCCGATACCACTGCAAAACACCCAGGGAATGGCATCAGTGGCAATGTCATTACATCGTCAGTGAGAACCCCCACCAACCCAGTAAGTCTCCCACCAGTTGCCTGGTCATATCTGACAATTTTATCTAGTCTAATACAGGCATTTTTGATACTGATAATTAAGTGGTGCCTGATCAACACAAGTTATGCCTGTCATAAAAAAACAAACAGATAAATAAATAAATGCCTATCATAAATTCATAAATTTTCTTTTTTTTTTTCTATTTGGTTTACTGACACTGCATTTGTTCGCCAGTGTCTTCCTTTCTGTTTCAATAATGGCAGATCTTTTCCCATTGAATACGACTTCCACCCACTATGCACTCCAGTACTTCACTGAACCATCTTGTATTGCTGATCAGTAGCATTTCCTTAGAGGAATCGACTGTATTAAATCTCTGCAGAAAATTCAAGCAGCACGTGTCTTGAGAACATAGCTTGATCTTATTTTTCTGGGCAAACATGGGAACGTAGAGAATAGTGAGCTCAAAAACAGTGCAGTTAGTTAATAGCATGGCATAGGGTGTCTTTCTGCTTGCGGAAGGTCTTTCATGCTCACTCAAGGTTTTGTTTTGTTGATTTATTGCACGAAAAGTACTGCCTGAGAAATGCGAAACTAAATCCAGAATTGGTTTTTGGCTTGCAAAATAAGGTTTCCGTGACTCCTTGCATGCGTGGAATAACTCAGAACTGCTGTATGACCTACCTGCTATGCCACTATTTATTTATTTAATTTAAAACATTTAAAACACCTTTCCACTCAACTTAGCAGCAAACAATAAAAACATTAACAAAAGATTTAAAAACAGGGGGAAAAATGAAAAATTATAAAAAATAGTTTTAAATATTTAAAAAACAAACAAACACACGAACAGGAGCAAAGGTCGATGATTATGAGGGAAGAAATGCCAGGCTAAACAGAGAAGTCTTCACCCATTGGCAGAAGACAATGATAGGAGTAGACAAAGAAATGTCCCCGGGGAAGGAATTTCATAATTATGATGCCATAACTGAGAAGGCTTCAAAATTGGTCTCAAAATTGTGAATAAACAATGAAAACTGTTTCCTTCTGTTGATGGTTCTTTGGCCACAAAGCATAATTATTGAAATTTGTTCCCAAATGGATGATGGAAGGGGAAGTTTCCCAGCAGAGAAACACATGCATTTTCTCTCATCTTCATTTTCAGGTCTTCGGCCTCTTCTACGCTGGCCGTCTCCCTCGCTTTCTATATGCATTTCCATCATCTTTAAAATATTGTTCTGCATTTCCTCCTGCTTTCACCTTGCATTTCTGTTGAGTTTTCTTTTTCATTCTGCATTTCTTTTTACCCATTCAGCTCTCAGTTCATTTTCTGTCTGCTGTATCCCCAGATTTTCTGAAAGTGGTTTTGCCGTGGATTTTTCACTTGCCTCACTTCCAAGCCAAAAGTAATTCAGAAGCAGATACATTTCATTGGATCTTTAACAGTTTGGCTGCAAGTTAAAGGGGAGGTTGTAATATTTTGGTCTCTCCTCCCACTGGCAGATGGACTCCTTAGAGCCTCTGAGATCTTGGTAAAAAGTGATGCTTTCTCCCCCTCCCCTCCCCCAGTTTGTGCATTCTCTTGGGCTCCCCCCCCACACACACACACACACACTAAAACCAGCACAAGGGAAAGATGCTCTTTGACAGAGGTCTGTCCATGTTTGTGGTCTCCTGGTGACACACAAAAATAGCTGTTTACAGTAAATGAAATAAAACTGCTGAATGGTTTAGAAATAAGACTACTGGATCATTCACTTGAGCAACTGGCTGTCATCTCTTCCTTCTCCCTCTCTCTTGCTTCCTTCTGCAAAACAGCTTGCTTTGCAAGGTTTGCTCAATCGCACAGGAACTACAGAGCAAAGCCTCTATTTTCTCCATTAGCTGAGGCTCCTCCCTTGGAGAGGAAGAGGTGGAGGGAGAGCTTTCTTTGCCAGGCTCTCTCAATCGCACAGCGGAGCTATTGAGCCAAGCCTCTCTTCCTTCTATTGGCTCCTCCCCATCCTGGTCCCTGGGGAAGGAAGGAAAGAGCCAGAGCTTCCTTTGCCCAGTTCTCTGGGCCTAATGGGAGAAATGCAAAGAAAGTACCTTTAAGACTGAGTGCTAATATCTTAAGGATATTTAAAGGTTTTTTTAAAAAAAATGTGTTTGTCTGTATAAAAATGTTATCTCTGCTACCTAATCATAAATAGGTACACACGTGGCCCGTCCCAACCCAACATGGTTTGGCCCGACAAGGTCTCATTTATGTCATATTTGGCCCTCATAACAAATGAGTTTGAAACCCCTGATTTAGCGTGTGTGAGAAAGCAAGAGCGGTTCTAAAAAATGGTGTCTTCAGGGAAATATGACTGAATTTTAGAATGCTGGAGGGGCTGACCTTCATTCAAGTAGGGCCAGGAGCCAAAGAACTGCACAGGCCTATAGCCTACACAGGTTATGCTAGCCTAGGGGAATGGTTGACTCTTTTCCATTTGCTCAGCTGACACATACCCACAAACTCCTCGGGAAATCCTCTCTGCTTCAAAAGTAGTTTGCCATCTGGCGCTGAAGCCTACGATTGCAGAAGAGCCAACTGTAAAGTCCCCTTTGGCTGCTGGCATTAGTTTTGCATTTCTTTGGATCATCTTCAAAAGATCTTAAACTCTGCCACCATCTGTACTGAATTGCTCAATCCATGCCGAATGACATCAAATCCAGGGTGTCGAAACATCCTTGCCGCATTGCCCGAAATCTTTTAATGGCAAGTTTTCCTTCCTGGAGGTTCCAAATCTTGTAACTTGAGAAGGGTGCAGGCCAAAATAGCAGAGACTGGACAGGAACTATCAGGCCATAACAGATTAATGATAAATTCTCTTCACTGCTTTCCAAAAGTCTCTTTCCATATTTGGTGGCCAATATTATGTATAAGAAATATTGTAGTTCCGGAAAAACGTAGTTCCCAGCATACTGGGCTGGGGTGCTGATGTATTGCAGTCCCAATTTTAAATCAGGCGAAGGGGGTAATGGGATCCTGATGCTGATGCCAACCTCCAGGTAGGGCCTGGGAAAATCTCCTGAAATCACAGCTCATTGCCACTATTTGACACACTCCTCCACACTAGTCTATGTGCGGTTCAGGATAAATTGAGCTGGTGTTAGTGCTAGCTAAGTTAGGATCCAGGGTTGTTTTTCTCAAAACACTGGCAGCCATGGTGGACTGCTTGTTTGCACCATGATGTAGATAAGCCAGTAGTAACCCTGGTAACACTGATGTCTCAAGTCTTATTTGGCAGTACTGGTGCATAGTGTTCCCTCTAAACTGAGTTAGTGTGAGCTAGCTCACAGTTTATTAGCCTCCAGCTCACATATTTTTGTCTTAAGAAAAAAAATGGCTCCAGAGCAAACTAATTTATGCAGTAACTCACAACTTTATTCCAGTAGCTCATGAAGTAGAATTTTTGCTCCCAAGAATCCATAGCCTAGATACAATAATTGCTGATACAATTATTCACTGGTAGCCTAACATATCAAACCTTGGTGGGTGTGGGCAGGTGTGTTCAACAGAATATTTTTAATTGCATGTAGCTCCTATAGACACACTCTTCGGTACTCCCAAGTAATAAAATTTAAAATAGGGTTATAAACCACAGCCTGGAACTCCCAGGAGCATTGGAGGGGGAAACAGGTGTGCTGGCATCACACCGGCATATGACATCACTTCCTTGGAAAATCAGAAGTGATGTAATGACATCAGAAGGTGCTCTAGCATTCTCCAAACTAGTGCTTTTGGCAAATTTTCGAGCATCTCACAACATCATGCGGTTAATTCAGGTTTTCAGTGGAAGTGACATCACAAACAGCACAATGCCAGTGGCTGCCCCCCTGTTTGCCACCATTTTTCACCCACCAACTTCTCAGGCAAAACTGGGGATTGCCGGGAAGTCTCTCAACGTATCAGGAGACCTGGCAACCCTACTTCCTGAGACCTGATGTACTAGACAAGGCCTGGTTGTAACCAGAGCCAGCTTTACACCCAAGCTAAGTAAACTGAAGGGGTCTCTAAATACAAAGAAAATATGAAAAATTACTACTAATGCTATGGCGCCTCTTAAACTTAACATAGTTTAAGGCCTCATCATGTCTCAATCCAGCCCTGGATATCGGAATTAAGTAATCCAAGATCCATCTTCCAATTCTCTTTTGTTTTGTTTTTCTTTCAAGGCTCAGCTGCTCTAGATTCAAACTCATACGCTATATTCAATCACTGTATTATACTTTACATATTTGCAGTGGCCTTCTGCTTCATTTCGTTGCAGATACAGACCGCAGACCTCGTGTTTGTTTGTTTTTTTAAAGTGCTTCTGCTTGAGCACCGTTTAATTGGCGTAGTTCATACCACATATTGACATATGCCTTTCAAAGAGAAGGTTCTGATTAAGGCTGTGCTCCTAAGAATAGAATAGATTTTCTTTCTCGTTCCCACTGTGGCATACCAATGACACTTCGTGTGCAAGTCTATTTAGCTGCTTCTGAAGTGGCTGACAAATTACCTCTCCTCTCTGGTGTCTTTACTGTTGGGAGGATGCAGTAGCTGCTGCTTATTCTTTCCATCCTTCCACAAATTAAAAGCTAGCTATGCTTTAACCGATAGAGGGCTCAATGGAAGAGCATCTGCTTTGCATCCAAAAAGTCCCAGATTCAGCCCTTGGCATCTTCAGCCAAAAAAAAAAAAAAATCAAATGGTAAGTGATATGGACAGGGCACTTTCTTTGTAGCAGGAACTCCTTTGCATATTAGGCCACACACCCCTGATGTAGCCAGTCCTCCTGGAGCTTATGGAGGCCCTGTAACAATGAGCCCTATAAGCTCTTGGGGGATTGGCTACATCAGGGGTGTGTGGCTTAATATGCAAAGGAGTTCCTGCTACAAAAAAAAAAGCCCTCGATAGGGAAGCCATCAACTGAGACCCCAGATAGCTGCAGCCCATCAAAGTAGACAGTACTGACCTTGATAGACCACTGGTCTGAATTAGGGTTGCCAAGTCCAATCCCAGAAATATCTGGGGACTTTGGGGGTGGAGCCAGGAGACACTGGGGTGGAGCTAGGGGGAGGGGGGAAACGGTGCCGGGGAGCGTGGCGAGCCGCCCCGTCTCGGAGCGGGCGACGCCGCTGCGCAGCTGCTGCCTCTTCTCCGCTTGCCGTGGCTGCTCCTCCGAGATGGGCTCAGGCTGAGCCCATCTCGGAGGAGCAGCTGTGGGGGGGCGGCAGTGGCACGGCGGCCTCGCCCGCTCCGCCTCTGGTGTGGAATCGGAGGGGGGGGTGGAGGCAGGCCGAGGGCATGGCGAGCCGCGAGTCCGGGTCCTAGAAGGGCCCGGATTCATGGCTCGCCATGCTCCTGGCCTGCCTCCGCCCTCCCTTCTCTGGTTTTGCCTGCGCTGCTGCCGCCTCTTGGCTGCTCCTCCGAGATGGGCTCAGCCTGGGCCCATCTCGGAGGAGCAGCTGCGGTGGGCGGGGAGGGGGCGGCAGCCGTTTCCCCCCCTCCCCGGCGCCGTTTCCCCCCTCCCCCCGCTTCCATTTTTTTGGGGAGCGGGGGAAGAGGGTGGAAATCCTGGGATCCCCCGCCAGGGCGGGAGGGTTGGGAAGCCTAGTCTGAATCACTAAAAGGCAGCTTTATGCATTAAAATATATCATGGCTAGCCCAGTCTTGTCACATCTTGGAAAATACGCAGGGTCGCCCCTGGTCAGTATTTGGAAGGGAGACCGCTAAGGAATGATGTGGAGGCAAGCAATAGAAAACCACCTCTAAATGTCTCTTGCCTTGAAAACCCTACAGGGTTGCCATAAATCAGCTGTGACTTGACTGCAAAAAAACCAAGGTAATCAGGGACCCAGTCCAGAGATACCAACATGGAATTGTAATCTGCCCCTGTACTGCTGCATGCTCATCTTCAATACCAGAAACTCATACCTCTCCGAATACATATCTGCAGGGCTTTTTCTGTAGAGGAACTCCTTTGCATATTAGGCCACACACCCCTGATGCAGCCAATCCTCCTGAAGCTTATGCAGGCCCTGTACTATGAGCCCTGTAAACCCTTTTAGGATTGGCTATATCAGCAGTCTGTGGCCTAATATGCAAAGGAGTTCCTCCTACAAAAAAAGCCCTGCACATCTGGTTCATTCAGCTCTGACAACAGTGATCACCTGTTTGGGAGGCACATGAAAGGGGGGCTGAATCCAAGCCTCCATTTCCCTACAAGCCTTTTTTCCCCCCTTTGGTAGACAAGAATGAAGAGGAGAAATTAAGTCCAAATGAGATCATTTGGAGAACACGTAGCCCTCTGCATGGTGATGAGCTGGGGCAGAAGTGCTCCTTATCTCCTCGCCAATCCCCCACCACCACACTTTCTCCACCTCTAACACTGCTGGCCATTCATGTGAGAACGTAATGTCTGAATCGAATCAACTCGAGGATGCATATGCTTAGTGTACACGGTCAGTTTCTCAGATCAAAACAAACAACTGGTTAATCTGAGCTTGTCTGCAGTAGCCAGTGGTATTGGAACAAAGGCAACTACACCAGGAAGGTGGGAAATTAGGGTTGCCAAGTCCAATTCAAGAAATATCTGGGGACTTTGGGGGTGGAGCCAGGAGACTTTGGGGGTGGAGCCAGGAGACATTAGGGGTGGAGCCAAGATCAAGGCTGTGACAAGCATAATTGAACTCCAAAGGGAGTTCTGGCCATCACATTTAAAGGGACAGCACACCTTTTCAATTCCTTCCTTCCATAGGAAATAATGAAGGATAGGGGCACCTTCTTTTGGGGCTCATAGAATTGGACCCCCTGGTCCAATTTTTTTGAAACTTGGTGGGTATTTTGGGGAGAGGCGCTAGATGCTATACGGAAAATTTGGTGTCTCTATCCAAAAAACCAGCCCCCCCAGAGCCCCACATACCTACAGATCGATTCTTCATGATTTTCTATGGGAATAAATCTTCATAGGGAATAACAGAGTTCCCAGCAGACATTTCCCTCCCCTCCCCCCGCTTTCTGATGATCCTGAAGCAGGGGGAGGGCCTCCAAACCAGGGGATCCCCTGCCCCCACCTGGGGATTGGCAACCCTATGGGAAACTAAGAAACTGTTGCAGTCTTCTCCACTCCACTCCATAGATAGGGGCAGGGGTGGAATTCTAGCAGGAGCTCCTTTGTATATTAAACCACACACCTCTGATGTAGCCAATCCTCCAAGAGCTTACAAAAAAGAGCCTTGTAAGCTCCAGAAGGATTGGCTACATCAGGGGGTGTGTGGCCTAATATGCAAAGCAGCTCCTGCTAGAATTCCACCGCTGGATAGGGGTGTGTGCATCATTCAGTCTGGCCCCATGAATGCTGCGCACACACTTCCTAGTCCAGTGTGAGAAGCCTTGTGTGCAATCCAGAGTGGTCAATAAAATCATTCATCCCTTTCAGAGAATGCTGACACAGACATGTGTGGTTGCAGGAGATGCCTGAGCAAAAGATTGCTTCTGCATACAACATCAACCGTACTGCGCCAGTGCACACAGAGATACATTTTAATGTCTGTATTTGTGCAGTAGAATTTCTTCCATGCATGCCAATAGCTATAATTCAGGCATAGTGTCTTGGTTGTTCACGGCATTTATTTATTATTTAAGGAAGCTATATCTCACACACTCCTACCACTTACATGTTCAATATTGTAAAAGTACAATACAATAAAAAGATACGTTATCTCCTGTCCTCTCAACTTCTTTGTATTCACAGCCATTTTCAGTACTGTACTTTTATGATTGATAGAGAGGCAGAGATGAGAGAGAGAGAGAGAGAGAGTTCAATTTAAACTTCAAAGGCTGAAGATAATGAACATTATATTCCATAACTGACAATGCAGTCCTGAGAATACTTTCCTGGGAGTAAGCCCCATTGTATACAACCACATTTACTTCTGAGTAGGCATGCTAAGGGTTGCTCCCTAAGTTCCATAACTGAGGCGCTACTACAGAGAAGACACTCTCCCACCCTACTTCAGTAGGTGGGGACACATGCAAAAAGTCCCTACATCGGGAGGGACAGTGGCTCAGTGGTGGAGCATCTGCTTGGGAAGCAGAAGGTCCCAGGTGCAATCCCCGGCATCTCCAAAAAAGGGTCCAGGCAAATAGGTGTGAAAAACCTCAGCTTGAGACCCTGGAGAGCCATGAATGGGGCTGTGGCTCAGTGGTAGAGCATCTGCTTGGGAAGCAGAAGGTCCCAGGTTCAATCCCTGGCATCTCCAAAAAAGGGTCCAGGCAAATAGGTGTGAAAAGCCTCAGCTTGAGACCCTGGAGAGCCGCTGCCGGTCTGAGAAGACAATACTGACTTTGATGGACCGAGGGTCTGATTCAGTATAAGGCAGCTTCATATGTTCGTATGTCCTGCCCATCTTAACTGTTAGGCAGGAATATGCTGAAGAAGAAGGTTCTTTAGATATTCTGGTCCCAGCTTGTTGTAGGACTTTAATGCTTATAATCAACATCTTGAATTAGGCCTGAGAGTAAGTTCTGTCAGGACTGGCATGGAGCGTTCTCTGGAGCCCACCACAGGTGGCAGCCTGGCTACAGTATGTTGTGCCCATGGAAATTTCTGAACTGTTTTCAAGGACAGCCCCATGCAGAGGGCATTTCACTAATCCAGTCTGACTGCGATCAGAGCACAGATAGCTGTGGCCAAATCGTGTCTACTGAGACAAGCCTAAACTGGGCGAAGACACTCCATGTCGCAGGAGATATCTACACCTCCGTCTGTAATTCTGGATGTGAAGGTGTCCCTGTGCTACAAAGCTGCTATTTCAAACGGAGGGGTGACCCTGATTCTTAGCAGATCCAAATGCCTCAACTATCGACCAACAACAGACATTGGGAGAAATTATTATACACGGCCTGACTTCAGAAGGCAGCTTTTTAACAACAAAAAAGAAAAAAAAATAGAGAAAGCCACCTGTCAGTTGAGACAACTGCCAATTAGTTGAAAAAGCTGTATGACTAAAAAATGCTATAAGCTAAGCCCATGGATTCTCTCTGTCTTAAAAACTCTCTTTACAAACTTACCACCCCCTTCCCCAAATGTATAAATTTTAGACATTTATAATATCAGGCACAATCAAATGATAAGAATACAAAGTGAAAATGCATGAAATATTATATTCAACAATGCTTTAACCACTGCCATGAAAAAGTGACAACCGGAGACAGTTTCTCAAAAGGCTGCAGCAAGACTTTAAAAAGAAGAGATAACACCTTCTAAAAATTGGGATTCAGATGAGCCTACATGCCCTACTAGAGGGCCTCTACCTGATGACCCTGTTACATTCCCACCACATCCTTTTGCATTGTGTTTGCTTCCCTACTACACCTTAGCTGAAGAAAAGGTTTGAACCACTTTGTTGTCTCTCAGTTCCATAGTTTTGTAGGGCATTCTTATTTGTTAGGTTAAACATAATTACTTCCACTGTCTGACAGGGCAGGTTTGCTGGCAAAGTATATTCTGACAGAATCATGCTTCGTGACCTGCAAATGATCAATACACCTTTCCACATTTTGCTCAAGTGCCCTATATTTACGACACTCAGGAACCACTATATTATGCCCCAATTAAGCAACCACTTACCTCCCTACTCTCCAGAAACTGTTCTGCTCTTCCTCAAAGATAATAATCCAGAAATTACATTGAGTGTGGCAAAATAGGTATCAGTCCTTCAAATCTTGGTCCCCAATGGAATATTGAGAATATTTCTGCTGCAAAAGGTTATATATCTATGAGCTTCCAAAGTTGGAAGGGAAAGGAAAGAAAGTGGAAGGAAAGGAATACTGTTCACCCCCATTTTAAAGGCCAGTGCATTTCAAAACACATTTCCCATTGTGTTCCTAAGGGCAGTGTGGGCATCAAGTGAGGGAGGAGGCAAAATAAAGCAAGAAGATACAACAAACAAGAACTGGAGCAAACAGGCCACAGTGTTACTGATTACAGCATTCAAAGCCTTTCGTACAGCACAGGGCAGGTGACCCAGCTGTTGTCTGCTGAACTGCATCCCAGCCCGCATGCTGGGGGAAACCAGGAGTGACAAGAAGGCACCAGCCCCTGTGTGCAACCCTTGCCACCTGGGAGTGGAGCCAGGCAACTGCCCCTGAGCTGGGCATGCCACTAAATGACTCACCCCCCCCAACCCCATATAGAGGTCCCTACCAGAGAGGCAGGTATGCTGGCGCAGCTCCCCCACAAAATGGATCTAGCTCAACGCCTAAAACTGCCATAAAGATATGACAAAGAAATACATGTAAAACTATAAAACACAATAACCTGAACTAAGGGTGGGGGGAGGAGGGAGTGTCCAAAGTGGCAAGCAGGCAGAACCCCTAGCTGCTGGGCTTTAGATAGGCAAAATGTGGGGCTGGGCAGCTTAGATGCTCACCCAAGCCTGCCCCCCACACAGCTCAAAGGGAGGAGCCAGAAAAACAGCCTGCAATTGAAGGCAGCTGTGGAGACCGCCCAGCCACCTGGGGGGCCAACAACCACCACAGACCAGCCCTGCAACCGCAAAGCAGCCACCAGTAATTTAGCGGCCGCAGCTTTCTTTTTTTAATTATAAATTATAATTCCTACTTGTTGTTTGTTATAGCTTCTCCATATGGGGACTTCGCTTTGTTGTTATCGGATACCACTCCTCCTGAAGAAAAATCTCTTCTTCACCATTTCTCCTCTCCATCAATTTCAGTGGGATCTATGTGTAGATAATTGTAGGCATACGGCGTGCTCATAACCTTGTGGAACAAATCATTATTTCACCATTTTCATACAGATAAATGAAGCGGAAGCAGCAACTTGCCCTAGACAATTCAGATAACATTTGAAACTGGCTTCTCAGATCCATAGCTAACGGTCAGCTTGATGGAGAACACCATCAATCTTATTACGTGCCTTCTTACCAGGGTGGAATTCTAGCAGGAGCTCCGTTACATATTAGGCCACATACCCCTGATGTAGCCAATCCTCCAAGAGCTTACAAAAAAGAGCCCTGTAAGCTCTTGGAAGATTGGCTACCAGGGGTGTGTGGCCTAATATGTAAAGGAGCTCCTGCTAGAATTCCACCTTTGCTTCTTACCAAACGCCTTTCAATGCTAATCTGTTCCATGATAGTTCTTGTGTTTTCCACATGTCCTTCCTCTATTGGAGGAAATCATTCACAATTTGATTCTTCAAGCTACTGTTTTACTTCCAATATGGCTCAGCTTCTTGGGTTATATTTAGCAGCCGCACATCTCTGGAGAAAAACAACCAAATTGCCCTTTTCAGTGCTACGTTCTAGGACCTCCTGTCACAAGTACCAAGCCAGCATATTTTGCAGATTCAATATGCCCTCCACAAACCGGTTTTCAGGCAGCGTGTACTGAACATGCAAAATAAATACATTGCCTTTTTTGGACAAAATAGCGGTTGCACGTATTGAGATGGTATACTCTCCTGGTATGCATGATACATGCAGCAGAAATGTAATGTCTGAAAAGGGCTAATATCTCAGCATCACTGGGTAATTCTTCAAACTATAATGCTGCAGAAAAAGAATTATCCAATGCTGATGTTGCCTCCCTGTCTAATTCCATTCTTCAGTATCTTCTTGCTCCAGATAACATAAGGATCACTGTAGCAGAGCTTCTTCTGGACCAGCATTCTTTCCCCAATCTATGCTTTTTACTTACTAAAACAAGCAATACCAGGATCAATAAAAACTGTACCTTCTGACTTAGAAACCCAACCCTAGTTCCAAATGGGAGAAATAAATACTTAGAGGCATTCTTAGATGAGATATATGATGTATCATTAGAGGGGATGGACATAGTTTTAGGGCTGTCCCGATTCTCAAAGCACATTTCAAAACTGAACTCAAGTCTACCTTGAGAGGACTTTGGTCCATCTCATGACTTAAAGGGTACGAAGCTGCAAAAACAGAGGTAGTGTGGCTAGAGATATGTCAACATTCAGCTATTCAGAAGCAAAATAAAGATTCTCTCGCCCCTGAGAAGGTTTGCGTTTTTATGTTTGTTCACTTATTCCACTTCTGTTTTAGCACAATTTTCCCCTTGTAAATTTCCCCCTTTATATTCTTCATCAGATGATCCCAGCCAGTCAGGGATTACCGTACATAGTGAACATGATCACTTCACATGGCTACCAAGCCAGTCTGATTTGCCTATATGAGAACACTGCTGAGGGGCAAACAGTGCTGATTAAGAGTGAAGTAATCGTTGCCCAGACCTGGATAGTCCAGGCAAGCCCAATCTCATCGGATCTCAGAAGCTAAGCAGGGTGGACTCTGGCAAGTACTTGGATGGGAGACCTCCTCAAAATACCAGCAGTCAGGAGGACAGGGGCAGGTTCTATTCAGCCACCTCTCTGAATATCCTCCAGGCCCTCAGCAGGTTTCTCTTGCCTTGGAGTCACCACGACTTCAAGGTGCAGACACACACACACATGCACACACACACATTTAAAAAAAAAAAAAAGAGTGAAGTCATTGTTTACTTCTGTGGTCACATCCATGGTCACAGCCAATTGAATGACCAAATATCCTTTTTATCAGAGGCCCCTTAAAACGGCTGAAAAGAGAGGGAGGTTTTTATGCCATTGCTGAAATACGTTTACAAAAAGAGGTCAGCCCTAGAAATTATGTCCTCAGAATTGTGTGCATTTGGGATGAGGTTAGGACAATCCAAATTTCAAATGACATATACTTCAGGCATCCCATATCAAACAGAGGAAGGCCTCCCTTTCCCAGAAAGACGCACTGGCTCTCCAAAACAAAACCAGGCACACTTTATGGAATGGGTGTGGAAGAAGACTTGTGAACCACTTACAACAGCAACACTGTTCAATATATGCACCTGTTAGTAAGACCTAAAATAGTTTATTACATAAGAATGCAATTGGCACCTCCGTGGCTTTTCTTGACTGCTTATGGAATTGCTCCCACTATTGATCACAGAAAGCAAAAAAAATAAACTCCCTTTCTTTTCTGCCTATGACTTGAACTCCTCTCCCCCTTCTTTTCCTTCCGCCTCCCAAGATATTTAACAACGTGGCAGATGGTGTCAGTCCTACAAAGCCCATGCTCACGGAGCTCACACATGGAAAAAATAAATGTGTTTACCAAAAAATTATACAGAATAATGGATTTTTTCCCCAGGACCAGAGACATCAGGAAATAAGAAAGTATAGTATCAGGTTTATATAGGTGAACACCAAAACGTACAATATAAAGTAATCTAATAAAATACAATGCATAGATCTCTTATTTCTCTTCCTACTGAACATGTTGTATATAAAAGATTACTCATAAAGATGCCCTATCAATGACTTGCATGGATTTCCAAGTCATGTTTAACCTATTCACCATGTATAGAGTTATTAAGCTTCACTTCTTATAGTACTATGGATTTCCAGTTGTGTTGGCATAGTCCTAAATAGGGTGTACAAAAAAACCAAAATCCAGGAAAATCTAGATTTGGGAATATTCAGCGCTTAAAAATTCAAGGGGGCCGAATATCTCCTAATAGCAGATTCAGTAGCCAAATCTGATTCGGGAGATATTTGGCTATTCCCAAATATACGGTCCCATTATCCCCTGTGGGCCATTGAAGTCAGTGGCAAAATAGGATATAATGAATTGTGGCTGAGTGGGAGGGAGTTTGAGGTAGAGGCTCCAAATTTGCAGGGCAGCTGTAGGAGCCTCTCCCCCACAGAACCATCAAGTTTAAAAAAGTTTGGGCTGGGGGTCTAATTCTAGGGGAATCCAAAAAGGGCCCTTTTTCCCTGCCCATTTATTCACATGTTTAGAGTTATTTTTTAGTCTGTCTTGTTGGACAGTCCAATGAGCAATTTTGTCTAATACATAGTACTCCCATATTTTTTTTTATCCCACTGATACATTGGGGGAGGTTTCTGATCTTGCCAATGTAGAGCAAATGTGAGTTAGCTGCTATTAGTATGAGGTCTTTAACGAATTTAAAAGTATCAAGACCAGATCTTTAGTTATATAATAACCTGTGATTAGATGTATTTGTGAAACATTAATTATTTTACATGACACCAACTGTAGTAGAAAGAGCCTCTAGTTCCTCACTTCTTCTAGCAATATGGCAACAGATATGTATTAAAATACAAGAGTCTTGTTGGAGTTAAATACCATCGAAGTACAACTTTTATGGTTTGCTGCTGAATTGGAGTTGATCTAGATGTGTATACTGGGGGAGTTCCAGTTCTTTCCTCACGGCTGGGCTGTAAGAGTGTGGTCCAGATCTTTGCGCCACGCACACTTAACCTCTACACCAAACTGGCTTTCCTAGGGGAAAGTTGTCTGTACTGGACTTTTATTGCTTCCAAGAGGGAGAGGACATTGACTAATGGAAAACTCACATACGCACACACTGAGACATCCCTACCTCAGTGCAAACACAAGACAGAAGTCTCAGTCCCATACAGGCCTTGATGGAGAAATAGAAACTTGCCCGTGCAGGCACACTTCAAGCTATTCACGCCTGCATCTATCTCAATCATCAGGCGGTACCAAACTCTCCTCCATCCTTTCAGTTCCCCCTGCTGCTCTATACCATACAGCACTAACCTTTTCTTCAATGAGAGTCTCTTCAGAGTAATGAACAATAACCCAAGCTACTTCCTGCCACCCCAGCCATTTGTTCCTAGAAAGAGAGCACGGACTAAGAGGTGCACCACAAATGAAGCTATCAGCTAAGCAGCAAGGAGTAAATTCCTACAAAATAAAATCTTTTTTTTAAAAAAGAAAAGCCTTGAGAAGATCTTTCTGCAATGTTTTCCAGGATCTTTTAGAGAACACAGAAACTAATCTGCAGCAACCAGAGCTTTCTGGGGAGCCTTGCTGTAACCAAGAAACTATTCCAGCCTTGAAGCCCCCCCTCCCCAATTCTACAGTCCTTTTTCTTCTCCCACGGGTCTCTGATTCAAAAGCCAACTGGTTCATCTGCTTCTTTTGGGTTTGAGCTGTCGCTAGACAGACCTGCCCCCCATCCTCTGTCTCTTCCCTGACAGCCAAACAGACTGCCAGGTGGGTTCTCCTCCAAGTATCATGCTGGGCCAGCTTCAACAAAACAAGAAGCACGCCTGTTCTGAGGGAGGAAACCAAGGTTAAGACTCAGCAGTAGCACAATATGGGGAAAGAATCTGTTTCCCTATTTTATATGCAATTTTGCTGCTGTTGTTCACATAGATTTTCCCCAATGTGCAGGAAGCACTGAGTGAAACACCCACTGCCGTCTTTTATGCACCATTCCGTATTAACACCAATAGCGAGGCTGCTATTTCTGTTTGTTTTTCTTTTCCTGGCCTCGGTGGTCCGCCACACTGGTTGGCTTTGCCAGCTGTTTTGTTCAGTTCAGTGTTGCTTCCGTCTCATGCTGCTCTTGCTGTCAAAGCCGAAAAGAAAGGAATTGTTGGAGAGTCGGGTTTGGGGAAGTTGAAAGTGGGGGGCAAAGAGCTTTTCTTCAAGGTGATTCTGAAATTGAAATAATTCTGAAAGGGAGCTTCCAGAGGGGTAACAGAAAGAGACCAAGAATACAAAAAGTGAAACGGGGGGTCTAAACCATTGTCTACTTCTCCTATTACAAGAACCCTGGAATAAATCACGTATGTTCATATTTAAAAAAAAAATCTGGAGCCATTCACGGAAATTAGAGAAACCCCCTTGTGCAAACAGAACCTTTTGCTCTTATTAGGCTTCCTTTGGATATACCCCTATGCAACGAAAGTGAGTTCCAGTTTAAACACAATAAAGTTGGCAATAGGATCTCTTTCCTTTATCTTATCCATTTTTATCTGTCCTTTCTCCAAGGCGCTTGAGGCAGTTTATGATTCACTGTCCTTTACTTCATCCCCTCCACAGTCATCCTGTGGAATTGTTTAGACTGAGATAAACTTACTAGGCCAAGGTCCCCTAATGATTTCATAGCTGTGTCATTTGTCCATGAGCATAGGTCTCTGTGATGGACTGCACTTTTTAAAAACTTAGGAGTGCTGTACAAACAGCTGAAGGACTTTGAAGGGTTAATTCTTCACAGAAACAGAGGACCTTAAGTGACAGGCTGCTCCAAGCAATCTGATTGGTTAGTATCAGCTGAGCAGAAAAAGACTTAAGAGCTGCATGCTGAGGAGTCAGTCAGATTTCTGCCTTGACTGAGCTGACTCTGATTTCAGTCTTAGCTGACAGCAGTTTTACACAGATGGAAAACTGTAGGAAAGCTGGCAAGGAAGTTTGGGAAGTAGATGAAGACTTCCGTTTGGGCTAAACAAAGGGAATGGACTTTCTAGTGGGGGGAAATTTCTCTACCCAGTCATACAGAGAGCCAGCTCTGAAGAGTGCAGCGATCCCTGGTCTGGTGTGGTTAGAAGATCCCTGGTCTGGTGTGGTCCCTTTAAATACTGTTAAGAGTAAGTTAAAAACTCAGGATGAGTACTGGTGTTTCAAGAGAAAGGGTTTGGGTACTGGAAACAGAGTACAAGCCGGAGGAGCAGGAAGAGGTTTGGAGCCCTTCACTCAGAGTCTCAGAGTGGCTTACATTCACCTTTCTTCCTCTCTAAGTCAAAGAATACTCAAAGAAAGTGTAGTGTTTGGAAAACACAGAAACAAAAGCCTCCTAGCATAAAGATTTAAGTAACTATGAATAGATTAAGAAATTCTCATTAGCCTGAAACATAAGAACTAAAGTCTGTGCACGTATTGCTTTTACCTTAGAAATTTCAGCCCCTGATTTCACCTGACCTTTCCCCAGTATGTTAAATAAAATATATATATATATTTTAATTTTTTAATTTCAAAACACCTCAAGTGCCATTTAAATTGCTTAAGTTAAAAAGGGCTCCTGATCTTTCCCTCAGGTTCTGGGCTGAACCAACAGCCAAAATATTGTACTGTGACAGGGTGGGACAGACAGATTTCTTCAGGAAAGAAGAAAACAGAGAACTTGGGTGGCTCAGTCACAAAAATGGAAATATAAAACAGAGATAAATCTTACCTCTGAGGGAGGGAAGTGGACAGGGCCATCGTAGTCTCCCTACTTCTGATTCAACATTATATTGCACTGTCTAAATGTAGAGTAGTTGCTTCTAAACCACTGGAATGTGTTCCTAAACATGGGATTGATTAATATGGTAGCAGAAATGCTGATTATTCCCACTTTTTAGTATTCAAGAGTGAGGTGGATTACTGATCCATGGTCAAGGTTATGACTATGGATTATTCTGGATTAATTACATGATGAATAGAGGTTATATATCCCATAACCATGGTGCAGAGTGGAAAAGCTGCAGTACTGCAGTTGGAGCCCTCTGCTCATGACCTGAGTTTGATCCCAGCGGAAGCTGGTTCAGGTAGCCGGCTCTAGGTTGACTCAGCCTTCCATCCTTCCGAGGTCGGTAAAATGAGTACCAAGCTTGCTGGAGGGAAGGTGTAGATGACTGGGGAAGGCAATGGCAAACCACCATGTAAAAAGTCTGCCATGAAAACATTGTGAAAGCAACGTCACCCCAGAGTTGAAAACGACTGGTGCTTGCACAGGGGACTACCTTTACCTTTATCCCATATGCTCTAAAACCATTAGAGCAAGTATGTTTGTTTGTTTTTCAGCTAGCCCAAGAAAAAAGCAATGCTTGACAAGAACAACAGGAAGACATGGTGCATAATTCCTTGTGCAAACAATTATTGAGAGAGAATTTCTAACCTCTGTCTTGGGGGGAGAGGGGCTTTCCCACTGACATTGGTCTATAGTTGCACTACATTGTTGTATAAGAACACATTTTGTAGGAATGACCACCCTTTCTCTGGGACCCAAAGTGTACAGACAGAAAAGTCTACCAACTCCAATTATTGTGTGATTCAACAGTTGTATTGGGCGTGTTTCCATCATTGCGCTCCACCCATGTAAAAAACCAAGAATACATATACAATATGTGAGAAGCCTTAATGGGGATGAAGAGAAAATACCTACACTGCTTGCTGTACCTTGCAGAGAAACAAATCATACAAGAGAAAGACCCAACACAGGGGATGAAGTTCAACTGGAGGGCTTTGTTCAGCAGTGAGCATCTGTTATAACGAACCTAATGATGTAGCCGTTAAAAAATTGAAAAATCGGGGTGGCTTGACTGATCACAGTTTGCTGCCTTCCAGGAATGTTCAGGCTCCCCAAATTAAAAAGTGAAACAGTAGTTTTTGTATGGAGCGTCTAATGAAATAAGAAATAAAATATAAAATAGAAGAGCACCTTTGAGTCATCTAGTTTTTACAATGTATTATCGTCTGGTGTCCTTGTTAGGTTCAAGAAATCACAGCCTGAAGGTTATCTGAATTTTATTCATGAACTTCGGAAAGAGTCGGGAAGTTCATTTTGTTTATTTTAATAAAAAACTCAGGAGTATGAGTCACTTTAATTCCAGATTAGCCAAAAGTTCTTCTTGGAATTCAGGGAAGAGTCGTTAGAATGTGACATCATGTGTTGTCCCTCATAGCTCCACTTCTTCAGGGGCAACATCACATTTTCCCAACACCGTATGTGAGAAAATCCTCCTGAGACTTTAGGTGATGCAGTTGCAGAAGTGTTATCTGAAACAACCTGCTGCCGTTTACAGTTTTCAGTACAGGCCCTTTCCTGTTATCCTCACCTTCTGAAATGACGCCACCTCAGTAGTAGCACCATGACTTTGTAGTTGCTTCCTCTGCAAAGTCTCTTTGGTACTGCCATTGTTGGTTTTCATGTGCCAACTGACAAGTTATTTTCTTTTAGGTTGTGTTTAATTAATCTTTTTTTAAAAAAAACCTGATGTAATTAAATCTTGCTCGATTACAAACTGGCATATTATTTTAAAATCGCTTGGGTCACTGCTGGGGGAAAAGGAGGGGTATAGATAGATTGCGTTGACTTGGATGGCCTAGGCTAGCCCAATCTTGACAGATCGCAAAAGCTAAGCAAGTTCAGCCCTGCTTAGTATTTAAATAGGAGACCACCATGGGATACCAAGATCACTAGGCAAAGACATGCAATGACAAACCACCTTGGAACATCTCTTGCCTTGAAAACCTCACAGGGTCGTTATGACAGCTGTAACTTGGCAGCAAGAAAAGGGGTGGCAAGATTTCTCTTCTGTACCATCGAACAAAGGTCAGGCACAAGCCTAGTGATGGGTGAGGGTTACCAGCCTCAGTGAGGCCTGGAGTTCTCCCACAATTACTACTAATCTCCATCCAGAGAGATCAGTTTTCCTGGAGGAGATGGCAGATTTGGAGGAGAGACTGTATGCCATTATATCTCCATTGAAATCCCTCCCCCAACTCTGGTCCTAAATCTCTACTTTAGCAGGGCCTAAAGTAGTCTTGCCAGCCCCCAGATTCTGGCAGGTGATCCCCCAGTTTTGCAGGCTTCTCCTCACCAACAGCCAACTGGCTGGTAGGGGAAAGCCGTGCCCTAACAGCCACAATGTTCCTTTAAACCTTGACGCATCATGTTTAAAAGACTGTGTGTGTGCCTTTAAATCTCAGCTGGAGGGAAGTTGCATGGGCAGGGTAAGCAAATAGAGCCACATGGCTCTTCCTGGTGAGGGTGTGACCCATGTGAGAAAGGAAAGAGAAGCTAGTACACTCCCTCTTTTTGTTTTGCATTGATTTCAGAAGTTGTGTGTATAATAAAATGGAGTTAACTAGAAGCTGATTATGGAATGGAGGAAAACTCCACTCCCTAGGCTGCTCACCTTTAGTTTTCCTGGTCGTCTGAAGAAGTTGGTTGAAATACAGCAGATGGTTACATTCAGCAACTCCCATGAATAAATTGCCCTAGTGAGATTATAGGGTTGTCGGCCTCCAGGTGGAGTCAGAAGATCTCTAGCTTTTACAACTGATCTCCAGCTGGCAGAGATCAGCTCCCCTGGAGAAAATGGGTGCTTTGAGGGGTGGACTCTATGGCATTATACTATGCTGAGGCCTCTCCCCTCCCCAAACCCCACCCTTTCCTAGTTCCACCCCCAAAGTCTTCAGGTATTTTCCAACACAGACCTGGCAACCCCAAATCACAAAATGGTGTGCTTGCAAACTGTTTATTTTGGCTGCTCTGTATGTGTATTCACTTTCATTTAGTAGAAGTGCGGCTGCTGGGGGATGAGGAAATGAAGACTGTATTCAGGGGAACTGCACTGCTGTATTTTTATTTGTTTTAGGGAATGGGAAAGTTTCCTGGCTCCATTCCAAAGTCCCCAGGTATTTTCTGAGTTGGACCTGGCAACCCTAGCCTAAAGGTTCAGGGGCACCCACCCAGTGATTAAACTAGTTACTATGGTAAAGTTATGTCATTTCAGAAATAAAAGACATTTTATTTGTGGCTTATGTATCAGATGAGATTATGATCAAGATAAGGATGGATATAAGTTACAAGCTTGCACCAGGCCAAGGAATGCAATGCTATTACCCAGAGCAAAGGCTAAAATGGCATGATGCCACATATTCAGAAGCTGTCTAAAAAAAAACCCTACATGTTACAAAATGATAGACAGTTCACTAACTGACAGATAATATGATTTAGGACTGTGCAAGTTACCAAACTTAAAGAAACAGCTATCCCGAAGCCATGATCACCATTTCTGTAATTAGGAGAAATTTAGTATTATTCAAGATGATGAATGCATTGGATAGATGAGTCAGACAATTTACTTAAAAAAAAAAAAAAAGCTCTCCATTTACTTATTTGCTTTGAACATAATTGATAAAAGAAATCACAAATCATAATATCCTGGCCTCTCAGCACAGGTTCTAGAGGGGACAGTCAGTGAAGTTAATTGGTGCAGACAAAAGAGAAATCATGTCATCATCTCAAATGCAATCTCTCGGAAGCAAGATTGCTTATCATAAAAGTCATCAGCGCTTTCCACCCTATGATGAAACTCTGTTCAAGACACCCATCTTTGGGGCGGGAGAAATCTGATTAATCAACCTTTTCACTTGATATATTAAGCATTTTAGCTCTAAAATATGTGGGAAAAGGACTTACATTTGCTTTTTGAAGAAAAAGACAGCTGGCAGAATGTGAAAATAAGGAGGATGTATAAGAATGCAAATGTACAGGATTTTCTAGCCTGAAATATTGAGACACTGAGACACTGCTTTCACAGATACACCATTTATATGGAATTTATCTTTATTTGTTTATTCATTTCATTTATAGCCCTCATTTCTTCCCAATGGGGACCCAAAGTAGTTTGCATCGTTCTCATCTCTTATGTATTATATGTATCATTTATACTTTATATATCATTTATACTTATAATTGTGCATGTAATGCAAATGATGATTTATTAATGCAGAACCTTTTGAAAAATGCATACGTTTTTTAAAGAGTAAAAATATCGGCAGAAATGGAAATGGTACACAGAATTAGGGGTTCAAAAGAGGAACAAAATAAAAGAAGGTGTTTTGTGGACGGACTGCAGACTTTTGGAATTTTCAGGGGTTGGATCCTGTCAGCTTTTTTGCAGACGTAAGAGGGAGGAGCAGCTCCTAAAAGGTTGTCTCTAGCCCTGCATGGACAAAAGGTTTGCCCTGAGGATCAGGAATCTGATGAGAGCATTCCTCCTCCCTCTTACACCGGTAGAAAAGGTGAAAGGGTCCTATACAAATCATTCTTAAACAGGAGCAGCATTTAGTGGAAACTACTTAGAGTTGAAAGAGCGCTGTGGCACAGTGATAAAGCTGCAGTACTGCAGTCTGAGCTCCCTGCTCACAACCTGAGTTCGATCCTGGCAGAAGCTGGGTTCAGGTAGCCGGCTCCAGGTCGACTCAGCCTTCCATCCTTCCGGGGTCAATAAAATGAGTACCCAGCTTGCTGGGAGAGAAGTGTAGATGACTGGGGAAGGAAATGGCAAACCACCCCATTAAAAAAAGTCTGCCGTGAAAACATGAAAGCAACGTCACCCCAGAGTTGAAAATGACTGGCGCTTGCACAGAGGACTACTTTTACCTTTTTTTTAACCTTTAGAGTTGAATCCGATCATTCTTTTCCACTCTGTTGGGTCCAGTGGCCCCCTCGGCCAAGTCTTCCTTGAACAGAGAAAAAGTTCCTTCAGCAAAGTAAGGAGAACCCTTTCTCTGTTCAAGGAAGACTCTTAGATGAGTCACAGGGATCCAGTCTTTTGGGGACTGCTTGTCTGAGCTATACATCCCATTCAGACACACAGTTTAAATTCTAAGTATGACCCACACGGGTGGGATCTTATTGGTAAACTTTGACAGGGCCTGAAAGTCAGAGGGCAGCACAAGGTGCAAGTCGAAATCACAATATTTTATATTCATCTCATTTCAGACATTTTTCTTTCATGATTCATAAGACTACATGTAGGGGATAGAACTGTATGTGTACAGGGGACCGCACTACAAATTTGTGTTGGGTCTAGGGAAACTGTGCTTGTGCCCTGTTCCTATAGAGAAAGGAATCAGAACCTAAGCTCTGTCTTCTAACGTGGGAACTCCTTTCTATAATCACAGGCACAATTTTATACTGATTCACGTGTGCTTTCCATAACATTTGATTGGCAGCTGAATGGGTGGATGTTCCATGCAACATGAGAACTAGTTCTCAGGGGAAACTTTGGTGCAGTATCGGTGTGATCAGACGAGCTGTTAGATCTGTTGTCGTTGCTTCTCTTTAACGGATCTAACAGGCATATCCAGATAGCTACATCTGTCTCCCGTTCCTCAGTCATTGGGTCCCCCGTGGTCACCCCTGACTTCCGCAACACCACAGAAAGTCCAGTATTTAGGGATCCTGCTGGTCTCACAGAGCTTCTGCTGGTGTCTGATCGCTCTCTTGCCGGGTGAAGCCTTTTGGGATGTCTGATATTTCACATCCTGTTTTGCCACCATTACTGCTTAACCGTATACAATGAGCACATAAGCAGTTATTCACCAAAGGCTTGTTTAAAATGTTTGTGCAAGCCTAGGAGTGAGTGGGCAAAGACAGGCAGGATGGTGGATGGAGAGGCACAGCTGCTGGCAGCAAGGCTGAGGCTACACCCTGAGAAGTTCCCCCTGAGAATTAGTTCTCATGTTGCATGGAATATGCAGTAGATAGAGAAGGGCCAAGCACTGGTTCCAGGGGGCCTGATAGGTGAAGCAGCTAGTCCTGCTCAGGTCCACTGGCAGGGCAGGCAGGATGGTGAAGAGAGGCAAGGCAGATGCATAGGACTGGAGCAGGAGGCCAGCAAGAGGGCAGCAGTGGGCTCAATGCCATGGAAAAGGTACTGGTAGCCATGGTGATCGGCACGACATCTGATCACGACTCCACCTGTGCAAAAAAACCCCAAAAAACTCAGAACCAAATTAGAGGCATGGCTGTACCATGCCAAGCTGCCTGTCTGATCGCAACCTATCATAGCTTGTAGTGCATCTTTTGAAGCAGCAAAGATCAAGCCTCACAGTAACCTTTTATGATTTGCGGGAATTGGTTGTTTGGAGCCAGGTAGTATAGGGAGTAGCATGTCATTTTAGGACTGAGGAAACCCAAGTTCAAACCTCACTCTGGACCAAACTTGACATTATAGTGGCCACAATCTCATGGCTGTTTCAGCACTAGAAAAGGCACATGGGGGGGGGGGGGGGGAGGTTTGCCGAGAGGATAAAATGGCAGATGGAAGGACAAGTATGTCATTTGGAGGTCCTGAGGAAGGGTAGGATAAAAATGTAATAGGGGATGGGGATGGACTGTGTTCACCACTCTGAGCTCCTTGGAGGAAGGGGGGAGTTAAATAATGCCTTTTCATCTATTACATCTGCTAGCAGAATTGACTCAGGTGGGTGTGTTAAATGTCATCAAGTGGCTTCCAACTTAAGGCAACCCTATGAATTAAAGACCTCCAAAACATCCTCTCATTAACAAGCTTGCTAAGGTCTTGGAGACTGAGGACTGTTGGAGCAGGCCTTTCTTGCTTGCCCTTCCTGCTATAGCCCCCAGGGCCCTCCTTAAATGTTGATTTTGGGGTCAGTGGACCCTCAAAGACAGCAGTCAGAGCCAAGTGCCCCTCCACAGCTGGAGACAGATGGTGCAATACAGACCATCAAAAATGCGCATTTTGTTTGCTGTTCTCTGAAAACCCCTTTGGGTTTTCTGGAAGAAAAGTAGCTGTGAGAGGCAGGCATACAAATAAACCTTTTATGAGCCACTCTTGTAGCTGAAGATTGTAAACTTGTTGGGCATTTATACTTATGAAACTTAGTAAAGGGCCATGAATATTAACAATAGCAGCAAAGAGCTGGGGTTGAGGGGAAGCCTAGCAACAATGGAACAGTAGTTGGCATTCAACTATCTTTTAAAGAAAGTTTAGCTATGGTGGTGACGTTAAGTGCCATCAAGTCACAGCTGATTTATAGAAGACCGCACAGGGTTTTCAAGGCAAGACAGGTTCAGAGGTGGTTTGCCATTGCCTGCCTCTGTGTCGTGAGTCCTTTGAGGTCTCCCAGGGGTGGAATTCTAGCGGGAGCTCCTTTGCATATTAGGCCACACACCCCTGATGTAGCCAATCTTCCTGGAGCTTACAGTAGGCCCTGGAAGAGCCCTGTAAGCTCTTGGAGGATTGGCTATATCAAGGGTGTGTGGCCTAATATGCAAATGAGCTTCTGCCAGGATTCCACCCCTGAGGTCTCCCGTCCAAATGCCAACCAAAGCCGACCCTGCTTAACTTTTGAGATCTGATGAAGTCAGGCTAGCCTGGGTCATCCAGATCAGGGCAACTTGGCTGTACCCAGTGGTTTGTTTTTTCCTTGTCTGTAATTCATGGGATTCCAAACATTGTTTCTTTAAACCAACATGGCACTTGTGATTTTGACAGTTTCCCCATCCAAATTAGAAAAGTGTTCTACTGTGTCGCGCAGGTTGCTGGTTGAGAAATAGAAAACCCCAAACCATCGTGATCTTACAGAACTAGCCAAGCAGTTGTTTAGATCCTGACTGGTTGCTTGTATAATCAAGCTGCAAGTAATCTTGTAAAACCCATCACTTGTGTTGCCAAGCTCCAGGTTTCATTATTTTTCATATGTAATGTCGAGATTAAGCATATGTATTTGTTATGTAGTATCTAGAGAGCACGCATGCCTGAAGAAGCCTCTGGGAAACGGCATGGTACTGCTATCTGTCACAGCAATTTTGTGTGCAGGAACCATTAAGATACTGACAGGGCTTTTTGGGTAGAAAGCAGGAACTCATTCGCATATTAGGCCACACACCCCTGATGTCACTATTGGTCCACATAGGGCTTTATGTAGAAAAAACCCAGCGGGGATCCATTTGCATATTAAGCCACACCTCCTGACACCAAGCCAGCTGGAACTGCGTTCCTGTGTGTTCCTGGATACTGACATCAATTTCAAAAAAGCCCTGGATACTGACATCAATTTCAACACCAACACATGGAAAGGAATGGAAGCTCCCTGGAATAGACTAATACTTCGTGCTCTCCATTGAGTGTACATGTTCTTTTCGAGTCTGCAGTGGATTTCTATCAGAAAAACAATGTATGGGGTTTGAATGTGTACCCTTTGTAATTCTTGTGGAGTCTTGTTAGAAGATTTCATACATTGTTCTTTATTTTTTCATTGCAATTTATTACAAAGTCATTTACAGCTTTTGTGGCCATGAGCTTTTTTGCTTTTCATAACCTCCAGGTAGTGGTTGGAGCCCTTCCCACTATTACAACTGGTCTCCAGGCTATAGAATTCAGTTCATTTAGAGAAAATGGCCACTTTGGAAGGTGGACTCTATATCCCATTGAAGTCCCTCCTGCCCCCAAACTCTGCCCTCCTCAGGCCCCTCCCCTCAGATCTCCAGGAATCTCCCAACTGGTAACCAATGCTTCCTCTAAGCCGCAGAGTCCTGTGAGCAAAAATTCTACTTTGTGAGCTACTGGCATGAAAATTGTGAGTGACTGAATAAATTAGTATGCTCTGGGGTCATCTTTCCTGAGCAAAGACAAAAATGTGTGAGCTAGAGGCTAAAAATCTGTGAGCTAGCTCATACTAACTCAGCTTAGAGGGAACACGGCTGGTAACCCTACCCATCACCCAGTTTCAAAGGAAGAAATGCATGCATTCTGTGCCCCCTTTTGAATGGGAAGGAGGAGAGACTGGATTTTACCTTTCCTCTTCTCCACCAAATGTAATGGTATCTACAGGCATATTAACCACCCCAGTGCTTGGAATGGGCTTTTCATCATGGGGAAAGTGCATGTACTTTTATATGTACACTTTTTCTTGTTGGGTTGGGACTCGTCTCTATCAATCTAAGTTGCCTAAGGATCTATGGAAGCATCGACCACACAGATATTTTCACTAACGGTTTCCTTCCTGATTCATCAAAGTCTTGCAAGCAACTAGAATGTGTGTGTGTGTTGGAGCCACAATTCTCATTCATGGCAGAGTTTGGCGACCATACTTCTGCACAGGAAATACGGTGTGTTCGATAAAGATGACATGCTTCGGGCAAAAATATGCATCTACTTAAATGCACAGCTGGCTGATTAACAAAATTTACAACTGCTGTCAATGTGGCTGTTAAATCTTGGAAGAAGGGAGAAAACTGAGGCTAGAGTTAAATGTGTTAAGCCAAACAGTTTAACTTCCCTCCCTCAGAGGCAAGATTTTCCCTAAATTTTTCTTTCCCTTTTGTGACTGAGACAGACACTCTAGTTGTCTATTTTCTTCTTTCTTAAAGAATTTTAGCAGTCTCACCCTGTCACAGTATAATATTTTGGTTATTTTTTCAGCCCAGGAACCTGACAGAAGAAATGGGAGCCCCTGTTAACTTATATGACTAAAATGGCACTTGAGATGTTTTTATATTCCAAATTACCAAAATATTTTATTCAACATAGACGAGTGAGAGCAGGTGAAGTCAGGGGTTAATTTTTTATATATAACTCAATATAGATAATTCTGAGGTAAAATCAGTACATGTACAGACTTTAGTTCTTATATTTTAGGCTAATGAGGATTTCCTAAGCTATTCACAGTTACTTAAAATTGTTATGTTGACAGACTTTTGTTTCAGTGTTTTTTCAAACACTCTAGGACTGAGTCCAGATCAGCAGCTTCAGGTACATGGGAGAAATCTCAAATTGGGCCAGTTCAAAATGGAGTGGCCAAATTCCGATCAGACGCTCCCACGCGAGTCACCCATTTCCTGCATGGAAGGCACTTTGGCATGGTCAGATGGCTGTTGTGCACCATCCCCTCGGTGCGGTTTGGGTTTCTTTTCTCCATACATTTTAGTGGTCCATGTACACATGCTCTCATGTGCACATGAACTCATGTGCTCTGGCCAGTATTTTTTAAAAAAGAATACCGGTGAACACCTTGAGCGGATTGGCGGGTTCACACCACCAGTCCACCTCTCTTGTGCACTCTCACGTTCAGACACCCGAAAAGACAGATGGTGTGCAGCAGAAGGATTTGCTACTGCTTCCTAAGTGGTAGCTTTTTGCGCTGCCTCAGAGATGCCAGAGGATGGAGTGAGTACGGGAGCAGGACGCGAGGCAGATGTGCATGTTTGGACTTGATTTTTTAATCCATCTGTGAGCCGTCCCTGAGTTGGCTTAAAATGCCAGTCTGGACCCGGCCTAGTATACTTTCTTTGAGTATTCTCTTTTTTGTTCCCAGAAGGCTGATGCACTCTTTCTGGTACCCTATTTAGACTAGGTAGGGAATTTTCTTTTCTCTGCCTCTAAGAACCTTCATCTACTTCCCAAACTTCCTTGCCAACTTTCATCAGTTTTCCTTTCTGTGTTAAACTGCTCATAGTCGGGCTGAATTCTGAAACTGTTAGTACTCAACTCTCCTCAGCCAGGGCTGAAATCAGATTGAATTCTCCTCAGCATCCAGTTCAGAAGACTGATGCTAACCAATCAGATTGCTTGGAGCAGCCTGCCACTCAAGGCTCTCTGTTTCTGTGAATTAACCCCTCACAGTCCTTTAGTTGTTTGTACAGCACTTCTAAGTCTCTTTAAGGTGCAGTCTGTCACAACAGCTATGCAAGGAAGAAGATGAAGGAGCCATTTATTACAACAAATTGGAAAGTTTGGGCTTCTTCCTCTTAAAAAAAAAAAAGTCCAGAAGATTAGATGAATCTCCCTCCTGCAGAGCACTTTGAGATGTTATAGTTCTTCTTGGACTGCTGTAGTGCAAAACTGGAAGCGTCCCAAGGAAATGAAGTTCTTCTCCCAGGGTTTTTATGGTGACATAAAAAGCCTGCCAGGCATGCCACAACAGCCCTGGGCTTCTCCTGGTCTTTTTAGCAGGAATACAAGGTGTACCTGGGCTTCATTTCCAAAGTAAGATGCACATTAATCTGCAAATCACATCTTCAGGTATGGATGTTATTCTTTCTATTCTCAGTGGCTTTAGGAAACCTATCCATTAAAAGAAGCATGGGGAAGAGGAAGATCAAGTGAATGACCTTCCTCCTCCCTCTCCTTTTGAATATCAGATGCTCAGAAAGCACTGACCCATGTATCTCTCCTAGAAGAAATTTTTGGTCTCATACAGATTTCTGAAACAATAATTGGATGTATGGATATTGGGGGTGGTTTCTAAGTGGAGAGGGAAAGATACTCTGCACATGTTGAAGTCTTGCTGTTTTCTGTAGCCTGACATATGTCTAAATTTTATAGGAAGTGATCAAATAGTATCAATCTTGAGCCTTGAGGCCTCTGTGCTCTGTTGTGGACCTTCCAGAGGAACTTATTGGCAACTGTGTGAGGCAGGATGCTGCACTAGATGAACCACTGGTCTGATCCAGCAGAGCTCTCCTTATGTTCTAGAAACACCCCTGGTGCTTACTTAGTCGCAAGATCAGTCTAATCCAATCTTTTGGCATTAAGCAGCACTGAAGTCCAAACTTGATGGATAGCTACAAGGATCAATTCATTTCCCATAATAAAATAACTGTTATGCCCAAACAGATTGAGGCAGGCAATGACCAAAACTGAGTTATCTAGAAAGACTTCTTGGGCACAATGCAGCAAATCCAGATCACAATTGGATGCCACTGAAATCAATCTTGGTTTAAATATTTATCTTTGAATTTGTTACATTTCATTGCAATGGGGAAAACACAATATGAGAAACACAGGACTGTCACCCCGAAAGTGGCACTCTGTTTCAGATTTCCACCCCTTCTGTAACTAAGAATGTATTAAAATGGATGTCAGTATCACAACATCAGCTGTCTTATGTCCCTGCCAGCCAGTGATGTTGAAAACTGTGTGTTAATTGTTTTAGAGGATAGCTGCATTGGTCTGCAGTAGAACACCTTGATCCAAGTCTAGTAGCACCTTAGAGACTAACTAGATTTTCAGGATATGAGCTTTTGAGTCATAACTCCCTTCATCAGATACAATGGAGATGGAGGTGATTTTGCCTTATTTCCTTACATATCAGATATCTGATTTTGCTTTCCTATCTAAAGGGAAGTTCAGCACTCAAAAGCTCACGCCCTGAAAAGCTAAGGTGCTACTCAACTCAAATCTATGTGACAATTGTACAATATTAAGTAATTACACTTTAGTTACAGAAGATGAGAATTCAGCCTAGGGTAGGGTTGCCAGGTCAGAGTTGGAAAATACCTGGAATCTTTGGGGTGGATCTGGAAGAGAGTGGGGTTTGGGGGAGGAGGTGAGGGGCCTCAGCATGGTACAATGCTGTAGAGCAGGGGTGTCAAACATACGCCCAGGGACCAAATCAGGCCCTTGGAGGGTTCCTATCAGGCCCCGAGCTACTGGCTGCCATGTGCTTTCTTCTCCCTCTCTCTTGCTTCCTTCTTCATCACAACTTGCTTTGCAAGGCTTGCTCAATCACACAGGAGCTACAAAGCAAAGCCTCTATTTTCTCCATTGGCTGAGACTCCTCCCTTGGAGAGGAAGGGGGAGATAGCTTGCTTTGCCAGGCTCTCTCAATCGCACGGCAGAGATACTGAGCCAAGCCTCTCTTCCTTCTATTGGCTGAGGCTCCTCCCCCTCTTGGTCCCCTGGGAAAGGAAGGAAAGAGCCAGAGCTTCCTTTACACAGTTCCCTACATCCAATGGGAGAATTATAAAGAGAGCACCTTTAAGGCCATTGAGTGCTAATGTTTTAAGCATGTTTTAAGTTTTTTTAAAAGAAATATTTAATTGTGTTTCTCTATGTCCTTTATAAAGTTTATATGTTTGCTACCTAATTTTAAATAGGTACACACATGGCCTGGCCCAACAAGGTCTCATTAATGTCAGATCCGGCCCTCGTAACAAATGAGTTTGATAGCCCTGAAGTCCACTCTTTAAAGTAACCATTTTCTCCAGGGGAGCTGATCTCTGCCAATTGGAGATCAGTTGCAAAATCGGGAGATCTCCAGGCCCCACCTAGAGGGTGGCAACACAAGCCCAGGGGCTGCCATTTTCATGGACCCTGTGGGCCTTCAGTCCTCCTAACCTTTTGTCTGTGGGTTAGAATTTACCCATCCCTGATACTAATTGAGAAGCTTAATCCTTCCAAATGGCTTACTTCTCTTTTTGGAAAGAAAGGCACTAACAATATCTCAAAAAGCAATGCTTAGATACTCTGAAAGGTGGGCTTGAAAACTTCTCTCACAGTTTGCCCAGTGAATGCTGAAGGTTTTGTTGTTTATAGTTTG
Organism: Heteronotia binoei; assembly: GCF_032191835.1. Lineage (NCBI taxonomy): Eukaryota > Metazoa > Chordata > Lepidosauria > Squamata > Gekkonidae > Heteronotia > Heteronotia binoei. The sequence continues at coordinate 28,887,216 of NC_083238.1, forward strand.
TTGAGCTGTTAATTTGCTTAGTTATGAGAGACTAATTCATTATCCAGTTCAGTTAGTTATCACCTCAGGCATTCTGTGTATGATTTCAGATGTCCTCATCTGCACATTAGTCTTGGTCCTTCTCATTCTTACACTGATTAATTGAACACTAGGCCACCACAAAGAGGGGCTTGTATGTAATCAAGGCCATTGATGTATTCATTCTGGATCTCACAGCCACAAAGCTGCTGCATTACAAGTATCCTTATGAACACTAAGGGGAAGGACTCAATAAAGATGAGGACAAGGACCAAGGAAATGATTTGTTTGTAATAATGACTGTTAACTGTGAGATTATTTAACATGACTCCTGTAGCAAATATTGTCAGTAGAGTTATCAGAGGAATAAAAAAGGGTTTGCTAAATGGCATTGAAAGCTGGTCCCATGTGAAAAACAGAAGAACTGAGTTCCTATAAGGAGGTCCCTCGGTTGCTGACCTAAAGTTTTCATTAAATGCAAAGCACTACCAGAGATTTAAAAGAGACGAAGAGGCCAAGAGCCTTACGAAAGAGCAGGGGACCGTAATCACAGTGGCTATGGTAACTGAAGGTGAAATGTGTTATTTGCATCAGTTTATAACCCAACCGGGATGCAATTTACATGTGATGTCTGTAACGGAATGTGATGGATGTAATCACACAGTACCTGTTACCGCATGGAACCCGTGAAGGTTCTGAAAACCATGCTGAAAGGGAGGCAGAAGGAAAATGCAAAGCTTTGGCACTTTGTGGGGGGAAATATTTCAAAGCTAGTTTATTCTGAAAAGGCTGCACTGTACATGATTTGCTCTCCACATTTCCCACCCCACCCCATCCCCTTTTTGGTCATAGAAGATTGTTTTCAGAAAGGATAATTTTTAAAATCTGCTATTCAGTTCAGTGGCAAAGCCAATGCAATCAAGGGTGTGTGTGTGTGTGTGTGCGGGTGGGTGAGTGGTTAGGCAGACTTTCAGTTTTCACAATTTATTTATTTTATATTTTTTATATATATTTTTAGCCCGCCCTTCCCGCAGGACAGGCTCAGGGAAGGGCGGGTTACATCATAAAAACAATCAACAATAAAAGACCAATTTAAAATATATAAAATCTAAATCTATAAAGTGACAATAGAGACTAAAATGGCAGGTTCTGCCTCACAGACATGACCTATTGTCCAGGTCCAGCAGATCTTATAGCACTGGGATGGAATGAAGGGGGGGGGGCGGAGGCCAGTAACAAGTGACGTCCACTTACTCAGCTGAAAACCTGGCAAAAAAGCTCTGTTTTACAGGACCTGCGGAATTGGAGCAGATCCCGCAGGGCCCAGATCTCCAGGGGGAGCTCATTCCACCAGGCGGGGCCAGGGCTGAAAAGACTTCTGTTAAGGTCAGAGCCAATGGAAACAAAATAAAGTGATAAATATTAAAGATGAAATGACATTTGATCAGTCATAGAAAAGACAGCTTAATTTACACTCTACATAGGTAGAGTCTCTGCTTGGTAAGGAAAATCAAGACTACTCAGGTATTGCACATATGCGAAGTCTTTAAGGCTAACCAAGTTATTCCAGGACAAGCTTTCATGAGTAAAAGAAGAATAGCTGAAGAAGTGAACTCTGAGTCATAAAAAAATAACGCTGGAATAGGTGTAGGCTTGAAGACGTCACTTGATTTCCCTTTTACTTTGCTAACACAGGCTATAACATGGTTACCTTTTTGAAATTACTAACATATGTGCAATGGAAATGCTTTAGAGTTGGATCTAAAGATCCACCAGTGATAGAGAGCTATTTTATTTTATTTTTTGCCATTTCCCCCTCTCACTGTGGACCCTCCTCCAATTTCCCCTCATGCTATTCCTGACAGTCTCCCCTCCCCAGCAGCCTTTAAGGGAGTTCAGGAGTCTGCAGCAGGACTGAAGAAGCATTAAAACAGCTTTGGGATCCAACCAGAGGAGCCAAGAATATGTATGGTTGATGTCAACAGAGAAGTCTGCAGACACTAATTTAGAAATGAGCATCTGTAAGAGCATTAAGGCATACTTTTATGTAAGTGTGTGTAAAACCAGGCTGAAATGTGTGTAATGCATTAAAGTCTGGGAAGAGAATTACTTTCTAATGCATTCTGGAAGAGCTGACATGCTAGTTATTGTATGTGCTTGCACATGTATCTTTTAATTCAAAATGGTGCTTGAAGAATGGGAAATATTTAATGTTCAAAAATTATAAGCAGAAGCCTGCATGAGTAGATAGGGATGTCAGCTGGGTGAGTTCACCTGGAAGGTGTTTAAAGGGACTGCAATCAAAAGTCCCCTGCTGGCGAGGAAGAGGGACCTGGCAACCCAATCAAGAGAAGGACCTGAAGATGCAGACTTTCCTTTCTGGCAGCTGTTCCACAGCAGTGGGGCAGCTGCCAGAAAGGGCCCTGGTCCAGGATTGAAGATGTAATATCCAGGAATTAAAATGGTGAGCACAATGCCCTTGCAGAAGTGATTCTGTCTACCATTCCCTTTTCCTAGCCCCCCCCCCCCCCCCCCACTCTGACATCCAGAAAAGCAAAAGCATGGACTGGGAGGAGGAAGTACCAAACGGGCATGTGGTGTGCAGAGGGGAAATAAGGCAAAGTCACCTCCATCTCCATTGTCTATAAGTGAATAACTTTCTCCACTGACTTCTTCCAGTGGCAAAAACATCATCAGTTGTGTGGTCATCCTACCAGATTTAGATGTTAGACTTTGATTTATACTGTCATTTTTTCCTGTAATGTCATTCTTTCTTTAAGATGTCTGGCATCATAAAATTAGGGTCCAACATAGGGTTGCCAACCTCCAGGTAGCACCTGGAGTTCTCCCAGTATTATAACTAATCTTCAGACTACAGAAAATAGTTACCATGGAGAAAATGGCAGTTTTGGAAGGTAGGCCCTGTGGAATCACATCCCCACTGAATTCTTCCCTTCTCAAACTCCACCCTCTCACCAGGCTCTGTTCCCAAGTGTTCAGAAATGTTCCAATCTAAAATTGACAATTGTAGTCTCACAGTCAAACATAAGACCCATTGTTTTCTGTGGTAGAGATTTAAACATAGGCTCAAGGTTGACTCAGCCTTCCATCCTTCCGAGGTCAGTAAAATGAGTACCCAGCTTGCTGGGGGGGGAAGCATAGATGACTGGGGAAGACCATGGCAAACCACCCCGTAAAAAAGACTGCCCAGAAAATGTCGCGATGTGATGTCATCCCATGGGTTGGTAAAGACTCAGTGCTTGCGCTGATCTCCCTTAAATGCTGCTTGGTGGGTGGGGACTGTCAGGAATAGCATGAGGGGAAATTGGGAGAGGGTCCACAGTGAGCCGGGGAAATGGCAAAAAAAAAAAAAAAATCAGCTCTCTGTCACTGGTGAATCTTCAGAGCCAACTTTACCTTTACTTTTTTAATCCTCCAACTGAAATCAAAGGTGATTAGAAGTGCTTAATTTTGGCTAAATTGTATACACGCACATATATATATTGGGTGCCTAATACAGCTAGAGTCCCACTGAAAATATTGGGGCTTGATCCTGACTTGATCCTTTAGTTTCAAAAGAATACAATTGTGACTAATTGGGGCAAGTTCTAAGTTAATGTTTGAGCATATTTATTATAATAAACAAAAAAAGGGAAAAGAAAACAAAAAAAATTATCTAACATCAAAGTTTGTGTTAATAAGGCTTCCCCAAAGTTTTCTGTGAACATCAGCAATTCAGGAAGTCTTTTTTTAGTACCACATTTTCATGCAAGCGCCTTTATTAGTAAAGAACAAAAGGGAATTTAAAACATCATATATAAGCAGATTTATTTCTGTTCAGAATATGTTTGAACATTTCTTAAAAGGCCCCCATTTCTCTTTAAAAGAAAATGTCTTATGTTCATGTTTGAGCATATTTATTATAATAAACAAAAAAAGGGAAAAGATGCTTCAGCTATAAAGAAAAAAAACATACATTCTGGCATGCACTGAGTTGAAAAAGCGTATTCCCTCATCCCTTACAACTCTGGCTCTTGTTTCACTAGAAAGGAAGTTCCCAACATTAAAACAAATTAACATCTCCCAAAGTAAGTCCCTAGTCCCCAGTATTTCCTGCTCTTGTTACTGTCAGAGAAATGAAAGCTTCAATGTATTTCCTCCACAGTAGAAAGGAAAAGGAACAGCACAGAAGTTTGCTAACCTATTGCTTTATTTTGAATGGTAAATCCAAGTTATCATTTCTGAGTAACTCAGACTGAAAGGGAATACATCAGATTGCATGACCTTGCCCAGTTCCGCAGGGCCTGTAAGACAACCCTCTTCCGGCTGGCTTATGACTAGCTGGTACAAGAAACCAAGTGTAGTTATACTAGATGTCTGCTGTCCCTAATGTTTTAAATGTTTTAAATGTCTTAAACATTTAAATGTATTAATTATTTTAACTGTTTTTATACTTAAATTCTATTTATGTGAAACTTTGTGTTGTGAGCCGCCCTGAGCCACTTGTCGGGGAGGGCGGGATATAAATCATAAAATAAATAAATAAATAGATTGCATCTGCTTTATTGCTGAGTTTGTCATTTAAAAAGAAAAACTTAAACACTTGAAGGCAGAAATACACTTTCTATACAGCGCAGTTAATCTTTCCCTGAGGTTTTTTTTTTAATAGGTACGTTTGGATTTTACCAAGTGAGGACTACAAGCAACTTGAATGGGTAGCAGTTTTTAGTAGGGAAATTTGCAAAGAGAATGAGTGCAATTTCTCCTTCCTCCCTGCAATGGTTTGCCCCTTTAAATTGCAGTCTCCACAACTGTAATCTGCAAAATAATAATACCCTTGGAACAAAAATGATGACACTACATATATAAATTGTTGAACACCAGTCTAGTGTAGCAGTTAGAGCAGAGGTGTCAAACTCTATTGTTACGAGGGCTGGATCTGACATAAACGTTACTTTGTTGGGATGGACCACATGCGCCATATTATGTAACACAAGGTACCAGAGATATAAACTTTATAAAGATTATTTCAGATGCCAAATGGCAATAGGCTTGATTGGATTAGGTGTAATATGCAGAGGGGTAGTAGGCATGGAAATAGCATCATTGGTAATGAGACAGGAAACCTAGGTCCCAGTTTGGTCCAGGAGGATGCAAAGAACAAATGGACAGAAGTCTGAAGAAGTGAGCAGTGTCTCACGAAAGCTGACACAAATTTTGTTGGTCTTCAAAGTGCTACTGGACTCTTATCACAGTTCACAGATTAAGAAAAGACGTGTTTCAAATCTTCTAATTACATTAAAAATGTCAATAATCGTTACTTGGAAATGTCCAGATGCACCTACACTTTCACTATGGCACTTTGAGATGTAGGAGATGTATATAATGGAAAAAATTACTTATCAGGTGAATCAATATGAATCCAGTCCTCCTGATTTTGTTCAAGTGTGGTCTATTATATTAGATTATTTGTTGCGAGTTCCGGAAAACTTAAAATCTTTAATTTTAATGTGATATTTGTGATGTGTGATATTTGATTTGAGCATAGTCTTCTGTTAGTTAGCTTATTTTATGTATTTGGTGAATGTTTGTAAATTTGTTGGTTTATATTATGTATAATATGTGTCACTTCACTAGCAAACATCAGTGACCAGCTACTGAAGATCTTTGATAAGGAATAAGTTACACTTTGGTATCAACTAGCACTGGTCTGATTGAGAGCCAATACTTGGTGCAAACAAAGAAAAGTGTCTTGCCTCTCCTAGTTAACTCCCTGCCAATTTGTTTATTCACTTCTCAAAAGTTGTGACAAAACCTATTAGTGCAATTACCATTAACTTCCTTCCATACAGAACAGTAACATCTACATGTATTACAATTTTGCATTTTGAATATTTGCATTTAGATTATTCTTCCATCAATGGCACATTGATATAAATTATTTTCCACTTATGCCTTTCAGGGGGAAAAAAGAACTTCAAACAAAATGGAGGCTGTAGCTACAGAAGGGGAAAGATTGCACTTCAGGCTTAAAACCTTTTCATTGATCCATGAACCATTACCAGGTTCCTTTCCTACGTCAAACTGTCAGGATTGAAAAATAACATGCTGTCTCAGTGGGACAAAGAGATGCTAATGGCAAGAAGGCTTTTTATTCACATGGCAGAATAGAAGAGCTCCAGGAACAATGGCTTCAAAGGTCTCATGCTTGTACGTCCTCACAGTAGTTTGTTGGGCAAGTGCTCTTTGGTACTTAAGCATAACACGTCCCACTTCATCCTACACTGTCCACAGAACTTACGACAGCATCTCAATGGCTAGAAAAAACGTCTCTTTTGGCAACATAAGGACTCGACCAATCAACCCCCATTCATTTGATTTCCTCATAAATGAGCCTCAGAAGTGTGAGAACAATGCCCCTTTTCTCGTTATTCTCATCAGCACCACTCACAAAGAATTTGATGCAAGACAAGCCATTCGAGAGACGTGGGGAGATGAAAACAACTTTAAAGGTATTAAGATCTCCACCCTCTTTCTTCTGGGGAAAAACACAGACTCTGTGTTAAACCAGATGGTGGAGCAAGAGAGTCAAATCTTCCATGACATTATTGTGGAGGACTTCATTGACTCCTATCATAATCTGACTCTGAAAACCTTAATGGGAATGAGATGGGTGGCCACATTTTGCTCGAAAGCCAAGTATGTAATGAAAACAGACAGTGATATTTTTGTAAATATGGACAACCTTATTTACAAATTGCTAAAACCTAACACCAAGCCAAGACGGAGGTACTTCACTGGTTACGTCATCAATGGAGGCCCGATAAGGGACGTCCGTAGTAAATGGTACATGCCTAGAGACTTGTATCCAGAGAGTAACTACCCACCATTTTGCTCGGGCACTGGCTATATTTTTTCAGCTGATGTAGCAGAGATGATCTACAAAACCTCCCTTCATACTAGACTTCTTCATCTTGAAGATGTATACGTGGGACTCTGTCTGCGGAAGCTTGGCATTCATCCTTTCCAAAACAGTGGCTTTAATCATTGGAAGATGGCTTACAGCCTGTGCCGATATCGACGTGTTATCACAGTGCATCAGATATCTCCCGAAGAAATGCACAGAATTTGGAATGACATGTCAAGCAAAAAGCATCTCAGATGCTAGACTTTTTACAGATGTAAATACTTTCTTTTTTTCAACTGGAGGTATATTATAATTGGAAACGGGGATATTAACTTCCAGGAGGGAGTGTCCTTTAATATGTTTTGTTTGGTTGTTCTTTACAACATTAGGTTTTTACAAGGTGTAAATTGTATTCACGATGGTCTTATTTCTAGCAACCAGAAAGGTTAGGATTACATCTGTCTTCTTGTAACTGTATACATAAGAGGACAGGTGTATATCTATTCTGTTACAAATATGAAATAGGAACCTTAACATAAGACAAGAGTGTATAGTTTGAGGCTCCTGGGGCTCTTTCATCTAACCTAAAAGTACTTGATGAAGTGGTGATAATCCCAGCTATCTAAACAAAAGGTCCTTCGTGCAGACTGTGATTAATTTAAACATGCAGCTTTGTTATGATCCTGTGTTCCAAATTGTGTTCCATTTTTTTCTTCATCAGAGATAAGGTTTGAGTGCCAACTTCATAGCTAGTACAGATGGAATATGTATGTGTGTGTGAGGGGGGGGGCTATTTGTTAATTTCCTGCATTGTGCAGGGGGGTTGAACTAGATGACCCCGGAGGTCCCTTCCAGCTCTATGATTATATGATAATTTCTGATTTAGTACAAGATTCCTAAAAGTCTATGCAGGGTTTCCCCACACTGAGCTTAGGAACAGGCCTTCTCTTCCCACCCCAAACTTTGAGGGATACTTCCAAGCAACATCTGAAGAAACCTGTGCTGGAAAGTCCTTGTACATGAACGAAAGCACTGTAAGTGCATGCATGGAAATGTGTTAGACATGTTCATAAGTCTCCTTGGATTTGAATCATGCCTGCATACATTCACACAGCCTATCTCAGCAATTATAATACCCCAAATGTGATGTTAGGCAGATTGCTTTTAAAAAAATGCAATTTTCATCATTTCCCCTACACTAGCAGTATAATCCTATGCAAGACTTGCAACAGTCTGAACCTATTGACTTTAATGGGCTTAAACTAGAGTGACTCTTCATAGCATTGTACTGTAAATCCAAAAAGAGACCTCAAAGTGCACTAAAACCCCATCATTAAAATACACAACAGAAAGAATACCGCCCCCCCCCCCCCCCCCGCAAATTAAATTTGGTTGGATTGAGTGAATCCATGCTACTGATTGTGGAACCTTCTTCTTTCTCCAGAGGAATGTTCTGCTACTAGCGAATGGATTAATAGGATCCAACCCATGATGAGAAATAAATTATACATGTGTTAACATTGAAAGGGCACTAAGAAAGATTAGCAAGGGACACGTCTATTTTTTTAAAAACAGTAAAATCAGTTGTACAGATAGAAAAAGCCTGGTACAGATGCTATTTAAAACAGTATAGTTTTCATATAAGAAATATGCAGTGTTATTAACGAAAGGAAATGTTACCTGAACAACACCCACCTTTGTATTACTTGATCCAAGTCAGTAGGTTGCAAACAAACCAAAGTGTATGTTCAGTTGTAGTAGGCTGTCCATTGGAATGGAATAATTATGTCAGGCAGGCATCAACATAATTTATTTGCTTTTTCTTTAACATTAAAAATTTTAGGGGTTAAGCAGACAGCCAATCAAAAAGGAGGTGTCCTTATCAATTCAGTTGTTCTTCACTACCACCTGTGTATAAATGATACGCGAGCATAACAATTTGACAAGGAACTTTGACAGCGATAAAAGCAAAGATCAGTTTAAAAATCCAACCTTAAAAATGCTTTTAAAAATATCTTTTTGGTAGCAGCCAGCATCATAATTGGTTGGGTTTTTTTTCTGAATTGTATCAGCACTTTTATGGACTCCCCATAAGAGGAACAGTTTGGGGGTTTTTTCTGGACAGCAAACTAGCATTCTGGTGACAGGAGACGATAATAGCTCCCGGAGGTTAAGAGAGTACCATTCGGGCAGTAAATCTTCAATTTGTTCTGCTCCGTTCAATGCCTTGGAGTGAACAGAACCTTACTATATCAACCCTCTTGTTTTTCTCTTTTGCGACACCCAGCGATATAAAATAAGGGGCCCCATGGCACCTTACAGACTAAAAATTTTTTATTCCGGCACGAACCTTTTGCAAGCCAGAGCTCACTTCCTCAGATGTGTGAAGGGTTCATCCATGAGGGAGAAGGTCAGGCAGGCTCACTTGTTCAACTGAGATACAGTTCAGTGCATTTCATCGAGTGAGCTGTGACTCCAAAAAGCTTAAACTGGAAGAAATATTGTTAGTCTTTAAGGGGCTACGGGGCACCGCTTTTAATTTGTTGTTACAGGAAAGCCAGCATGGTATAGCCAGATAAGAAGGATTAGCCCTACGATGGGAGACCACCAAAAGAAGGCTCAGCAGAGGAAGGCAAGGGCAAACCACTTCTGCTTCTCACTCACCTTGAAAGCCCCTTGCTGGGGATGCCCTCAGTCAGTTGTGACTTGATGGCACTTACATGGCATTGGGTCTGTACCAGTATTCCCTCTAAGCTGAGTTAGTGTGAGCTAGCTCAGTTTTTTAACCTCCGGCTCACAAGTCTTTGTCTTTGATCAGGAAAGATGGCCCCAGAGCAAAGTAATTTATGCAAGAGCCAAATCACTTCTCACAACTTTAATGCCAGTATCTCACTCATAAAGTAGAATTGTTGCTCCCAGGACTCAAAAGCTTGGAGGGAGCATTGGTCTGGACCCATCTGGAATTAGTCCCAGTGTTTTTAACAGCAAATCCAGGAGTTAGACCCCTTTGTACAAGTGCAGTCTGCCTCCTTTCTCACTGCTATGCTGATATACATATTCTCCTCCTAATTATTTGTTGAGCAGCATACTTCATTGAAAGACAGTGTAAGGCTAAGCAGAGAAAACTTTTGTCTCCAATGGATTTAGAACAGTGTAAATTCTAAGGCACAGTTGAGCATCTTTGATAGCTGATTCTGTATTCTGGCCTCTGCCCTTTTGAGAAGCAAGGCCCACAGCCAGACACACAGGTCTCAGGACTGTGACTCCCCTGGATTCAACCTCTAATCTTAACCAAGAGCTCAGTCCTCTTGTCTCTGACTGCACCAGTCGCCTCTTTCCAAGAGAAAGGGAAGATTTGTTGTGCATTGGACATGGCACTTTAGGTCCCAAATCAACTAGGGCAGCTGCCTACCAAAATGACAATCAGTTCTGTCAAACTTATAACACTGATCCTTTGTTGCACAAAGGAAAATGGGGTACACTGAATGTAAGAATGATAGCTTCTGGGATGTTTGAGAAGCAGACATTCTCCGCCCCCGCCCCCCTCCATGCACACCGTATCCCACAGTGCTTGTGAATGCAGCTTCAGCAGCAATTTGATATGTGGCATGGGCGAGGAAGGCTGCTGCTTTAGAAATTCAAGCACAGCGCTCCCCAGGGCTGCAGACAGATGCACATCAAAAGGAGACCCACAGTGCTGTGAACATGCTTTGAGCTCTACTTGGGAATGTAGCGTATAAACAAATGAAATGCTGGTATATGATAAGGCCACTGACATTTCTGTTACTTGGCACCTCCTCTTCTCTCTCGTTCTTTGGATATCAGTCTTAGGCTTTCAGCCTGAGATTCCCTGAGGGGCAAGTAACTAGCAGGTTTGTTTTTGAAAGCAAGACTGGAAGGAAGTCTTACAGCGGCCTCATATTTAATCCTGTATTTAACTTAACAGCATTTAATTCTGTTTCTAACTAGGAAAGTATTTATACTGGAAACATAACTCACAAATTTAGGGCTGCACCATGATGCTCAGTCACCTGCCGTTGTGCCTCCATTATTTTATTCACTAAAAGAATACAGTTCCAGAGTCTGCAGCCTTCAGCAGAAGACCCATGGGGGAGTAGGGGGGGGCATCAGCTTAACCCTGTCCCTCCAGCCATTTTTGTTTATTTTGAAAGATTAAAAACTTAACAATTTCTGCAAAAGCTCCCCAGACAGAACATCCAGAACACTTTATGGAAGACCAGCAGTGTGACTGCATAGGGCACCAACCTTCTGGGGGAGCCAAATTGGGCACCCCCATGTGACTTAGGCTTTCCAATCCCCAGGTCCCAGCGGGGGATCTCCTGGTTTTACAAGTTTCCCCCCGCCCCCCAGCCAGCTAACCCAACAGCCCCCACAGCTCTAGATCTCCAGCAGTTTTAGGGAATAATGGGGAATTGATCTGCGGATATCATGGTCTCTAGGAGGGCTGTGTTTTGAGGTAGATGCACCAAATTTTCAGTATAGCATCTAGTGCCTCTTCTCAAAACACCTCCCAAGTTTCAAAACGATTGGACCAGGGGGTCCAATTCTACGAGCCCCAAAAGAAGGTGCCCCTATCCTTCATGATTTCCTATGGAAGAAAGGCATTTAAAAAGGTGTGCGGTCCCTTTCAATGTGATGGCCAGAACTCCCTTTGGAGTTCAGTTGTGCTTGTCACAGCCTTGATCTTGGCTCCACCCCCAATGTCTCCTGGCTCCACCCCCAAAGTCTCCTGGCTCCATCCCCAAAGTCCCCAGATATTTCTTGAATTGGACTTGGCAACCCTAATGTGACTAGGTGGCATTATCAGTGCAGGGGGGGCGGGCACCAGAAGTTAACCTTGCCTAGGGTGCCAGGCAGTCTAGGGGCGGCTGTGAAGGTCAGCATAGTTTGCATGAAGCTGCTGAGAACAGAGTCCGTGAAGAAATTCCATGAAGAGTCTCCATTTATAAAATGCCCCAGCGAAATCGGAGGTCATCAGTATTTTAATTCTGTTACATTTATACTGATGATAAGCATTTTGAAATAAACACAGGATACCCGTTATGCTGACCAAAAATTCTGGAAAACAAGAAAAAACAAATCTACCGCTTCTAAGTCACAGATGCTCATTTGATAAATAATTTGATTTTTTTTTTTCATTTTAAACCAACAGCGGTTAAAAACAATCTGATCAGATCATTTATAGATCTTTGCCTGATCGCGGTATTGGCAAACCGAGTCTGTGCTAGCAGTTTATTTCAAAAGTTACTATTTCAGTGCTAAGAAGCAAAAAATGTGAAATGTTTTCTTCTGATACTACATCACAGTTGCGCATCGTTTTCTATACGTGCACACTACGGTCCTGATCTCTTGGAACATTTTGAATTTTGCAATTACTTCAGGCAGCAACCGAAGACCAGTCCAAAGTGATTAATGGTGACTAATCAGAGTTACACCTTTCTAAGCCAGTTGATTTCAATTGACTTAGAAGGATGTAACCCTTTTTTAAAAAAATATTGCTCTAAATTCAGATGATTTTGATGGGAATGTGGATTGTACCCCAGGTGCCTTACCTTATACTTCTGGCACACTTTACTCACAAAAGCATGGAAACCATGTCTTGTTGCCGCTATGCAAGGGGGCCACTGCTCAGACATCAACAGGCCCATGCATAATGTATGCAGAGGGATATGTTTATCCATCTTTAGTACATGTTTGCAAATGTGTTCTTCTGTCAAATATACATCTCCTCCACCCAAAAGTCATTAAGAAATAAGCTACCACGTTGATCCGAAAGTGCCGTCTTGCTGACAATAGGGCACATAACATTACCAGATGGTCACTTCTATTGGCAGAGAAGTGGGCAATTCTTAACAATTCTCTCCTCTTATTGCAGACTCAGATTTCACTCCCATATTGTTTTGAAGGTCCCCAAACTCTTAGGATGAAGATTTTAGTGGACTTGGTGGATTGCAGGAGGAGAGGGAGGCGAGAAAGCCCATTACACATTTACAGTACTTTGGATCTAGCTTATATTCACATAGCGAGTTTTTACACATAAATCTGAATAGAATCAGGCCTTTATAATATATATATTACCATAGGAATGTATTAGGATGACAGTAGACATTTGCTGTACCATTCCTAGAAAACAACAGAATTGGATTTTGATATAACTAACTGAAGTCCCATTGCTTTCACAAACTTGCTTTTGCTAGAGTGTGTCCAGCGGTTGCAATATCAAACAAAGCATGTGAAGCCACAACTCCAATAGTGCCATCACAAGTCAAATCCCAAAAAGTATGTTCTCATCCTCTGGGATACTGGGGCCGCGGTCACACTCACCATTAAATCCATCCCTAACGCATCGCTATTATACTCCACAGCTTTTTTACAATGAATTTCCTGATCAGACATCCCCCCATCCTTCAGTTCTAAGCTGCGTCGGTCTCGTCGTTGGTTGATCAGAGGTCTCAACTGGACCTCGTTTTTTGAGATGGCATTCCGCACTCGCGCAAGCACAGTACCATGGGATATCGTGCTTGGCTTTTAAAAAAAAAAAGTGCAAGCAAAGGTGGGCGATGTGCCCCCCCCATTTAAACACCTGGCCAGGGAGGGGAAGCCCAGGAGCTCTCTTTGCTGTCTCTCCGCCTGGCAGGGAGACGGCAAAGGTGGGTCATCTTCCTCCGCCCCCATTTAAACGGGACAGGGTAAAAGCCAAAACAGGCCGGAACAGGCATCAAACAACTTAGACTGTCACAAAAAACTGGTGGGGAGAAGGCAAAGGTGGGCGATCTGCCTTTCCCACACGTTTAAACACCCCACTTGGGTTTTTGAAGGGGGGGTGGGAAGCCCAGGAACTGCGTTTGCCATCTTCCCGCCTGGCGGGGAGACAGCAAAGGCAGATGATCTGCCTCTCACCCCACCCCCCATTTAGGAAAGGTCCCCTGTGCAAGCACCAGTCGTTTCCGACTCTAGGGTGGTGCTGCTTTCACAACATTTTCATGGCAGACCTTTTATGGGGTGGTTTGTCATTGCCTTCCCCGGTTATTACACTTCCCCCCCCAGCAAGCTGAGTACTCATTTTACTGACCTCGGAAGGTTGGAAGGCTGAATCAACAATTGCTGGCGCAATATCATTTGGAGTGGGCTCTTGCAGGGAAGCAGATGTGCTTGCGACAAGTCGGCTACGATGGAGCGTTCAAACATAGAAAGTACGCGCGGGAGTTGTCGGAAGCATGCTTGGTACAGATTTAATGCACTATCAAGAAAAGCCCACATCCCAGTCGTGGCAGTGCAGGACACAAACGAGCCAACGACCATTGCCAGATGCTGATGTTTGGACAACCACATAAAACCCGACATGCATCCAGCTTTCATCCATGCCCATCTCGTCAGTTTATGTGCGTCTGACCTTGACCTGGGAGAGGTATAGGAGTGTTTGAGCTATCTCTTTGGCAATAGTAGGGAATGCTGTGTCTTATCTGATCAACATCACTTGATGAAATACAAAACTTTAATCAATTTTCAGTGTATCTATCAAACAAGGCAGTCAGTATGAAGTCTATGTCTCTTAGGAAGTTAATTGACCTTCAAAACTAATTATAATATCCAAAGTACATAGCAAGCATTTACCGTATGCCGTTCAAATGGCCCAGAAAGCCAAAATTTCTGCTCATTTTTTAGTGAACGGTAACAAAGTAATGGGTGGTCCATACCTGATCACACTTTCAGTTCTGTGAAGCAGGACAAATCAATCACCTAATTATAAGCACTGATGCATAGATACAAAGGTACCCGTGCACAGTGAAAGTGTTCGCTCAGGAACGGAGAGGGAAAGAAACAAAGCTCACTCCAAATCACAACAAAGCTGCTGCCTCTACAAATCACTTCTTTGGACGCTTCTGTAATCATTTCACTTTTATAGGCTGGAATGGTTACGATCATTCTTTTCCTCCATGCCTTAGTTTTAGGGCAACAGATACTCAGATGTACCGATCCCGTTGCCCACCCCTATGATTGATGGCCCTTTTACAACCGACCTGCTTGAAGCCACATGAAAATGTCCATTTTGAGGGAGCTATAAAAAGGTTTCACATATTTCATCCTTTTCACTGCTTGGATAAAAGAACATAAACAGTTGGTGCAGAACTTTAAAATCCTAAAATCCTCCAACATCCCTCAGTTGCTTGGCTTTAGGAGCTCAGTTTTCACATCAGCGAACAGACAGTGGTTGAATAGCTATTTGCAGTCAAATAGTTTTTCAGAGTGAACCTACAGGAAGTTCCCTTATACTTGCGCCTACTGGTCTCTCAAGGCCAGTATTGTGTATTCAACACTTGAGAGTAAGTGGGCACAACGAAAGCAAGAATTAACCCAACTATATGTTGATATATATATAAGATTCCTTATTCCATTCTTCCGAGATGCTGGCTGGCTTTGTAAATTGTCCTATCATTTGGCTATCTCTTATTGCTCAAACACAGTCAAGGGGGTACAAGATTGGCATAATATTGAATCATTTAGCAATACACAGAAATGTAATCAGTGATCAGTGTTAGGGAAACAGTAGTGGAAACCAAACAGCTGGCTACAAATACAGCAGTAAAAAATTAAGAACAGCAAAACTGCCCATGGGGAAAAACTTTTTCAGCAGTGAAAACATAACATCTGTCTGAGCCAGAGGTTTTTTTAAAAACAATTTCCCCCAGCATTGCATTCATGCTTGCCACTGTCTTTTTGTGGAGGGCATATTTGTAAATATTTAACATAGAAAATGTTGTAAAATATATATATATATATATATATTTTAAATCAACTTCTTCTGTATCTCACAGCCTATATCTGTAGAGTCAACTTGCGATGTAACATTTTGTTATGCATGGAGCTGCATCAGGCTTTTTCTCTGTCAGTGTTTTAAGAGCCTTAAGCATGAGTGCCCTGGTTTTTGAATGTTCAAGCCTTTTAAAGAATTAACCAATTTTATACTTTTCTTAATTATTTTGAACAAACAGGGGGAAAAATGAAATTGCAAAGAGAACAGGACAAGGGGACGTTAAACTTGTATATGTTCCATTCACCAGGAAGCGTTTGGTCACAGTAAGAGTGTAAAGAACCAACAGCCAGTATTTGTTTTAAAAAAAAATAGGAACACAGGTTGCTTTTTAATTTTTTAAAAAAATTATTGGGTTCATGTATGTAAGATTATTTGAGTTTGTTACCATTGTAACCGTATTGCGAATTTTTTTTAAAAAATCCATTGCATCCAACCAGGTTTTCTGCTGGGGCAAAAAGAAGTGAGAGGTGCCAGCCAACCACCCTACAGGTTGTGCTGAACATCCTGAGATCTGTATGGGGGAAAAAGCCATGTATGTTAGGGGTGGTAGTAAGGAGTAAGATTAGAAGTGCTTTCACACATGTTAAAATGCACACTTTCAATCCTATTTGCAACTGGATTTTGCTGTGTGAAATGGCAAAATCCGCTTGCAAACAGAAGTAGATTGAAACTGCATTATTTAGCATGTGTAAAGTGAGACTGAATGAAAAGTTGGTGGTATCCAAACTCATGTTTGATTTTTTTTTTTAAATGTAAATGCAAAAAAGCACATATTGCCAATATGTTTTCAGAAGGCTTAAGTTTTAAAGAAATATTTCATTATAGATTTCCCTACTGAGTGACTTCAGAGGATTTCAGAATCATTTAGATTAATGGGATAAAATGATCCCTTATTGGGATTAAACCTGTAATACCCATAGAGGATACAGAGAACAAAGATAATTAGCTGAGAAACCTGTCAACATTATCTGAACTTTAGGTGTACCATTATATACAAATGGCTGTATTTATGTATTTATTTGTCAAAATTGTATATATTGTTTTATCTACCGTAAGTGTCTAAAAGTGCTTTCTTCTAGTTGAAAAGTATTATCTAGGGGTCTGTGGGGTGCCAGCCAAGCTGCTAATCATTTTTTTAAAAAATAAATGTTTAAAGAAGGATAAAGAACAATCAAAAATGTCCTGTAAGTGCTTTTCTTTCTTTCTTTTGCCATGTTTACTGAAATGTAAGCCATTCCCAGATACCAACCACCAAGCTAAACTGTAGCCACATTTGTCATGAGGTGTTTTGCTGATTGTTTTTAAACACAGAGGAAAATAAATTTGGGGTGGGGGATCTTGTACTTAAGTCATCATTTCCACAGTTTTTTTTCCCCTCAGAAACACTTTCTTGAGGTTCTTGTTTTAAACTAACATCTACAGCTCTAGTCAGTTTGGTGTTGTGGTTAAGAGTGATGGACTCTAATATGGAGAATTGGGTTTGAATCCCCACTCCTTCACATGCAGCCAGCTGGGTCACAGTTCTCTCAGAGCTGTTCTCTCAAGAGCAGTTCTTGAAGACCTCTCTCAGACCCAGCTGCCTCACAGGGTGTCTGTTGTGGGGAGAGGAAGGGAAGAAGATTATAAGCAGCTCTGAGACTCCGAGTGAAAGGCTGGGTATAAATGCAACTCTTCTTTTCCACCTGGGTTAACATTTAACATAATAGAAAGTGCTTTGTATAAACTTAGTACTTCAACCAGGAACAGCAAATTAAATGTCATTCTGGAGTCTGGTATTCAGTATTTCGTGAGGAGGGCAGCACGAACATAAATGATAATAGGACAAAACAGGGTTACCTAGATTCTAGACACTTTCAGAGGGCACGTTGTAGGTATTCAACTGATAGCAAGACCATAAGTAAATTTAAATCAATGGCGTATAAGGAGAAATATTTTGATAACAGCTCAACCAGGGACATCAAGGAGGCAACAAAACTGTCTGCCATGGTGATAGTTCAACCCCACATCCATACAAACGTGTCAGAATTGTTTTGTGTATCCAGCATGATATTTGCACCTAAATGACAGGGTTTTATCTTTGCTCCAGACTACCTGACTGTCTGATTTCCTGGCCTGGAAGCCTTTACTATATCTAGCTAGCCCTTTATGTTTCATTCCCTCAATATCTACTAGGTCAAGAGAAAAATGTATGAGAAACTAAACAATAGAGTTTTTTTCCACCTGTGGCAGAGGAAAACACAATCCTCAGGTACCCTGCTATAGTTCATGTTTGTGTTAAGCTCAGCTCTCCCACAAAGTACTGTAATGGCTTCCATAGCAATAAGAATTGCCTGAACCTATGAAGCTACCTTATGCTTAGTCAGATCACTGACTCCCATCTAGTTTAGTACTGTCTCCTCTCTAGCGCAGAGGAAGGATTTTTCAAGCTCCTGGGACCAAAAACGCTTTAACTGAAAACTGAAGGGTGGAACCTGGAACCCCCTACATCCAAAGCATGCTCTCTACAATTGCTTCTTCCTCAGCATCCACAACATTGCTAGCAGCATGGACAACTACCAAGAGTCTGCCATTATAGAACAGGTTTGAAGTAGTGCTATCAGAGATAAAAGACAACGTCCTTCATTCAGAATTGGTGTTCTTATCAGTCATTCAAAACCCTTCAGCCTATCTCCAAGGAGAAGAAACATGTCCATTCTAAATGACAATGGCATATTCAGTACTTAACTATTTAACCTACCATTCCCATGCTTTGTTTGTTCAGTTTTTAGAGACCATCCAGATGACGTTGTTGTCAGTCTGTTGAATTGCAGTATTTTCCATGTTGCTTCCCCCCCGCCATCCCCTCTGAAAGGACTTTGTGATGATTTTTCTACTGGTTCAGCTCACGAGTCACAAACAGGGAACGGATTTTTTGATAAATAGTTCAACAATGGGGTTTGGAGTCGACAATTTGTCGACCTGTTCATGGCTGTTTAGCTTCATTCTATTTCTAACCATGCAAAACAGGGCAATTGGCTTTTTGCGCATCCACATTCTTATGCAGCCTGACTGAGTTCTATTCCTTGGCCTCAGTAGCCCCTAGAGATTGTAATGGCTGCTGGTTGATTTGAATCGTCACAATATAGATGGGACCACGAAGGAGAAACTAAGCCACAACAAGGAAAAAACTCTCAGTGTAAAATATAATTCTGACTTATGATTAATAAGTATCAAAATACAAAAAGAGTATCAACAGTACACAGCATCTCAGTCACGCACAAAGTTAAAACCTCATAAGTTCCACAGTACTCCTTCTGCCTTATGTGGTTCAAAGCCACTATATTATATTCAGTGCAATATTTGAGAAAAAGGTCTAATGGAGAACCAGTCCGCTTTGCAAGCCATTTCGAATCTCAGATCCTTCTTCTAGGGACCAATCTTGTGAATTGTGTTCAATATTCTAGGTCCAGTAGTGCAAAAAATTATTCAGTCATCAACCATGTCAGTCCAGAATTCCTAGCTTTCTCTAATTTTCATGCATAATAGTGAGAACGCCATAGTAAATACAATCTTTGTCAGCAAAGCTCCGGAAAAATGGTCCCAGAGCAAACTAATTTAAGCAGTAGCTCACATTTTTAATACCAGCAGCTCATGAAGTAGAATTTTTGCTCACAAAACTCCACAGCTTAGAGGGAGTATTGATCCTGATTACCCCAGTGGGCCAGCCCCAACACTATTAAGGTTTCCAAGGGTTGCTGACCCTTAGAAAGATTCTTCGCTTCCTTTTATGTGTCGCTGACCGAGTCATTGCTCTTTTTTTTTTTAACGTTCATAATCTTATAACAGCATTAGAATGACAATAAACAATAAGATCAAGTAATACAAGCTTACTACAAAAAAAATTACTTAGCCCCTCCTTGGCTCCACCAGAGCTGACAAACATTAATTCATGAATGCCAGTGATGGGTGTGCAGTTTTAAAAAAAATGCTGTCCAAGCTGTGCTCACAACCTGAGTTCGATCCCGGCAGAAGCTGGGTTCAGGTAGCCAGCTCAAGGATGACTCAGCCATCCATCCTTCCAAGGTCGGTAAAATGAGTACCCAGCTTGCTGGGGGGGAAAGTGTAGATGACTGGGGAAGGCAATTGCAAACCACCCCATTAAAAAAGTCTGCCGTGAAAACGTCATGATGTGACGTCACCCCAGAGTCAGAAATGACTTGTGCTTGCACAGGGGACTACCTTTCCCCTTATTCTGGATCTGGATTACTAGCAGGGCATCTGTTTTGTTACCCCAGATTTTCTGGGAAGCACATATAGGGATCTCATTTGGTGGGGAAGGGGGTGTCAGGGGTACTGGAAGAGCTACTTGGTGGCACCTGATACCTTTAAATTTTAAAGAGCCATTATTTTCTATGACAGTAAACTGGGGGCCAGGCCTGTTTAAAATTTAAAGGGACCAGGCATCTCTTGGAACTGCCAAGCAGCTGATCTAATAGCTGATAGCTGACTTTGCATGTCCCTTTAAATTTTAAAACTAAACTGGATCAGCCTGTTCCTTACCTATAGATAGCATTGCCCCACTAGTGGAAGCAGAACTAAGTTTGTGGTCGTTTCCTTCCACCTGTGGCCTCCACTGCTTGGTATCCCAGCCAGCTGGTGGGCTCCTGGAGTCCTGTGAAGCGTGGCAGGACAACCAAGGTGGCAGAGCTTGCCCCGACTGCCAGAAAACAATGCACAGGCTCCTAGATTCCTATGATACTGGGCTGTCTTGTGGGAATCTCCCTTACCTATCATCTATAGGAAATAATGGGGCTATTATTTCCCATGGATAGATCTATGCTGTCTTGTGTCTGTAGAAAATAACATGTCTAGCATTTTCTATGTGCAGTAGGACTGTGGCTCGCAACCGTTTGGGCACTAGGGGCTGGTTTTGCGGAAGACAATTTTTCCACAGACCAGTGGAGGGATGGTGCTGGGGTTTTTGCCACCCCAGGCTGCCTCCCACAACCTGTCCCTGCCCCTCCATGGGGGTCTTTAAATGATTGGTAGGTGAAGGTCGCTGCATCGTTGCCCCTTCCACCCACCCATGACCCAGGCAGATGAAAGAGAGAGGAGCACAGCCATGCTGCCTCTTTCATCTGCCCGGGTCCCGGGTGGAAGGAGAGGTGAGACTGCTCTGCCTTGCTCTGCAGCCCGGTTGCTAACAGGCCACGGACCGGTACCGGTCCATGGCCCAGGGGTTGGGGACCCCTGCAGTAGGAGAGTCTTCTCTTCTACTCTCATAGAATATAGTAATAATATAAAAGATTTTTTGGTGGGTTTTTAGCTTGGATAACCTGAGTGCTCACCCCTAATGCCAGCAGAGAACTAATAAGTTCTGAGACCAAAGAAAGGAAAACACAGGAAGCAGTTAATTAGACTGAAAGCCACAGAAGAAGGAAAATTGCAAGGGAATGGGGGACCTTTGCTAAAGAGGCTTTACTTTCACATAGATGTATTGTCAGAGCTTGCTCTTGGGGATGGATTTTTAGAGAGAATATCTATTAGCCCTTCCAATTCAACTTGCCGTTGAATGCAGAAAATGAAATTGAGCAGTGCAATAAGGCCCTATGGGAATCTTAGCATTGCATACTAACATTTCCTTTTTCAGTTCTGGCTACCCACCAAGTCATTTTTTGACACTTTTCCAACAAATCATCATCCATCCTTATCCAATTCAGAGAAATCTTATTATCCAAGTAAGGTCCTTGGCCTCACACTAAATCCTTCCCATGAACTTGATTTCCAGACATTAGCTATCAAAGTTATTTTGGGTCACCTTTGCAATGAACTGTTCTTTCCTCTCTCCAAAAGAAAAAAGAATAGACCCAACTTCCTTCTTAATTCTTTTCTAAAGAAGAAGCCGCCCAGAGTCCATGTGTGGAGTGGGCAGCATACAAATTTAAGGTAAATAAATAAATAAATAACATACACATAGCTGAAAGGTCTTCTTTTAACAAAGGAAAGCGCAGCAGCTGCAGGGTTCAAGATAGGGTTGCCAGGTCCAATTCAGGAAATACCTGGGGACTTTGGTGGTGGAGCCTGGAGACTTTCCCATTCCCTAAATAAATAAATAAACACAGCAATGAAGTTCCCCTGAATAAAGTCTTCATTTCCTCGACCTTTTTTTTTTCCTTCAAAGAGTTCCCCAGCAGCTACACTTCCACTAAATGAAAGTGAAATTTGTCATACCCTCACAAGTCCCTTGCCAGGCTTTGGTAACATTTCCAAGTACGGCTTTATTAAAGGACACACACAGAGCAGTCAAAATAAGCAAAACCGGTTTGCAAGCCTACACTTTTGTGATCTCACTGGAGCAATTTACTCATGAGAGTTGCTGACTGTAACAATCTGCTGCATTTCAACCAGTTTCTTTTTTTTTTTCAACCAGCTTCTTCAGACTAACTCAGGAAAACCAAAGTAAGGAACAGAACAGTCTAGGAGGTAGAGTTTTCCTCCATCCCATAATCAGGTTCTAGTTAACTCTTTACCATCCATTTTACTATACAAATGACTTCTGAAACAAATGCAAAACAAACAGAGGAACTCTGCTCTTTTCCTTTCTCACACATTTCACACACTCAATGGGACTGCTGGCTCAGCCCCGCCCCCATGCAGCTTTCCTCCTGCTGAGATTTAAAGGCACACATACATTCCCAAACACAGTTTACAAGCTTCTTCTAAACCTACCAAGATTTTAAGCACATCATGGCTGTTGGGGTGGAGTTTCCCCCATCAACCAGCTGGCTAGTGGTAGGGAGGAGCCTGCAAAACCAGGGGATTCCCCCACCCACCCAGACCTGGGGACTGGCAAGCCTAGTTCAAAAGCAACAAAGGCTGTTTGTTTAATGCCCAGCGTACCAGCTGCACTCGGATTAACCATTTGCCCACATTATCATCGTTTGGTGTTTGACTTATCCAAAGTATATTATTCCATTTAATATTATGATGCAGGAGGAGCTGTGGCTTTACTTGCATGCTTAATGGTATCTGCCTTTGCTCATCTACAATACTAACAACAGGGCAGAAACCCAACTTCCTTGGCAGCTATTCCCCTAGCACCTACAAAAAGCATGAAATGAGGATTTGGGGACACTTTGTAGAGCTCTTGCTTTTTCAGATTCAGAAGCCCTCTTGCATCAGTCAGGCTCCTAATAATGCAATAACCCCTCCTCCCCCTGCCTGCCAGGACCTGCTGGTTGTGGCATGAAACCATACAATTATAAGTCAGGAAAGAACTATTGAGCACACTGGCTACTTCTGCAGGATCAAACTGTATTAGAAGCGCTGCTGGCAATCCTTGGCCATTACAATGGGTAAATAACAGCCATGAAATGTGTTAGATCCTTGATATGTGTTAGAAATGTTTTGCCTCAATGCCTAGTGTTCTCTTATTCCACCACCCCCCTTCATATTGCCAGAGTCTGACTGCAACAGTTACCCAGGGTTTAATTAATGCACATCTTAAAGCTGTGTAGTGATTTGTATTAGTAGGGTGGGTTTCTCCGCACTTGATGATCTTAATTACAAGCACTCCATTTTCTCATTTAGTTAATTGTCATAAATCTTCAAATGGACCCGCAGTGCCATAGCAGAAGCCGATATCATTTTTTAAAAAAAGAAATACTGAAACTAGGCTGGCTGAGACCACATGCCTGAAGAAAAGACATACGCAGGGGAAAGCTTTGCCCTGATTAAACATCTCCTTGTCTTCCGAAGGTTAAAAAAATGTGTGAAAGGGAAGAAAAGACAGGGATAAGGAAGGCTTCCTTATTGATTCTGCGGCAATCTAACAATCAAGTCTGCACTGCACAGCTGTCTCTTCTGCTGGCTGTACCTCCTGCATGAGAGGGGAGAAAAAGTGACTCACAGTGCAGTGCTAAACAGAGTTACCCCCTTCTGAGGCCACTGACTGTAATGGACATATTTAGGAATTAACTCTGCTTAGGACTGCACCATAAAGTTTTTGCAAATATCTGCTGGTTCCTGTATTATGCTAGCGCCGTAAGTATCCAGTGACCTGTGCCCTTTAGCTCTTGGGTTCTGAGAACAGCAAATGATTCATGGAGGGTTCTTCTAAAGGTTTTCTGCCGCAAGTAGAGTCAGCTTTATGTGACTTGCAGCTCTATGGGAATCTGCAGCATTGACAGTTATTTTGAGATTAATGGCAAACAGTGAAAAAATGGTAGAAGTTACATGCTGGCCCAGGGAAGACTGCCTGTGTGTACTAGAAGCCAAGGCTCCTGTAATATTGGGAAGGGAATATCAGCAACCTTCTCTTATCCTCACAGCCCTATGATACGACCTGTCAAAATTTACTTTTCTGTTCAAGTATTAAAGGTACAGGATATTTCTCTTTTACTGAATCACAGCAACCTGGTTTGAAGCACCTTATCCTTTTCCCCCCTTTTTTATAGAATCCCCCAGATAAACTCTAAATTTCAGCTTGAGCCATCATTTGAACGCAGCACTTGTTATGTTTAACTTTTAGGCTGCCTGACTCCATTGTGACTATTTTTACACCGACGAACAAAGCATTGTAAGCTAAAGGCCAGCTTCTAACTGAAGTAGCAGATCTGTGTCTGGCTTGTACCATGTCTGGCTTGTACCATGTCAAACTACAAAATGGAAGTTTATATGATAGAAAGTTCCCTCAAAAAATTAAAGAAAAAGATTCCAGCTCAGAAAAGATTCCAGCTCAAAGAAGGTGACTCTAGCAGGGAGAAGGCAAGGTTAGAACTTTTCTCCCTCACATCTGGGAATGTTGTTTATATGCATCCCTCTCCTTTCTTTTTGAGTGTGTGGTTCATCACTCAGAAAGAAGATCATCACTCAGAAAGAAGAAGGCACTACATGGCAGTATTGCTATCAAATAAAATCTAAGGGCTGGGATTCAGTGAAAGATTGCCTGGAAACTAGTGGAAGCTTTGACCATGGGGACATGGCTTTGTACATATTGAAACACTTCAGGATCCTTTGTGGTTGCCTGGAACTTTATAAAGCTGCCCATCCCTCATACTAGCCTCTTGCATCACCATCCGCTCATGAGAACAGGTGACACATTAATAGTGTGTAAACTGCTTGCCTCCACCGGTCTTTTACAGAAACACTGTTGTAACAATATTGGATGTATTTATGAGGTGAGCTTAGTTCCCCCTTTTCTATATATTTGACAACAGTCAAATCACAGGTGAAAGTGAAATGAAATGTTTTATTTACAAGTTAACAAGTTATTCAACAGAGCAAGTATTAAGTGTCACGTGTTTCCACTTGTAAGGGTAAAGTGACTCTCCACTGAAATTCCGTAGTTACACCCTTTCTCTGAATACTTTGGGCCCAACTCAATTAAATAAAGCATAAGGAGAGATCCTTGCTTCTTTTCCTCAGAAAGTTTACCTCAGGTTAGGAGGTTTACCAGACCTGGTTACCATGACACAAGCTACCTCAAAGATTTGGTTTTCCTTTTCATCTCACAGTCCTTGGCTCTCAGAAACTGCCCAAGTAGATTTGTTGCTTTTGGCTTTTACCAGGGTACTTATTTATCACCTAATAATCTTTCTCCCCTAAACCTGAGGCCATGATCACAAGGGTTGGTTCAGGGCCCTGAGGAAAAGTGGGACTTTGGAGATAGATGATTGCCACACTGTTTTGCTGCCACTGAAGCTTGAAAAACCCATCACTATACATCATCTGTCACAGTCTTAATTCTGCTGATGAGCTGCATCTTACTTAAGATCATAGTGGAGTCAGCAACTCTAGTGCGGGAAACTTGAAAGCCAGTTTGGTGTAGTGGTTAAGTGTGCGGACTCTTATCTGGGAGAACCAGGTTTGATTCCCCACACTTCCACTTGCATCTGCTGGAATGGCCTTGGGTCAGCCATAACTTTGGCAGAGGTTGTCCTTGAAAGGGCAGCTGCTGTGAGAGCCCTCTCCAGCCCCACCCACCTCACAGGGTGTCTGTTGTGGGGGAAGAAGGTAAAGGAGATTGTGAGCCACTCTGGGACTCTGAAATTCGGAGTGGAGGGCAGGCTATAAATCTAATATCTTTTTCTTCTTCTGCTCCACACTCCAAAGCAGCCTTTTTCTCTGTGGAAGTGATGTCTGTAGCCTGGATGTCAGCTATAATTTCGGAAGATCTCCAGGACCTTTATAGAAAATATGAGCCCTCAATCACTTAGTATGAGTGAAACTTACTTTTGCTTTACAGTGTTTAAAGTTGATGCAGTAAAAGCAACTGCCTCAGTAATAATGCAGCAATGTTTGCTGATGCTGGAGACCACACTAGGGCTGCAGTCAGACTGGAAGGTTGGACCAGTTTGAGCACTCTCCTAATTACTCTCTTGCATTTTGTGATGGAGATGTTCAATCAGACTCCCACTCTAATCTGGCCTTACTGCGTGCTTCTTCTGTGGTTGACCATTCAGATTAATGTTGCATGTCAACCACATAGCATGCAGTCTAGTCTTTTTAAAAAAACAACTTCATGATCTAAAAAAATATTTCTTGGGTGCGCATGTGCACTTCTGAACCAGTTTGGGTGCAAACCAGGGGAGTTCAAATATCCAGAAATGTGCGGATATCCATAAGGACTGTACTTTCTCCAGTGGCTTTTTACTCTACATTCAGCTCATCATATAACAGGGTGAGTACGACTGGGAAATGTGGCTATGTGAATGAGCCTATTCCCTTTATTCTGTAAGGGAATAGCAACTACATCAGGCCAGATGTGGCTATGTGAATGAGCCTATTTAATCTGTAAGGGAATAGCAACTATATCAGGCCAAACTGCCCGTCTGAACGCAGCCTAGACCTTCCTTCAGAATCTCACACTGAACAAGAAGGAAATACTACTAGGATACAACGTATAAGGGAATCACCACATGTAGCACACATATGACAATTCTACTGTTCTCTTGTGTTACAGTCATATACATATGAAGAAGGGCAAGATGCAAACATAATCCATCATGAGTATTGTGTACCCTTTATAAATGAATCAAAACAGAGGGAGAAACGTATCCATTTAATGTTTTAATCCAACTGAGCAGAAAAAACATGTTGGGGGCACCATGGTTATGAAACTGATACATGATCAGTAAATTCCTTCAGTGCTGTGTGAATTTCTGAAGTTCACCTAGTGATTTATTGGTTGTTTGCTGAAACTACTTTGGCGATGCTTCTCAACATGATGTAGATGGCAAATGTGCTATGTTGCATATACATCATGAGGATTCACTGGCAGATGCACCTTCAAAATGCTACCATAATCCATGAGATACTGTTCAGCAGATGCTAAGGTGGAGGATCATCTGGTTAAAATGGCCATTAAAACTCCATTGTTTACCACCTTATTCCTTGGATTCAGCATTTCTGCACTCAAGAATAAAACTAATGGCCCAGGATATGGAATATATACTGTGAACCATTTAAATTGTGTAATTTATATGTAAATAGACACAGTCAAAAATGGTATATAGTCACACACTGAATACATACAGTATGCATTTTAATTTGTACTGCAATTTAGCTGTTGCTTCCAACAGATGGGAGAGTCGTGCAACACTTTCAACTCATTTAATTACTTATGTAAAATATTGGCTTGTGTTAATTAAGTTCAATAAATTACATAATGGTGGAGAGATTCTATGAAGAGAGACTTTTTGTAAATGATACGGCAAATGTATTCCAATTGATGACTTCAGACTGAACAACACAATAGAAACTAAACAAAAATAATAATACATAAACCCAAACTTCGGGGACATTAATTTTAATCTTTTGTCTTTTACAAAAGTATAAAATGTATGATAAACATTTATTAAACGAAGTAGTAATGTTCTCCATAGACATCTGCCTTAGCAGTTGAATCTTAGCAGGAAAATGTTGTTCTACATGAGAAACTCTTATGGAGTGAATACAGATTGCCTTCACTATGCATGTGTGCATGGAACCATTTAGAGCAGGGTGTCAAACATGTGGCCCAAGGGCTGGATCAGGCCCTCAGAGAGCTCTTATCTGGCCTGCGAGCAACTCACTATCATCTGCTTCCTTCTCTCTCGCTTCCTTCTGCATCACAGCTTGCTTGGCCAGGCTTGCTTGATCGCACAGGAGTTACAGAGCAAAGCCTCTACTGGCTGACTAACACATGAAGCAACTTACGTACAAAAGCTTACAATGCCCAGCAATTTAATGTTTTCCCCTAGGTCTTAGGCTCAAAGCAGTGACCATGAAATTACTGTAATGAATGTCAATAAATCAAAAGTAGGTTTGCAACTTACACATATACACCTGAACAGCATACTCAAGACTGCTACAGCACAGATATTGTCTCCAGATTTTGATGCAATAATTCAGAGCAAGAAGTGTAAGTTATCAGAAACTGTTAAATAAAGTATTGCAAGAGTGCTAATCTTTTAAGCATATTTTATTTTAAGTTAAAAAAAAATCTTTGTGTTTTCTGTGTCCTTTATAAAGTTTATATCTCTGCTACCCAGCATTACATTTTATGATACGCATGGCCCAGCCTGACGAAGTCTCATTTATGTCAGATCTGGCATAACAAATGAGTTTGACACCCCTGATTTAGAGAATCTGTTGTCTGCAATACTCCCTCTAAGCTGTGGAGTCTTCTGAGCAAAAATTCTACTTTGTGAGCTACTGACATTAAAGTTGTAAGCTGCATAAATTAGTTTGCTCTGGGGCCATCCTTCCTGAGCTAAGACAAAAATGTGTGAGTCAGAAGCTAAAAAACTGTGAGCTAGCTCACACTAACTCAGCTTAGAGGGAACACTGGTTGTCTATAGCCAGGAATTAGGGAGGGGGGCAGCAGGCAGGGGGCAGTTTAGCACGGTTGAGCTTACTTCCAAGGAAAGCTGTTAAATGGGAAAGCTGCTCTTGTTTTATCTTGACTGAGCAGCTGAAGTGTGTATATTCCTGGCAAACAAATATTAATATGCAACTTCATATTAACTTTACTTTTGGAAGTTGGATTGTTCAAAACTGTCACCTTCATTTTAGCAAAATCTCCAGCCTCACCCAACAACTCTTGAAAATGCTAATGACCTTTCTGGCCAGAGAAAATAAAATGGTAAGTTCACTCCCCCCAGCTAGTCAATTTCACTTCAGCCCAACAACATTTGGCCAGACATAACATAAAAACATAAGAGAAGCCATGTTGGATCAGGCCAATGGCCCATCCAGTCCAACACTCTGTGTCACACAGTGGCAAAAACAAACAAACCCCAAGTGCCATCAGGAGGTCCACCAGTGGGGCTAGAAGCCCTCCCACTGTGCCCCCCAAGCACCAACAATACAGAGCATCACTGCCCTAGACAGAGAGTTCCAACAATATGCTGTGGCTAATAGCCACTGATGGACCTCTGCTCCATATGCTTATCCAATCCCCTCTTGAAGCTTGCTATGCCTGTAGCTGACACCACCTCCTATGGCAGTGAATTCCATGTGTTAATCACCCTTTGGGTGAAGAAGTACTTCCTTTTATCCATTCTAACCCGACTGTTCAACAATTTCATTGAATGTCCACGAGTTCTTGTATTGTGAGACAGTTCACACCTCCAGCTAGAAGGGAAATGAAAACAGCTTTTACCTACAAAAGGGTTTTTCCCCTCTGTCTCTTCTACCAGAGCGGACACAACACAATCTTCTGGCTGGGCTGGACAAATTGGGGAGGTGGCTTTGCCTGGTGAGAACCCTCTCATAGCTTCATACCTCAAGCTTTCATCCTGCCCAGAGCCTGCCACCCCAAATCATATTCTCCCCTCTTCTAACCTTCACAGTCCTAATAAATGCATATTGCTGATGCCACCTCAACCTCACTTCCCCCTAATACCAGCTACTAGGCTGCAGCAGTGTGAAGGAACCAGGAGCACTACTGACACTTTCAATATATTTCCAAGAAGGGAATGCTTCACTTATTGAACTTCTGCCTCTCACAATCAGCTGAAATCAACACAATCTGCCACTAATTGCTGGAGTTTTGTGGACACAAAAGTCTACAATAACATCCACACAGCAGCAATCGAAATGGCCTCTCTGTTTTGTTCCATCTGTCTTTGCAAATCTGCCATTTCTGGCATCAACATCAAATCCAGATTTGAAATGTATTTGACTGACAAGCACCATCTTTGAATACACATAGGATTATATAGCATTCCTGGATATCATGCAAGCTTGCAGTTTGCATTGAAATAAAGATAAAAAAATTAGTGGTGTAGTTTAGTAGCTTGGAGTATTTTTAGTTATTCAGACATGACTCTCTTTTAAAGAAAAGATTGGTGACTTCTGGTGTCATATATGGCGGTTGCATTGTCTGTGGTCACCTGCAAGCTGAGGAGAAAGACACAAAGTGACCTGTAGATTACTAGGTCATTTATGTGGTACCTCTTTTCTTGGGCTGATAGTGTCCTTATAATAGTGAACACTCCAGCCACACGGGGAGGCATCTAACAGAAGTGTCAGATCAGGTAAACAGTGGTACAAAAGGAATACCATGCTCCAAGTTCTGGTGGTGGGTGTACCACAGTACAGAGTGTCTCACCAACACAAATATCAACATGAGTGTCTCTTCTGAGTCCAACATGAGCTGGATGCTCTTGCTGAACCCTTTCTGAACAGGTTTGATTCACAACTTGGCAAAATGCACAACAGCACTGTATAGAGCTGTAAGGCCAAGCAGCCGCTGGATCTGTCTCGCCTTCTGCAGTGGATGCTGGAGATGGTGAAATGTGAAGCTGACAATGGTGTCAATTCTGCCCAGGGTGGGAGGTAAACTTTCCTAGATGTGGAATCCAAAAGCTGCCATAGGAACTGCAGAGTCTTTTGGTGTGTTCACACTACACTAATTAATGCATTTTACATCTGGATTTTTGCTATTCTTACACAGTAAAAATCCAGATGTAAAACATATTATTTAGTGTAGTGTGAATGCACCATTTGAAGGGTTATGGGTTTATTTAAAATATTGATATCTCATGTTTCTCCTGAGAAACATGGCTTTACAAAGAAACACAATCTCATAACCAAAGAAAGAGAAGTAAAAGGAATCAAACCAAAACCTCCACGCAGGGGCTGCGATCACACACACTAAATAATGCACTTTCAATCAACTTTCAATGCACTTTCCCACTGGATTTTGCCAGTTCACACAGTAAAATCCAGTTGGAAAGTGGATTGAAAGTGCATTATTTAGTGTGTGTAATCGCGGCAAAGCTACCAAAAGGATGTCAGAAAAGCCCTGTTTTACAGAGCCTCCAAAAACCGCACAATGTGGGCCCTTCCTCACATCCTCTGGAAACCCATTCCACATCGCAGGATTGGCTACCAAGAAAGCATAGGCTTAAGCAGAAATAGTTCTCAGTAGAGAAGCTACCAGCAGACTCTTCTTTCACTATCAGAGCTGTCTTGTGTAGGTGAGGTGATCCCGCAGGAGGTTGCATGTAATTAGGGTTGCCAAGTCCAATTAAAGAAAAATCTGGGGACTTTGGGGGCGGAGCCAGGAGACTTTGAGGGTGGAGCCAGGAGACATTGGGGGTGAAGCCAGGAACAAGGATGTGACAAGCATAACTGAATTCCAAGGGAGTTCTGGCCATCACATTTAAAGGGACAGCACACCTTTTGAAATGCCTTTCTTCCATAGGAAATAATTAAGGATAGGGGCACCATCTTTTTGGGCTCATAGAATTGGACCCTCTGGTCCAATCGTTTTGAAACTTGGGGGGTATTTTGGGGAGAGGCACTAGATGCTATACAAAAAATCTGGTGCCTCTACCTCAAAAAATAGCCCCCCCAGAGCCCCCAATACCCACGGATCAATTCCCTATTATTCCCTATGGGAATCGTTCTCCATAGGGAATAATAGAGTGCCTAGTAGACATTTCCCTCCCCACCACACTTTCTAAAGGGGGGGAGGGCTTCCATACCAGGGAATCCCCCCTCCCTGCCCCCTCCCTCTCTCACACACACAAATACTTACTTGGTCTTCTTCCAGCAGAACTTTGCTGTGAAAACGAAAGCAAGGATGCACAGGAAAAGAAAGGGAGGGGCCGTTCTCCATGGAAACTGTTACTGACCCTTTCCCATGAAGCCCTTCCTGTTTTCTGTTTCCTGTGCAGCCTTAAAGGGACACATTTTAAAAACGGATCAGAAGCTCTACAATAACTTGATGCCTACAGGTATGTTCTCTCCCCCCCCCGCCCCCAGATTTTTTGAGAGCGGGGGAGGAGGCTGCAAATTCGGCGGTCCCCCGCCAGGGCAGGAGGGTTGGGAAGCCTACATGTAATGTCTGTTAAAACCACCATCTTGAAGTGAGCACAGAAACAAATTGGCAGCCAATGTGATGACCTTAAGTTTGAGGCAATATGTTCAAAATGCCCACAAAGAGGCAGAGCAGCTGCAACAAAGCACCAGGCTGGCAGCCTGTGTTCAAGATACTGAGTCAAACCACTGCTGGAGCATGTACAGTGTTTGTCAAAATCAGGGTCAATCGAGTCCTGGCTGGATGAAACCCAGGAAAAGGTGGGACTTCTTCCTTCTCAGGATATTGAAGCTTTGAGATAAGGAAATAACACAGAATGGCACTGGTTCTGCCACTTCACACGGCCACACTTCTGTGCTACCAACGAGCCTAAAAATCCAGCAACATCTAGACCAGGGGTGGCCAAACTTGCTTAATGTAAAAGCCACATCGAATAAACATCAAATGTATGAGAGCTGCAAGATATGAACATCAGATGTAGGGAGGGAGGGAAATGGAGGGGAAGAAGGTTGGGAGAGGTGAAAAGAAAGAAACGTTAACTTTAAATGCATTCTCCCTGCTGCTGGCTGGAGAAGTAATTTAGAGAGAGAAATGCCTTCTCCAAGCTGGCCCATGTGGCGGTGGGGGCTTCAGTGTGTGTGGAAGAGCCACATGTAGCTCCTGAGTCACAGTTTGGCCACCCCTGACCTAGACTCAACGTACTTCAGAAGGTCAAATCCAGCTTCCAGCTATTATGCTGACCCATGATCCTGAGGCACCTGTAGTCTGCTTCTAGTCCTTGCTGTCAGAGACAGGATAGCTGCCCTCATCTCATTTTTCACAACAACCATCTGAGATGGGTTTAAGCTGAGAGAAAATTACTTGCCCCAAAGTCCAGTTTCCTCTTCTCTCTCCCTAAAAAAGGCATTTGAATAAAGATGCAGCTAGCAGTGGACTCCAGGGTTTTGCACTCTGATATCTACTCTTGGTGGCCAAGTATCACAGCTTTTACTGTCTCAGGGGAAACTAGATGGCTCACGGGTTGGAAACAGAAGAGGCCCTGAGCTGAGAAGACATGGAGAGAAGGGGGTGCAGGAGGAACGGGAGAGGGGTGATATGTGAAGGACAGAGGAAACTGAAAAAAAGGGGCCAAGAAACAGGGGGGTCTAAAGGCAAGAGGATCTATTTGCAGTTATCTGGAAATATGTGAAGATACCAAGGGAAATTTGGGCTTTGGGGGCTTATGAGATAGACAGCCAAGGAGAAGGGGCCTTTAAAAAAAAAGAAAGAGGCTGATGCCTTTTAATTAGAAGTAAAGGGTTCGTTCCTGATTGAGTCATATCTTAAGGATTAAACCTTCTCACTTCTCCCTCAAGAGTATCTGACTCGAACAGAGGTGACCTGGAAACAGAGCTGTGCTCTCAGCTCCTGCAGCATTCCCTATGCCATTCTGTGTTATTTCCTTTCATACGCTTCTGCCCTGGAAGGCCAAATAAATGAATCGTTCCACAAGTGAAAGAGGGACACATTCCTGCACTCAAAACGTTCCTACTGTTTAGGGTTGCCAAGTCCAATTCAAGAAATATCTGGGGACTTTGGGGGTGGAGCCAGGAGACACTGGGGTGGAGCCAAGATCAAGGCTGTGACAAGCATAATTGAACTCCAAAGGGAGTTCTGGCCATCACATTTAAAGGGATGGCACACCTTTTCAATTCCTTCCTTTCATAGGAAATAATGAAGGATAGGGGCACCTTTTTGGGGGGCTCATAGAATTGGACCCCCTGGTCCAATCCTTTTGAAACTTGGGGGGTATTTTGGGGAGAGGCACTAGATGCTATACTGAAAATTTGGTGCCTCTACCCCAAAGAACAGCCCCCCCCAGAGCCCCCGATACCCGCAGATCAATTCTCCATGATTTTCTATGGGAATAAATCTCCACAGGGAATAACAGAGTTCCCAGCAGACATTTCCCTCTCTTCCCCCCGCTTTCTGACAACCCTGAAGAGGGGGAACGGCCTCCAAACTGGGGGATCCCCTGCCCCCACCTGGGGATGGCAACCCTTGTTCTCAGAGTCCTTAGAGTTCCCTCAGTGTTCACTAGCTTCCCAGGTGGGAGCACATACAGCCGGGGCTGCAGGAACTGCACTGGCTGCCAATAGTATACCGGATTTGTTACAAGGTGCTGGTTATTGCCTTTAAAGCCCTATATAGCCTAGGACCTGCCTACCTTAGGGACCGTCTCTCCCCATATGTTCCCCAGAGGGTACTTCATTCAGGATCTCAAACTCTATTGGTAATCCCCAGGCTGAAGGAGACCAAACTAAAGGTCACCAGAGACAGGGCCTTCTCGGTCACAGCCCCCACTGGTGGAATCAACTGCCAGAGGAAGTGAGGGCCTTGCGGAACCTTGCCCTGTTCTGGAAGGCCTGCAAGGCCGCTCTCTTTCGGTTGGCCTTTAATTGATGTGGAATTTATACTGTAGGAAGCTGAAGACATACCATTGCCACTGAAGAAATATGTATTACCAAAGAGATTAGCACCAAATTAATTTTGATAGTTTAATTACAGAATGTGCTTTATATGTAATGTAATTTTACAATATGTTTTGGTCTATTGTTTGTTGTGATTTTATACTGTGAGCCACCCTGAGCCTACTTCAGCGGGGAGGGCGGGATATAAAATCAAATCAAAAATAAATTATTCCAGCACAAAGTTTCCTTCTCTCACAAAATCAAAGTAGAGTCTGTCGATTACACTGGAGATTAGGGTTGCCAAGTCCAACTCAACGAATATCTGGGGACTTTGGGGGTGGAGCCAGGAGACTTTGGGGGTGGAGCCAGGAGACTTCTGTGATGTCATTTTCTGTGATGTCACTTCCAGGTCAAAGATCAAGTGATGTCACTTCCACTCATTTGATGATGTCACTTCCAGCACACTCCACTAAAACCCCACTTCTTCCTTTGACATCACTTTCTGGGCACTCTCCCAAACCTGCCTTTTCCTCTGAAGAAACTTCTTCCTACCCCCAAACTTCAAACATACTGTCGTATATAACTTCGCACCCCCACCTTTTCCCCATTTTACATTACCTCTAGGCCAGGGGTGGTCAAAATTGCTTAATGCTAAAAATCACATAGAATAAACATCAGATGTTTGAGAGCCACAAGACATGAACATCAGCTGTTTGAAACAGGCACGTAGGCAAATAGATGGGGGCAGGGCTTGAATTTGGTAGGAGCTCACAGGAGCACAGCACCTGAACCTCCACCCAGGGTCTGTATGCAGTAGGCAGTTCTCTCCCCACTGCACACAGATTCCAGGGCACACACAAATGAGATATGCTACTGAGCTCCCACACCTTTTTTTCTACAAAATAACCCCTGGATGGGGGAGGCGGGAGGGAGAGGTGGAAAGAAAGCAACTTTAACTTTAAATGCATTCTCCAAGCTGCCAGCTGGCTTGGAAAAATGATTTAGAGAGAGAAATGCCTTCTCCAAGCTGGCCAATGGGGCAGCCGTGGGGGCTTCGGGAGCCACACAGTATGTGTGAAAGAGCTACATATGGCTCCTGAGCCTGTTTGGCCACCCTTGATCTAGACTTTTAGGCCTCCTGCCTGTGCAAAAATAACAAAAATTTTGCATAAAGCATCAAGGATGCTGTAGAACCTTACTGATGGGGAGAGTTATAGACGAAATAGCAAAACATATATTTACTTGTACCAAAATAAATAACCTAACCAAAGCACTCGGGATTGGTTTTTTTAAAAGAAGGTCAAATTTCAGCAGGAAACAAAGCAGGCCAAAAGAAGAGAGTTTGACTTAAGCAGCAATAGGGAACTCCAGCAGATACATTTCACTCAGCACACATACCAAGCATAATTCATAGCTTCAAAACAGACCAAAAAAACCCTCACCACCACAAAAATGCAGAGTTAATTTGAAAATTATACTCCCATCAGATTGTGCTTTAACAATAAGAAATAATACCAACAGAATACTTTCTGCATATACCCCACAACTAATTTAAGAAGATATATACAACACACAGGTAGAGGCTATCCAACATATAACATTAGTATTGTTATCAGCTTCATTTATAGCCCACCTTCCTCACTGAGACTCAGGACAGAATACAAAAAATGAAAAGCAATTCAATCAGACAGCAAGAGCCTTTAATAAACAATGTATTAGGACTACAATTACTGAAGTGGAGAACAATGCAAATAAATTACTTGGTAAAATATTCAAATACAGTATAGTGCAGGGGTGGCTAAACTGTGGCTCAGGAGCCACATGTAGCTCTTTCACACATATTGTGTGGCTGTCAAAGCCCACACCACCCTGTCAGCTGACTTGGAGAAGGCATTTCTCTCTTTAAATCAAGCCTAGTCAACCAGTGGCTTGAAGAATGTATTTAAAGTTGCTTTCTTTCCACCTCTCCCTCCCCTCAGCTATTTGCCTGCCTGCCTTCCTGCTCTCAAACATCTGACATTCATGTCTTGTGGCTCTCAAACATCTGACATCTATTCCATGTGGCTCTTACATTACACAAGTTTGGCCACCCCTTGTCTAGAGCATGGCATAAAAGTTCTGCCAAAAATGAAGCCCTTTACACTGACTTTAGTAGGAAAGAGACGCATGCAATGTTGATTCTGTTAACTTCTTTGTGAATTTCCTGCATTGTGCAGGGGGTTGGACTAGGTGACCCTGGAGGCCCTTCCAGCTCTAAGGTTCAATGATTCTATGCACTGAACTGCACACTTCACACTATGCAAAATGCACAACAGAAAACTGTATGAACCTAGGGATGCCAGCCTCCAGGTGGGACCTGGGGAATCCCCTGGAATTACAGCTCATTTTTAGACTACACACTGGAGAAAACTGCTGCTTCAGAGGGAGAACCGTATGACATTATACCCTGCTGAGATGCCTTTCCTCTCCAGGTTATGTCTCCAAATCTCCACAAGTTTCTCACCTGGATATGGCAACCCAACTCCCCCATTCCCTGCCAGTGGCCAGGAGTTCCTATATTTATTTCTTTGGAAGGTAGCCTTTTGATACTTTTATTCTCCTAGCAGAAACTGCCTGCATCTTAACTATGATATATAACTAAAAGTACTACTGAATTTGTTTACTTTGCAAATTAAGTCTGTCAACTGAAAACTTGAGGGTATAACTGTGTTTCACACATCTCCTTCCCTGAGTCAAAGGCAGGAGTGGCCAACAGTAGCTCTTGGTTTTTTAGCTCCTTGCGTTTCTGCTTCTTTCTATTCTCCACCCCCCCCCCCCCCGCACTGTCCCCCTGGAAAATCCTCTTCTGTGCCCTTTATTTTATTTTTAAATTCAAAACTGGCCCTGAAATACTGTTGCTGGAGTCCTGTTTTGTCCAGGTCCAAACAAACCTCTCCCCCACGCCCACCTTTACACTCAGAAAAAAAATTACAACTTACAGTACAGTTGGGAGAGAAGAAGAAAAGTTTGTTTGGGAGACCACATGGAAGGAAGCCCTGCCCAAGTGAAACTGAGTTGGGAAGGGTGACCACGGGCCAGTTTCACAGCCTAACCTATTTGTGGAGACCCAACAGGTGGAATATATAAATAAATAAGTAGGCAGATCTCTGGGTAGTGTGGCATATCATTATTTTAATTGTCCTTGTCCTCAGTGTACTCTGGGTGAACTCAAACCCAAATTAAGTGATCAATTAGCTTTCCTTTTAGTGTGAGCATGTCTGATTCTAGTGGTGTGAAAGCTGCCACTTTGTGAGGCAACCTGTAAGAGTTTGTTGAAGGCTTCCTCCCAATATAACTGAGGTGGTGTTCCCCTCTTCTATTTTGGTTATTATTTAGGAATACTTTGTCAGCCACAGGATATCTGTGAGGTGAAAAGAACAAGCAACTTTATTTTCCTGAAAAGGGTTAAAGGCTTAGAAAAACAACAAGGGGAGGCTGGGACAAACATAACCTTTAGCTTCTGCTGGACCCAAAGCTTAAGATACAGTTACAAATAAAGCAATGTTCTGTAGAGAGAACAAAAGCCAGACAGTATTGTGAGAGTGTATTCTGGATGATTGGCAGGCCTCTGAATCCCAAACTAGAGTTTTCACTGTGCTTTAAAACAAAACTGCAATCCCTTCTTTAAGTTTCCCTCAACTTTGAAAGGCTAACAGTTGATCAGAAATCCTGAACACCATATGTCCTAAACCCTAGACACCATAGGTCCTAAATACCACACAACCTGGGCCTATGTGTGCTTACGACTGTGTTGTGTGTGTGCATCTAGGGTTGCCAAGTCCAATTCAATAAATAACTTGGCACTTTGGGGGTAGAGCCAGGAGACATTGGAGGTGGAGTCAGGAGCAAGGTTGTGACAAGCATCATTGAACTCCAAAGGGAGTTCTGGCCATCACATTTAAAGGGACTGCACCCCTTTTAAATGCCTTCCCTC
Organism: Heteronotia binoei; assembly: GCF_032191835.1. Taxonomy (NCBI): domain Eukaryota; kingdom Metazoa; phylum Chordata; class Lepidosauria; order Squamata; family Gekkonidae; genus Heteronotia; species Heteronotia binoei. The sequence goes on from NC_083238.1 coordinate 28,925,691, forward strand.
CACTGGAAATAATGCAGGATAGGGACACTTTCTTTGGGGGCTCATTGAATTGGACCCCCTGGTCCAATCGTTTTGAAACATGGTGGGTATTTTGGGGAGAGGCACTGGATGCTATACTGAAAGTCTGGTGTCTTTGCCTCAGAAAACAGCCTCCCCAGAGCCCCAGATACCCGTGGATCAATTTTCTATTATACCCTATGGGGGTCGATCTTCATAGGGAATAATGGAGTGCCCAGCAAACATCCCCCCCGCCCCGCTTTCTGATGACCCTAAAGTGGGGGGAGGGCCTCCAAACCGGGGGGATCCCCTGGCCCCACCTGGGGATTGGCAACCTTATGTGCATCTAAAGTACAATTCTCTCTTTTTTGTGCCACCACCTCAAATTAAAAACCCAGCCTCCCAAATTACCAATGACTTGGAGGATGTTAGAAAAGGCTGCCTCTGAGCATGTGCAAAAGTAGAGTTTCCCAATAACTTCAGCATGCGCAAAGGGTAGAGTTTCCCAATTACTTCAGCCTTTCTCCTGTGCATGGATGAAGCGTGAGCAAGTGATTACAGTATGTGAGGAGGACTTTGAATCACAGTCTGCTCTCTTAAACAGGAACACTTTATTGCTACAAACTAAGCTGGAGCACAAGAAGGGAAAAGACTTATCAATCCTACTGGTTACAGATCTTAGAAAAAACGGCAAAAGCATAATACTAAACTAGGTAACCCATACAAGTGGCCCTGTATCTTAGGTAGCAGTGCCCGTCAGTTTACCTGGTCCAGGAAATTATACATTACCTTTCCATCCCATCCCAACCTAACTCCTCAGCATCAAGGCAATTTCTAAAAACCTAAAATGCCCAGCATTGAAACTCACCACGTAGAGACTTCATTCCAAGATGAGGCTTTCAGGAGATCTGTAGGTACTTCTTAACTGTGTAACTGTGCGTCTGACTGTCCTGTCAGACCAAATGCAAAAGGCTTTGCTGCTGCGCTAGTAAACCTGGCCTGAACTTAGGGTTGCCAAGTCCAATTCAAGAAATATCTGGGGTCTTTGGGGGCGGAGCCAGGAGACTTTGGGGGTGGAGCCAGGAGACATTGGGGTAGAGCCAGGAACAAGGGTGTGGCAAGCATAATTGAACTCCAAGGGTCATTTAGAGGGGCAGAACACCTTTTCAAATGCCTTTCTTCCATAGGAAATAATGAAGGATAGGGGCACCATCTTTTGGGGCTCATAGAATTGGACCCCCTGGTCCAATCCTTTTGAAACTTGGGGGGCATTTTGGGGAGAGGCACTAGATGCCTCTATCTCAAAAAATAGCTCCCCCAGAGCCCCCAATACCCAAGGATCAATTCCCCATTATTCCCTATGGGAATTGTTCTCCATAGGGAATAATAGACTGCCCAGTAAACATTTCCCTCCCCCCTCACACTTTCTAAAGCGGGGGAGGGGGGGGCTCCAAACCAAGGAATCCCCTGCCCCCTCCCTCTCTCACACACACACAAATACTTAATGGGTCTTGTTCCTGCAGAACTTTACTTTCTCTGAAAAGGAAAGCAAAAAGGGAGGGGCCGTTCTCTGAGGAAACTGTTACTGATCCTTTCCCATGAAGCCCTTCCTGTTTCCTACTTCCTGCTCAGCCTTAAAGGCACACATTTTAAAAACCGCAGGTTTCTAAACCTGCAGGAGCTCTTAAACTACAGGATTACTGTGGTGGCAGAGCGTCCCCCGCCGGCCAGCTGGCTGTCAAAACAGGGAATCCCCCGCTGGGACCTGGGGATTGGGAAGCCTACCTGAACTTTACCACAGCTTTGCGCCAATCTTTTAGGATTGCCAACCTCCAGGTGGGGTCTGGAGATTTCATGTTTTTATACTGGATCTCTCCAGATGACACAGAGCAGTTCCCCTGAAGAAACTGGCTATACTGGAGAGTAAACTTTAGCGCATTATATCCTGCTGAGGTCCCTCTCTTCCCCATGTCCCACCCTCCCCATGGTCCACTCCCAAAATCTTTGTGTGTTTCCCAACCCAAAGCTGATAACCAGGGCTTTTTTTTAGCAGGAATGCACAGGAATGCAGTTCCAGCTGGCTTGGCATCAGGGGGTGTGGCCTAATATGTAAATGAGTTCCTACTGGGCTTTTTTTCTACAAAAAAAGCCCCGCTGATAATCGTATTCCCAGCTCCACAGTTTTATCCCCTCCCCCAAAGAAGTCATCTGGAAACACTTTGTTTTCCCTTCTGAAGTCTGGAACTGTTCCATGATTTTCTCTCTCATTAGGAAAATGGCTTTGTCTTGGCTACCCCCCCCCCCCATTTGCTCCCTGGTACCTCCTCAAGTTTCACCCTCCGCCTGATGAAGCTTCATGGCAAATGCCATCCAGCTGTATTTTATATGGTTTAATATGAATAATAAAAAAGTAGTGCGTGCATTTGGCACATTTTACAACAAGAATTAATTCTCTCCCGGTCTCACATAATTAACATTGTAAAGTTATGACCAGGTTTTCAATGGAAGGTGATGCGTTTCCAAAAAATTGCTACAGCGTAGTGGTTAAAGAGATTAAAGAGGAATTTCAGAGCATTAAAAAAACTTAAGCTGAATCACTGATTGTGCATTACTGTCGATTTAATGTTATGCTTAGATGTGCAAAATGTGGCACATCCTTGGCAATGCTTCATTTCGCAAATACTTCTAGAACACTTCACGTATATAGTAAGACGCTTCCAAATACACATTTGTACTTAGTAGCTCCCGAATAGCTTATCCATTGCCTAATGCACTTCTGCAGCAACGTATTTCATTTGAACGTCCCATATACTCACCAAGTCACACACACCCTGGAAGGCTTATTTGCATAACAATGTCTTTAAAAGTAAACTGTCCATTTTATACAGCTACACTTTATGCAACGTTTTATTTAATCCCACTTAAAAACAATGCATTCGCATACCATCTGAGACATCTAGGTTCAACAGCAGTTAAAGAAGTGCTGTGGGAGGGGGAAAGGCATTTGTGAGACATTTGCTTAGAAATCTCCCCCTTGGTATGTGGAGACCAGTTTAAGTGTTTCTTTCTTGGAATCTTTTTCAGCCTTGACAGCAACGACAAGACACTAAAGCAGTTTTTAGAGGCTGTAGATTCTCTTATATTCAGTTCCCTTAAATACACACCTAACTCTGAGGGATTGGCATTTATGTCTATGCTGCACTTACATTTTCATGCATACCATGGCGTGTGTTTATTACATTTCAATGCCATTTTTCTTCAAATTGGGACCTCAATGGGGTGTCTGTATAGGGTCTGTCATCTAGGCATTGACCAGATGCAGGCTCATTGAGCTACAGCAAGTGGCTGTATCCAGGGTTTTTTTGTAGAAAAAGCCCAGCATGAACTTATTTGCATATTAGGCCACACCTCCTGACACCAAGCCAACCAGAACTGTGTCCCTGTGTGTTCCTGCTCAAAAAAAAAACAACCCTGTATCACATGACTTCCAACTATTCTCTAGATCAGGCATGTCCAGCTTCAAACAGGTCATGATCTATTTTTTCTGGACAAAAGTGCTGGTGATCTACCACCATGAAAATTAAATTTCAAATTAATTTTAACCCACCAAAGTTGGGTTCCACCGCCCCCCTCCATTTACAATGCACCATCTGTCATTTACTGGTAAGCAAAATAAGCAAAAACAAAACAGAGACGAAGATCCAGAAAGAACTTCAAACAGTTTTTCTTGAATTTTTATTGTTATAACTTTCTTTAACTGTCTTAATAACTTTAACTTTTATTGAGTAATTTGTGTTAAATGTAGGTCAAGTATTGATCCAGGCTGATCTTGCGCAATCTTTAAAACTTCGCTCTGAGCCTGCATTTCATCCACCAGCTTTTTGAAGTTGAGTGAATATTGCGTGAGGGCCAGTCTCAGGGAATCCTGGAGATGTTCATCTGTCATGTTGGAACGCTGTGTACTCTTTGTCATTTTCAGATGGGAAATGGAGATTCACACAAATACGTTGAACCAAAACAGGAGTGTACAGCTTCACTGCATCTTCACAAGTTGGGAGATTTGTCTCTAGGCACTAGCTTCCAAAACAATTTTTGCTCAGCACAAGTCTTGAGAAAAATGTCATTTTTAAGGGTTACTATTTCGTTTTCAAGAGATGCCTTGTTCAATGAGTAATTTTTACAAATAGCAGCTGCAGTTTCCTTAATGTCCATATTTGCTTTGAATGGGTATGACAAGTACTCCACAACTTTTTCAGTTCTTTGGAAGTCACGGGATCTTTTTTCGAATTCCTGGATAATAGAGCAGATTTCTGTCACATGCTTCTCATTCTGAAAAACAAATTTGGATAGTGTCCCAAATGGTCCTGCACATTAGGAAAATGATCAAAAGTGTTGTTTGCAAGGTCAGTCATCATTAGCTCAAATTTGCTCTTGTAGGATGAAACTGTACTCATCATCTTGCCAATGCATTTGTTTTTACCTTGTAGTTCAATGTTCACATCACTTAGTTTGCCTGTAAAGTCAGCAAGAAATGCCAGATCACATAACCACTCATCTTCCAACTCTGCTTTGTCATTTCCCCTCTCCTTCAAAAACCTTCTTATTTCATTCAGCAAATCATGAAATCTTTGCAGAAATTTGTGCCTACTTAGCCACCTTACATCTGTGTGCAAAATTATTTCCGCTGCCCCTTCATCAAGAGTAAGATTGTAAAGCCATCTTTGAAGTGATCTTCCACGAACTAAATTTACAATTTTGAAAGTGATGTCCATGACAGTCTTTGTATTGAATCTCTTGCTTGCCAAAACTTGCTAGTGAATGATGCAGTGGTAAGAAAGGAAATCTGGAAAGTCATCATGCTGTCTACAGAGGCCTAGGAAACCATTAACCTCACCTGTCATTGCTCTTGCTCCATCAATAGCAATGGAAACAAGTTTATACAATGGAAGATTACATTTTGTCACAAAAGAATGGAAAGAGCTGAATATTTCCTGACCGGTAGTTCTCCCTTTTAAAGAAATCATTCCAAGTAGTTCTTCTTTAACACTGAAGTCTTCAAGAACAAATTTTCCTTCATTGAAAGGTTTGCATTTCTTTGTGATCAGGTTGCTGACCTTGAAGGATGCCATGGTTGCATTGACCGAATGTGACCTTGGCTTCGCCATCAACTGTTGCTGTGCAGCCAATTTAGATTTAAGTTCTTTGAGCTTCAGTTTACAAATTTCACTTTTGTGTGGAAAATCAGCATCAAACTTATTGCTATGCAGAGCCTTATAATGACTCTCCAGATTACCCTTTTTGGTGCAAGGATACAGTGGCGTTACAAAGTAGACAACAACACTTGTCTTTCACCATGATGAAGAAGTAGTCCATTTCCCATTCATCATGAAAGTGGTAGGTTTTGCTCTTCTTTGGAACACTCATCTTCGTTATACCGGGGTGGCTGGGGTGCTAAGTTAACACTGGCTGAATCTGGTCCAAAACGGTCACTGTCCCAAAGTATTAAAGATCAACAGGAACTTGAAGACCTCTGGATGATGCGAAAACCACACATGCAGTTCTAAAAGTAAAAATAAGAATTCATCATACTGGCACCAATAATCAAATACCACCACACCAAACAATCATAAAGAAACCCCCCAAACACCTGTCCAGCAAACCATGAGACCAAGTGGGGCTGGTGATCTACCTCTGACCCCTCCACTATTTACTGGTAGATTGCAATCTACCTGTTGGACATACCTGCTCTAGATCAGCATTTCTCAAACCTATAGAATTACAGAATCAGAATTGGAAGGGACCATCAAGGCTCTTGGGTCTATGGTTCTTTAAACATCATGGGGGAGGGAGGCTCCATCTTATTCAAGAGACTTTTTGTAAAGACAAGGGAAAGGACCCTCACATGCCTCCCCAGCTATCACAAATATGGGATCTCCTCAGATCTCTTGGAGACCCAGCTTGGTATAGTGGTTAAGAGTGGCAGACTCTAATCTGGATAACAGGTTTTGGTTCCCCACTCCTCCACAAGAAGCTTGCTGGGTGACCTCATCACATCAGCTTTCGGGCCAGTTGGGGGGTGGGGAAGCACCCCCCCCCAAAAAAAGCAGGGGTTCCACTGCCCCTGGCAAGGGTCTGACAACCCTACTCAGGAGATGTCAGTCAATTAATGTCAGTTTTCCTGTCATTATGAATAACACTTGCTAATAGGTTGTGTATGGTAACTGAACATAATTACTTGGCTTTCCATATTCATGATAGCTAAGTATCCCAGACAGGAAAATCTGAATGTAGGACTAGGTTTCCCTACTGGATTCCCTTATTGAATTAGAAAGCAAGTGTTTGTTGACTACTTAGATTTCTAGCCTACCACATCAGCCAGTAACATCCTCCCCAGCTTACTTATCAGATTTCAAAGAAATACACACAGTATTTGAAAAATATTATGTAATATCCATATGCCCACAAAGTTACGGACAACAAAATGTTGGTATGCAACCAATTTGCCTGGACTAGCAAATTAGAATAAATACTGCATGGCAGATAGGCATGATCTGCAATGGATACCTTACATCTAGATATGGACAGTAATCTAGTCACACTTCATCACCACATTATTGAGTAGAACTGTATCGAAATCAGTGCAATACTGTAGAATTTTAAGAGAGCCAGTTTGGTGTAGGGGTTAAGTGCACGAACTCTTATCTGGAAGAACCAGGTTGGATTCCCCACTCCTCCACTTGCAGCTGCTAGAATGACCTTGAGTCAGCCATAGCTATCGTAGAGCTATCTTTAAAAGGGCAGGTTCTGAGAGAGCTCTCTCAGCCCCAGCTAACCTCACACGGCGTCTGTTGTGGGGAAGGAAGGTAAAGGAGATTGTAAGCCACTCTGAGACTCAGAGTATAGGGTGGGGTATAAATCCAATTTCTTCTTCCTCTTCTTGATATTTATGAACAATATATGGAACCAACATACTGTTGTCCCATGGACAATTCTACTTCTTGTTTCCTGGTTGTTCTCTAATAGCAAAAAGAACTGAACAACAGATTCCCTGGTCCCTTCCATATGGAGCTTTTGTTCCACTTTCCCTCCCCAACTACTTCCACATGACATTATACTTCAACTCTTTTTTAATATAACATTTTTAAAATTAATTTGTTGCATAATAACTTACAATGACAACAATGCTCAAACCTCGACAATAACCATCAAACACATGGTTACAAATGATGATAAAACATACCATTACTACAAGGAAAATTGGAGGATTTTTTTGGTAAAGAATTTACAGTAGTGGTATTATTGGAAATGCAGCTTTTAAAAAAGTACCATTTCCCCATAAAGTTTGAGTGGTGTCTTTTTCTATTGCTAACAATTGGTCTGAGATCTTATCAATTACAATGAAATCCCAAATCTTTAAAACCATTGCCTTATTGTTGGTATTTTGTCAGATTTCCATTTTGGGATTATTATTAGTTTTGCTGCTACCAATAGTATAACAATAAGCTCCCTTGTTTGTTTTGGGACTGAAATGTCTGGCCATAAGTTTAATAAGATAGTGACCAATTGATTTGGGATTTCATATTACGTAATGTCACAAATATACTTAATTGCTCTCCCACTTTGAAGGCAGCTAAGCAGGGGCTGCCTCGTTCTTCGCTCCAATCGGATTTAAGGAAAGATGAGGCAGAGTCAGGGTCAGCGCAAGTGGAGAAGGGGAAAGGGCATCCACCCCCATGGTGAGGTGGCACCCTAGACTGCCACCTAGCTTGCCAACTCCCACACACCGGCCCTGCTTTCTCCTGAACCTTTTGACAGCTGGAAGTACCTATCCACTGCTTATGGTTTAACATCTCATAAACAATTGAGATTGTGCCTCTTACACTTTCTGTTTCAGATTCCAAATTGTGTTCAAATTTAGTTAAATCCTTATTCAGTATTGTAAGTATTTCTGAGTTATGTAAACAACTTGATATTTGATGGTATTGAAAGCGAGGGAACTTGGTTTCATAGTTTAACTCCAGTTCTTTTGACCACACATGATTCCCAGTCGGTATGTCACAGAGTCTATAAATACCATTTTGCCTCCAAGAGATGAAAGTATTTGACAGTCAATCTGGTTCAAACCATTTTTGTTCCAAAGAAGCAGTAATTGGGGATAAACCAGGTGCTAATTGGTCTTATCCCAATAAAATAATGTGGAACTTAGATAACAATTATTCGTAACTAATTTTGGCCTTTCTGTACTGCAATGCTTGACTGACCAAGTTTTGGAATTCTTTGGTACATCTTTTCCAAAACAACTTTTGAGATGGCTTATCCAAAGAAAAAGTGGTGGAAATGCCCTAGCAGGACATGTGGAAGCAATGAAAAAAATAATGAATGTATCCAATCCAATGCAAATGCAGAAATGTCCATTCAAATGATCTTTCTCACTTGTCTAGTCCAGCTAGTGCTGAAATAATTGTGCCCCATGGCTAGATGGCCCCTGGAAACAACAAATTAGTGAAGTTTCCAGTGGAAGTGAGGGAAACAGCTAAAATTATCTCCACTTTTCCATCAGTAGAAGTGTCTTCCTCAAGCAGTAAATACAATTAGGCTCTAGTTTTTTGTCAGAAAGAATGCAGTGGAAGACTAACTCCTTGTCCTGGGAGATGATAACCACTGATAAAGCAGGGGTCCCCAACGCCTTGTTGACTTTGAGAATACTTTTTGAGAATATTGAAAGGGAATCACTACAAAATGGCTGCCATGGATACAGGGGCCAGTCACAAAATATTGGGAGGCTGTAACCCAATCAGTGCTTCCTTTTTGGTCTCTTGCTCCAAAGAGGTGCGGAAAGCCAGAATAGGCATTTGCTTTGGGGAAGAAGGAAGTGGGTTCACATCATCAGATACCATGGCACCCACATCCACCATTTTAAGATCATTGGCCTAAAGGCTGATGTTTGTCCTATCTTAACTTTGAGATCTCCATGGAAAGAAAGTCCATAATTACCAACCTAAAAGTAGTTATTGAGATAACCAAATAAAAGAACCACATAAACATTTTGAAAGAAAGTACTCTTTCAAACCAACTGAATTTCAGCAGCAGAAGTGAAGAAGAAGAAGAAGAAAAAGCACTGAGTTACTCATCACATAGCACAAAGAAACCTCTGGGGGTCTGAGTGGAGATTACCAAGATATGGAAGTTTTAATTTCAAGAAACAATCCATACTGATGGTTTGTCTCTCCATGGAACTAGTAAATTAAATGCGAGGGAATTCTAATAAAATACAAAGACTCTAATGTGAAAATTAAATCAGCCATTACAGAGAATAAGGTAGCAGGGGAAAGGGGGGAGGGAAATAACAGGAATGAAAGTTAGTCAAGTCTAATATCTTACACAGAAACTCAAGAATCACCAAGTGAGTATCTCTGTAATTCAGAGCCATTTTATGCCCCAACTTGTTTTTAATGACTTGTTTGAATGGTTTTGGCTCTGGTTGTCTTATTATTTTTATTGTTTTATTTGTAAGCCACCTCAAGCAGATCTCTTTTAGAAATAAATAATAACTTTCAGAAATAAATAATAAGGGAGAAACTGAAGTAAGAAATTATGGCTCAGATGATCATAGAAATCAACTACAGAAATCAACACATTACATTTAGCTCGCTTAGTTATTGCATTCTATGCCACTGATTCTAATAGTCTATAATAGTGTCCCAAAAGCTGTAATGCAATTCAGTGAGTAGGTGAAACTTCATCGACATAATGTTGTTAAAGTCTGCAAATTGCTTGGGAAGCCAGGGTTCTGACTAGGGTTGCCAATCCCCAGTTGAGGGCAGGGAATCCCCTGGTTTGGAGCCCCCCCCCCCAATTCCCATAGGGTATAACGGAAAATTGATCAGTGAGTATCTGGGGCTTGGAGAGGCTGTTTTTTGAGGCAGAGGCACCAAATTTTCAGCAGATCATTCGATGCCTCTCCTCAAAACACCCTTCAAGTTTTAAAAAGATTGGACCAGGGTGTCTAATTCTATGAGCCCCCAAAGAAGTTGCCCCTATCCTCCATTATTTCCAAATGTAGGGAAGACATTTTTTTATAAGGCACGCAGTTCCTTTAAATGTGATTGCCAGAACCCCCTTTGGAGTGCCATCATACTTGTCACATCCTTGATCCTAGCTCCACCCCCAAAGTCCCCAGATGTTTCCTGAGTCGGACCTGGCAGCCCTAATTCCGATTATGTTTGTATTCCTTATGTGTTTTTTACAATTACAAAATTTGTAAAACACAGGGAGAGTTACCATTAAGGAAGCACAACTCTGGGGGAGGAAGATAAAGGAGATTGTGAGCCGCTCTGAGACTCTGATTCAGGGTGGAGGGGGGAATATAAATCCAATGTCGTCTGCTGCTCTTAGTGGTGGTGGAAAATGGGAGTCTTGACTTGACAGCCCTAATACAGGCAGAGTTGGTGAACAGACTGAAAAACCCTGATCTTTTATATTTTAAAGAAAGAAAGATCCCAGTTTTATTACATCATTGTTCTTTTTTGAGATGATGTGGAAATTTACAAGGCAGAATGAAATAGTTTCCCCTTAAAATTGCTTACTTTTAGAAGCCAGTAAAAAGCCAAGAAGAAGAAAAGCCAGGCAGAAATATGAGTGCTGTCAGCCTTCAACTAAGAGGAGCTCAGCTCATGACAGTGGGGAAAACAAAACATCCCCCCTCTTGGTTCATGTACCTGTCAGTCAAAGCCACAACTTCCTTTGTTGGCAAAGGGAAGGCAGAACAGGCCCAATGCCACAGTATAAACTAGGAAGAAAACTGTCTGCATATTTTGCTTTCTTTCTCCAGATCTTAAAAGTCTACAGAACTGCTTTTTTAAAAATAAAATAAAAGTTGGGGACTCGTTCCAGCTATTGGGCCAAATGGGCAACAAGTGGGGAATATAAATCCAATGTCGTCGTCGTCTTCTTCTGCTGCTGCTGCTCTAAGTGGTGGTGGAAAACCCAAACAGATGAAAAGACAATAGGGCAATCTTCCAGGATGCTTTAGCTACAACCCCTGACTAACTCACCTTTCCTTGCAGCCAAGTGAGTACGAGCCTCAGGGCTTTTGTTTTTTTGCTATCAGAAACTCCTTTGCATATTAGACCACACACCCCTGATGTAGCCAATCCTCCTGGAGCTTACAGTAGGCCCTGTACTAAGAACCCTGTAAGCTCTTGGAGGATTGGCTACATCAGTGGGGTGTGGCTTAATAGGCAAAGGAGTTCCTGCTACAAAAAAAGCCCTGGTGATCCTCAAGCCCACAGATCCTGCTGGAGCAACCCCTGGCTTTTTCAGGAATTCATCACCAGGCGGGAAGGGGCTGTTTCTCTCCGCTAACAAAGTGCTCCTTCTTTCCTTTCTTCCCCTCCCCATGCCCTCCCATCTCTGCTTTTTAACTACTTCTTTCCTGCCTCACCTGCTTCCTGGATCTGTCACCTCACATCTGAGCAAGGCAAGTCTTTACTCTTGCATAGGCTAGTGCTGGCAACCGGGTCTCCTTCCTGCTCTCTGGTGGTCATTGGAGGCCTGATTTGACTTTCCTTCCTTCTCATAGAACTGCTCTTTTGCTCCCCTTTCTTTCCCATGGATGATGCACCGGAGTACAGCTGTGCAAAGTAGACAATGGACTATCACGGTTACAGTCATTCTCAACAATTTTCAACGATTACTGAATGCTGTTGCTTTTGGATTACTTATATTAAAGGAGATTTGATTCTGGGTTTTGTTCACTGCATGCACATCCCGTCCTTTAAGTCAGGGGTGGGGAACCTTTTTTCTGCCAAGGGCCATATGGATATTTATAACATCATTCGCGGGCCATAAAAAATTATCAACTTAAAAAACAGTGCTCCGCTGAGGGAGAATGATTCAGGCCAGCAAAATTAATGCAAATAATTGTTTTTGTATTTGAAGTCATGTAGGGAGAGCCTAATCTGGCACACACACACCTGGTCCGCTGCCCTCGGCAAATGCATCGGTCCAGGGCTTTTTTTGTAGAAAAAGCCCAGCAGGAACTCAGAAGCATGTTAGACCACATCCCCTCATATTAGCATATTAGGTCACACACTCATTAGCATATTAGGCCACACCATCTGGGATAATCAAGTGCAAACTGAACTGTGACAGTAACTTTTCCAGGCCCTGCAGCCATTCTGGACGGCCAGCCAGGCCCCAGAGAGGCTGCCGCACAGTACATCTGGGCCCTGTGATCCCTGCCTGACCCTGGAGAGGCTGCTGCACAGCATGGCTGGGCCCCACGATCCTCGCTGGCCAGCCAGGCCCCAGGGAGGCTGCCACATGGCTCGGTTCGGCCCAGCAATCCCCGAGGGCCACACCAAGTGACCTCAAGGGCCATATATGGCCCTCGGGATGGAGGTTCCCCACCCCTGCTTTAAGTCAAAAGAAACCCTAGAAACTTCTAGACTATTGCAAAAGTAACACTGGTCCTGCCCACTGAAGTGTTTGGTATTTTTTATATATATCTTTATATGAAGCCAGCTTGAACATGGTGGTGTTAATCTTTGTACCTATTTCTGAAGTGTGGACTCCCATCTGAGAATACCTAAATATGCAGATCAGAGCCACATTTAACCAATACAGATACTTCTGCAAAGTTGGGGACTCCCCAGGTTTGCTGAAAAATCTGAATTTAAAAAGAAAACAATGTAGGGTTAAATTCCCTCCAAAATAGAACAGCATTGTCTGCACACATGCAGATGATGCACTTACCTCTTGAGCTCTCAGCAGCTGCAGGGAGCCAGTCCAGGTTCGGTCATGGTGGAAGCAGATATCAGGTGAGAACAGCTCCAGGCTGCTGGGCCCCGTTGCCAGGCTCAAAGGTAGGGGAAAAGAAGAGGGAGAAAGTCTGAGGGAGGTATGGCTGCCAGCCTCCAGGTGGGGCCTGGAGATCTGCTTTTACAACTGATCTCCAGCTGGCAGAGATCAGCTTCCCTGGAGAAAATGGCTACTTTGAAGGGTGGACTTTATGACACTGTACCATGCTGAAGCTCCTCCCCTCCCCATACCCCACCCTCTCCCGGATCCATTCCTAAAGTCTCCAGGTATTTTACACACAGAAACCCTAGAGGAAGCCCTGGCAACCCTAGAGGAAGGGGAAGAGGAAAGACATTGTCTGAGAGTAGAGAAAGTGGGCAGACTAAGAAGAGATGAGGGAAAGAGGGGGCATTGTCTAAGAAGGACTGGGAACAAGTGAGGGGGGAGATTGACATAAAGGGGTGAGGGGAGAAAGGAGGGAAAGGGAGGATTGCTAGAGAAGGGGTGGGAGAAAGAGGGGGAAGACTGACATAAAAGGGGTGGGGAGAAAGGGGGAAGGGAAGATTGATAGATAAGAGGTAGAGGTAGAAGGAGGGGGGAACTTTGACAGAGAAGGGGGAGAGGGAAGGAAGCAAAGGTAGGGGCATGCCTCCTCCTCACAAGGTCTGAATCAGCCAAGCAGAGTGGATGTTACTATATTTATTGCCGATGTACATCATAAAGTCTCCATGAGGTCTCCATCTTAGAACAGCCTGGAAACTGGACCAACCAACTTCCTCCCCCCCTCAGACCCACCCAGTTATATCCCCTGACAATGATCAACTAGGCCACTAGGTGGCAACAACAATTGAACATATATTATAGGTCCCCACTTGTATTGTTATCCTAAGGCTTGCTTCTTCTAGGGCTGTGCTCTCTTCCACTGTGGAGGATAGGGATGTTCCTCTGTTGTGGAGCTTCTTTCTCAGACTAGGAGCTTCCACCCATGCAAATCCCATGTGTTTCCATTATCCAAGAAGTCCCTACAGCTGGAAAAATTAGCTTATGCTACCCAGGACTTTTTTGTAGAATAAAACCAGCAGGACCTCATTTAAATAGTAGGCCACACCCCCTGACATCACCATTGTTTCACACAGGGTTCTTTTGTAGAAAAAGCCCAGCAGGAACTCATTTGCCACATCCCCTGGCACCGAGCCAGCCAGAACTGCGTTCCTGCTCAAAAAAGCCCTGATACTACCCATACAAAAAAGCACCACTGAAGCCAAATCAGTCTTAGGATCCAAGCAACATTTGGAACACAGACAGCTAGTTTTAATTTCTGATGAGTCACCATTTGGGGTAGCAGGGTGGAAGGTGGATAATATACCAATATGTTAGAAGAAACAAATGATTTATGGTGCATTTATTTGAGTGTTTTAGGCACACCTTTGTCTCTGCTCTCTTGCTTTGTTTCAAGTACTCATCAATATCACTCAGCAAGTGTCACTTTTGTGCCACAGGCCGTTTCCTAAACCCATGTTGGTATTTTTCAAAATATGCCAAGATAGTCATATTGCAATTAAATGGTTGTAAAAAAAAATATTTAATGCACATTTATAACTGAAATCCAGAGGCGATTTTTGGTAGGACTGCATGCTCACGGCAACAGGCCTTAAAATCAGGGGCGGAAATTATCTTCAACTGGCTGCAAAATTGGAGAGCGGAGAGCATATTCGTCAATGTCAAACCCACACATGGATTTTATTTCAGGAAGAAAATGAGGTTGCTTACCTGTAATGGTTATTTTTTAAAATAGACCCTCTATGGCCACATGCTGGAGAATCTGTCTGCATAAACTGCAAGCATAAACCAAGGGTGTGTCACGTAGGTCACCATGGTGGACCTTTGCTGATGCTTGGGACCTGTCAGAAGACTCACCTATAATGACCAATCTTCTCCTGCCCGTATTAGGAAAAAACTCCCCACAATTTTATTGGAACCTCTGGGCAATCTCCCATTCCATGCTAGAATGGAAGCACAGGAAGGAACAGGGCTCTTTTTGTAGCAGGGACCCTTTGCATATTAGGCCACACACCCCTGATGTAGCCAAACCTCCAACAGCTTACAGTAGGCCCTCTAAGATGACCCCTGAAAGCTCTTGGAGGATTGGCTACATTGGGGGTGTGGCCTAATATGTAAACACCTTCCTGCTACAAAAAAAAGCCTTGGGAAAGAATGTTGGGCAACTTTTTTGAGCCTTGTAGACATTGATATGCCTTTAATGGTGCATGGAAGAGGCTTAACAGTGAGATCCTAAGTAAAGTTACATCCTTTTCGGTCAATTGAAGCCATTGTACTTGGGATAACTCTATTTAGAATTGCACTAGGCTTCCCAATCCCCTGGTTTCCCAGGCTCCACCTCGCTCCCAGCCAGCTGGCCAGCGGGAGAAGCCTGGTCGCTGCAGCCACCATGTGGCTTTAGATCTCTGCAGGTTTAGAAGCCTGCAAAGCAAACACCTTTAAAAAAAAAAAAGTGTGTGCACATGTTTAAATTTGAGCAGGAAGTGAAAGATGCACTGGGAGGGGGCAGCAGCTGTGAAGTGAAGTCCAGCCCCTGCTTGCTTTCACTTTCTATAGGAACCAGAACCAGTAAGAGTGTGTGTGTGTGTGTGTGTGTGTGTGAGAGAGAGAGAGAGAGAGAGCAATAGCACAGTCTCTGTACTTGTTTTTTTTGGATGGGTTTCAGATATCTTTTATAGTAACCTGTTTATGGGATGGAGGAAAACTTCATCTCTCTTTTCATTTGCCTGTGTTAATTTGGTTGGAAATACAGCAGCTCCTGTGCATAGAGCCCCAGTGCGATCACAAAAGTGTGTGCTTGCAAACAAACTCTGTTTATTTTGGCTGCTTTGTTAGTGTGGGTTTACTTTCATTTATTGGAATTACAATTGCTGTTGGAGACAAGGAAATGAAGACTATCCAGGGGAATTGTACTGCTGTAGTTTTATTTATTTTAGGGAATGGGAAAGTCTCCTGTCTGCACCCCCAGTCCCCAGGTATTTTCTGAGTTGGACTTGGCAACCCTAAATTGTGCAGCCTTAGAGGGGAAGGATACTGAAGGCATTTGAAACCTAGCACCAGCCCTAAGCAGAACATTTACAAAGCTCAATATGGAAGAAAGCTCTAAGCTTTCCCTCATCTTGACAAAAACAAGATTTTAATGAGACAGTCTCCCCCAACAAAACTGATCACCAGGGCTTTTTTTTGTAGTAGGACCTCCTTTGCATATTAGGCCACACACCGCTGATGGAGCCAATCCTCCTGGAGCTTACAGTAGGCCCTGTACTAAGAGCCCTGAAAGCTCTTGGAGGATAGGCTACATCAGGGATGTGTGGCCTAATATGCAAAGGAGGTCCTGCTACAAAAAAAGCCTTGCATTGCCAAAATAAACTGCATCTAAGTGAACTAGGGTTGCCAAGTCCAATTAAAGAAAAATCTGGGGACTTTGGGGGCGGAGCCAGAAGACTTTGGGGGTGGAGCCAGGAACAAGGGTGTGACAAGCATAATTGAAGTCCAAGGGAGTTGTGGCCATCACATTTAATGGGACAGCACGCCTTTTTAAATGCCTTTCTTCCATAGGAAATAATTAAGGATAGGGGCACCATCTTTTGGGGCTCATAGAATTGGACCCTCTGGTCCAATCGTTTTGAAACTTGGGGGGTATTTTGGGAAGAGGCACATGATGCCAACAGGTATGTTCTCTCTTCCCCCAGCCCCCCCTCCCGCCTCCAGATTTTTTGAGAGTGGGGGAGGAGGCTGCAAATTCGGGGGTCCCCCGCCAGGGCGGGGGGGGGGGTTGGGAAGCCTAAAGTGAACAGCATTTAAGTAACGTTGTTCTCTTTTTTACAGTTATTGAAGACCTGGGCATGCTCAGAGTTATTGGCTGGCAGGGGATGAAATGAGGAAGATTGCTAGCTGGTTAGAAGCGAACATCTAGCTGACTGTTCTTCTTCAGCTTACATGTATTTAAAGCCTAAGTATGCCCAGAGGAACCAATGAAACCAAAGGGACTTTTGCCCTGAGGACTGCAGCCTTGAGCTGGCAGGAAGATCAGTCAGGGAGGGGGAGGGGGGAGAGAGGTCTCCTTTCAAAAGCCTCCTTTCCCCTTGTTTATTTTTCTTGTATTCTGTTTTCTGTAGTGTAAGCTGCTTTGGTTCCCCACAGGGGAGAAAAGCAGGTTACAGTTAATTAATTAAACTGTCTCTCCTGTTCATGGGAGGAAAATGGAGAATGGCTATGTACGTATGTCAGAAGCTTACACAATTGCATGGGTTTGATTTCTGTAAGGATGTAGCCTTAAAAACATTTATTTTTAATGTACTATACCACAAACTACAAGTAGTTTTACAGTATATATTAAGAAGTATGTCCCGTTGGAATTTTCCTAAGCACTTGGAACATTGAATTGAATAAGACAGGCTTAGAAACTGAACAGCTAAAGAAACTGTTTCATGATAAGAAAACAGCTGAGTCAAAATTACTTAAAAAAAACCCCTTTAATAATGTCAAAAAATCTCTTCCCTTGTTGGGGATTTTAGGCATTCCTTATTAAAACACTCACTTATTCATTTACATTGTCCACACTTGCCTTCAGTGACATCATCATGCAGCAATATCTGAATGGCAGTGAAAGACTTGATGTCATCTTGTTCAGAGAATGAAGATCCCTGATTGGCTAGGATCTTCTATAGCAGGTATGTCCAACAGGTAGATCGCAATCTACCAGTAGATTGCAGAGGGATCAGAGGTAGACCACCAGCCCGACTTGGTCTCATGGTTTGCTGGTCTGGTGTTTGGGTTTTTTTGATGATTGTTTGGTGTGGCGGTATTTGATTATTGGTGCCAATATGATGAATTCTTATTTTTACTTTTAGAACTGCATGTGTGGTTTTGGCATCATCCAGAGGTCTTCAGTTCCTGTTGATCTTTAATACTTTGGGACAGTGACCGTTTTGGACCAGATTCAGCCAGTGTTAACTTAGCACCACAGCCACCCCAGTATAACGAGTGTTCCAAAGAAGAGCAAAACCTACCACTTTCATGATGAATGGGAAATGGACTATTTCTTCATCATGGTAAAAGACAAGTGTTGTTGTCTACTTTGTAACGCCACTGTATCCTTGCACCAAAAAGGGTAATCTGGAGCATCATTATAAGGCTCTGCATAGCAATAAGTTTGATGCTGATTTTCCACCTAAAAGTGAAATTTGTAAACTGAAGCTCAAAGAACTTAAATCTAAATTGGCTGCACAGCAACAGTTGATGGCGAAGCCAAGGTCACATTTGGTCAGTGCAACCATGGCATCCTTCAAGGTCAGCAACCTGATCGCAAAGAAATGCAAACCTTTCAATGAAGGAGAATTTGTAAAAGATTGTTTTCTTGAAGCAGCAATCTTTTTGAAGGATTTAAGAATAAGAAATAGCTGCTGTTCAAGATGTTCAGTTGTCAAGAAACACCATCGTGCAGCAAAAAGATGTGGGGAGACACAATGAACAATTGTTGGAGGATGTTTCAGTTTGTGTTGCTTTCTCACTCCAGACTTCTGAATCTACAGACATAAGAGACATAGCCCAGTTACTAGTCTTTATCCGGGTGGTTTTTGAAGACTTCAGTGTTAAAGAACTACTTGGAATTATTTCTTTAAAAGGGAGAACTACTGGTCAGGAAATATTCAGCTCTTTCCATTCTTTTGTGACAAAGTGTAATCTTCCATTGCATAAACTTGTTTCCATCACTACTGATGGAGCAAGTCAAGAGCAATGACAGGTGAGGTTAACGGTTTCATAGGCCTCTGTAGACAGCATGATAACTTTTCAGATTTCCTTTCTTACCACTGCATCATTTACCAGCAAGTTTTGGCAAGCAAGTGACTCAATACAAAGACTGTCATGAACATCACTTTCAGCATTATAAATTCAATTTGTGGAAGATCACTTCAAAGACGGTTTTACAATCTTACTCTTGATGAAGGGCAGCGGAAATCATTTTACACACAGATGTAAGGTGGCTAAGTAGGCACAAATTTCTGCAAAGATTTTGTGATTTGCTGAATGAAATAAGAAGGTTTTTGAAGGAGAGGGGAAATGACAAAGCAGAGTTGGAAGATGAGGAGTAGTTATGTGATCTGACATTTCTCGCTGACTTTACAGGCAAACTAAGTGATATGAACATGGAACTACAAGGTAAAAACAAATGCATTGGCGAGATGATGAGTACAGTTTCATCCTACAATTTGAGCTAATGATGACTGACCTTGCAAACAACACTTTTGATCATTTTCCTAATACGCAGGACCATCTGGGACAATATCCAAATTTTGTTTTTCAGAATGAGAAGTATGTGACAGAAATCTGCTCTGTTATCCAGGAATTCAAAAAAAGATTCTGTGACTTCCAAAGAATTGAAAAAGTTGTGGAGTACTTGTCATACCCATTCAAAGCAGATATGAACATTAAGGAACTGCAGCTGCTATCTGTAAAAATTACTCATTGAACAAGGCATCTCTTGAAAACAAAATAGTAACCCTTAAAAATGACATTTTTCTCAAGACCCGTGCTGAGCAAAAATAGTTTTGGAAGCTAGTGCCTAGAGACAAATTTCCCAACTTGAGAAGATGCAGTGAAGCTATACACTCCTGTTTCAATTCAACTTATTTGTGTGAATCTCCATTTTCCCATCTGAAAATGACAAAGAATACACAGCGTTCCAACATGACAGATGAACATCTCCAGGATTCCCTGAGACTGGCCCTCACGCAATATTCACTCAACTTCAAAAAGCTGATGGATGAAATGCAGGCTCAGACGTCTCACTAATTAGCAAGAGCGAAGTTTTAAAGATTGCGCAAGATCGGTCTGGATCAATACTTGACCTACATTTAACGCAAATTACTCAATAAAAGTTAAAGAAAGTTGTTAAGACAGTAAAAGAAAGTTATAACAATAAAAATTTAAGAAAAACTGTTCGCAGTTCTTTTTAGACCTTCGTCTCTCTGTTTTGTTTTTGCTTATTTTGCTTACCAGTAAATGACAGAAGGTGCATTGTAAATGGGGGGTGGGGGTGGAACCCAACTTTTGTGGGTTAAAATTTAATTCAAAACTAATTTGAAACTTAATTTACATGGTGGTAGATCACCAGCGAAGGCAGCGCTGATGAAAGCGCTCAAGGAGTCGCAGGTGATGACGGTATAAAACCCACGATTCGGAGCCGTAGATGTCATCACAACCGCTTTGTAAACATTGATCTTTGTGCCTTTTTTCAGATGCTTGTTGCTCCACACTCTTTTGTGCAGTCGGCCAAAGGCACGGTTTGCCTTTGCCAGCCTGTTGTCAATCTCCTTGTCGATCTTAGCATCTGAGGAGATGATGCACCCCAGGTAGCTGAACTGCTGGACTGTCTTCAGAACTGATTCACCCACAGTGATGCAGGGAGGGTGATAATCTTCCTGGGGTGCAGACTGGTGGAGAACTTATTTTTTGACCGCAAGTAAGGATGCCCGTTGACCGCGGCTAGCCAACTGGGGTGGAGGAGATGAGCTTTGTTTAGGCCACCTTTTCTAGGCCCCTCTCCGTGTGGAGCAAGCAGTGCTGTCCCTAGATAAGGCTGCTTGGTCGTTCAGGGTGCTGCCGAAAAATGCTTTCGTCTCCGGGTTAGCATCAGACGACCAATACCCTGAACCGCCTACATGCAGGATCGGGACTGCGGCTTCCAGTGGCACCTTCCACCTGCCGTTTCGCCCCTTGCCCATCGCTGCAGGACTTGATGCGTTGTGGGTTGTGTATGTGGATATGCCCTTCAGGCCTGCGCAGAGGAATTTTTTAGGTGAAGCCCAGTGTGCGCGGTACTGGCTCCACCCTTTCACCTGGGGGTCATCTGCCATGGCCCAGTAAGCCGGGACGCCGGCAGCGAGTCCTCCAGGTGGTAGGCGTTACATTAACGAGCTCTATCTGCCCGGGTTTGATGTTAGAGCGCTTTCATCAGCGCTTTCATCAGCGCTGCCTTCGCACCATCCTCAACATCCACTGGAGTGACTTTATGACCAACACTGAAGTTCTCAAGCGGGCGGAGGTTACCAGCATCGAGGCACTGCTGTTGAAGACGCAGCTGCGCTGGGCAGGGCATATTTCTAGGATGGAAATCCACCGCCTTCCCAAGATTGCCCTGTATGGCGAACTCTCCACCGGCCATCGAAATAGAGGGGCACCAAAGAAGAGGTACAAGGACTCCTTGAAGAAATCCCTTGGCACCTGTCGCATCAACCATCACCAGTGGTCTGACCTAGCCTCAGATCGCAAAGCATGGAGGCACACCATCCACCAGGCTGTCTCTTCTTTTGAGAACGCACGCATAGCTGGTCTTGAGGACAAAAGGAGATTGAGGAAGAATCGCACTGCTACAGCACCAACCCTAAATCAGACTTTTCCCTGCAGCCACTGTGGCCGGACCTGCCTGTCCCGCATTGGTCTTGTCAGCCACCAGCGAGCCTGCAGCAGACGTGGACTATTGCACCCTTCTTAAATCTTCGTTCGCGAAGCCAAGCCGAGAGAGAGAGAGAGAGAGAGATCACCAGCACTTTTGTCTGGAAAAAATAGATCACGACCTGTTCAAAGTTGGACATCCCTTTTCTATAGGACTAATCCAGGAAGAAGGAAGAAGCAGCACACAGTGCCACCAATGTAGAAGTACAAGACTTTTCAGGGACAACTTCACTGAAATTGCTAGTTTCTACCAAAAAGTCAAGAGTAAGAGAATATTGGGTGTGGTTCTAGTATTTAATGATAAGTGGCTCATTTCATAACTTGCATTGCTTTTCCATGCTTTTTTTGTGTGAGCACAGAAAGAACCTAAATCCAGGAGAGCTCCCCTCAGTCCTCTGCCATGACTGGTTACCACCAGTTCTGCCTCTTTATAAACTTACCTTCCAAGGGAAGGAGACAGGTAGCCAGAAGGGCTGACAAGGACAGACGCTCATATTGTCGAGTTCCCTGATGGCAACTGAGGTTTCATACATAATTAAAAGTCTTTGTTGCTGCTCTAAATAGTAGTTTCCAATTCATCCTATCGAGCCAAGGATCTCCAACAGCAATGGATGCCCTTAAAACTGAGGTTTCCACTCCACGAATCCTCCCCCATGTCCATCTCCAATAGGGTTGCTAGGTCCCCCCTGGCCAACGGTGGGAGATGGAGGGTAGGGTTGCCAGATCCAGGTTGGGAAACTCCTGGAGATTGAGCCTGGGGAGGACTGGAACTTCGGTGGGGTACAATGCCACCCTCCGAGACATTAATTTTCTCAAGGGGAACTGTAATCTGGAGATGAGGTGTAATTTGGGGGGATTCCCACTACAAGAGTAAATTTGGGAGGTCTGTTGCTCAGTTCAAACTAGGCCCAGAGTGACGGGGTAGTGCTAAGCTCTCATAATTAATTGAGGGGTAGGAATACCTAAATTTGTGATTCTGCACTGCTCCTCCAGTTTTGAAACACAGCGTTCTCATATGTTGTGCATAGATGGAGCAGGTCTTCTAGTTAAAACAAATACATCCTGAACTATATGTGAAAGTTTTTGTTTCTCTTACATTCCATGACTGGTTTGGGTTTTTTTTTTTTAATATCTCAGCAAAACATACCAATTTAAGAGTAGCAGAGGGGCTATAAAGCTGTCTTTTTGGCAAAGCATGCCCAACTACCGAACCCAGCATGAGTTCTCTCTCAAGCATCTCAATAACACGATCTCACACAGGCACTTCAGTTTCTCCTCGACTCATTAATTTGTCCCAACTCCCACACAGTGTTTTTAAAGTGGGAATTCATGATTTATCGTCGGTCCCTATTAATCTTTAAGATAACGTAAGATTTCTCCTATAAATCATGACTTGGCCCACTTCATTACCTCTTAGATTATTTTTAATATTGCTGATGGAAAGCCAAGACCACTATTACCCAAAGGCAGATAATTCTCCAGCTTACCCAAGTTTCATTTTAACTTTGAATATAGTATCATTTCCCACCAAATTAGGGAGAAAAAACAAACTTGAGGATTCAGGATGAACACAATGGGACTGATTAACTTCTGGGACCACTGAATAACACCTTTTGAAGGAGGAGGTGCTATGGCTTTATAAAAGAGCCTCTGCTTTGCCTGGTTCAATCCCTGACATCCAGGGTGTCACGGCTGGGGCCGGGTCAGGCAAAGTCCAGGGGCAGTCCAAGGTCTGCAGCCAGTAAGCAGGAGGGTCCGAGGCGCCAAATCCGAATCACTGTACAAGTATCGCAGGTCCAAGGTCCAGAAGCCGAGGTCAGGGAGTCCAGAAGTCACAAGCCAAAGTCAGGGAGTCCAGAAACCAAAGTCAAGCCAGAGTGGATGCTAGAAGGTCAGGGAGATGACTAGTTGCTTCCACAAAGCCTCCTCCCAAAGCCTACAGCTATATAGCCCTCTGCTGGCTGTTGCCCATCTGGGCTAATTGCTGGCTCAGAGAGGCAGCCAGGATCCTGTTGCAACTCAAGCATCCTTGCTCTTAGAAGGGCCAGAATCCTCTCAAAACTCAGGGCTCAGGGAGTTTCTTGCTTGTGAGCGTGCCGCCCTCCTCCGATCCCTGAGGTCCTGACGGAGGCGGTCACGCACACGCGCCACCCAAGAGGGCAAGGCAGGGGGGCTGGGATCTTCTCCAGCAGGAGGCAGGGGCACTGGTGCAGGTGGCAGGGGCACAGTTTCTTCTGCAGGCTCAACTTCCTCTGCAGGGTCCCCAGCACCCATGACACAGGGCTGGCCCTGCCACTAGGCAAACTAAGCAACTGCCTAGGGCGTTGGCCTTCTGGGAACACCAAATTGGGGGGGGGGGCCTCATGTGACTTGGTGATGTTATCAGTGTGCGAGAGGGGGCAGAAGTTAGCCTTGCCTAGGGTGCCGGACAGTCTAGGTCCAGCCCTGCTGACATCTCCACTTGGCCAGGCAGTAGGTGATATGAAAGGCCTCTGCCTGAGACTTGGAGAGTCGCTGCCAGTCTGAGGCTGCAGTCAGACGAGAGGTTAAATCCGGTTGCTGTAGTTGCTGTTGCTCTGCAGATATAAAATGCAGGTTCAGACAGCAATATCTGCCTTCCATCCCCCAGTGATTGGCACCCGGTACTCACTTTTCTTAGAGCTGGAGTTTCCAGGGACTGGAGAAAGTCTGGTCTTTATGGGTGTTTGTGGTTTCACCCTGTACTTCTGGATGTTTGGATCTTCTGCCATGTGCTCAAGCCGTTCAGGGAGGGAGGCTTCTGGTTTCTGACCACCATTTTTTCATTCTAGGAAGCCATGTGCATAGTTGCCTCTGGCAATTGAGCAGTTCTGCACATGTGCACAAAGACCTGTACAGATGAAGGAGCTACCCACCCCCCACCACCATGGCAACCATGCAGCAGATGTCTGGATCTGTCAACCATGGGGTGAGTTGGGTCAGGGTGGCATGTCAAGTCAAACCTCTCTGGAACAAATAGTTGCAGAGAAATTAGAGGTGCACCCAACCTTGCCAAGCCTCCAGTGTGACCACAGCCTGAATAGAGACTATTGACCTTGATGGTCTAATTCAGTATAAGACAGCTTCATCTGTGTTGTACATAAAAATTAAAGCCACTGTATCCGTAATAATCCTGACTTGGATAGTCCAGGCTATCCCAATTTCATCAGATCTTGAATTTAAGCAGGGTCAGCTGTGGTCAGTATTTGGAAGGGAGATCACCAAGGAATGCCAGGGTCATGATGTGGAGGCTAGCAATGGCAACCCACCTCATCATGAAAACCCTACAGGGTCATCATAAGCGACCTCGACAGCAAAACTAGCAAAAAATCTACACATCACTGACCCTATACAGCCAACACTGATGAACCCTTTCTTCCAGGAATATTTTGATCACTGATATCAGCCTGCCCAGAGGACAATTTTACTACACACCAGGTGTAGCTTTTGTGGTAGAAGATGTAATAAAATGGTTGCCTGTATCCACATTGTTCGACACAATAATCATATAGGCAATTGCCTGAATCCCCTTTTGGTGCTCAGTGGATTATGCAAGTGTAAATAAAAGGAAATGAAAATGTGCTTATTGGAAAAGTAAATAAGATAGACAAGAAAACAGGTGGATGGGAGGACTAAATAGAAAATACTCTAGCAAAATCGAATGGCCTCCGTATCTCCATATCATCATATCAGCAGCCAAAATGGCCTTCTGTACCCATCTGAGAGAACAGAATGATGCAGTTTCCAAAAGCACGTTCATTTACAGGATGAAAAGGGACATTCCACGTGCAGCTTTTTCAAATAGAGGATGTCAAGAATTCTTTCTGTTTTGCTGAAGCTTTGTCTTCTGGGGGCTAGCTGTTCTGAATGAAGCTCTGTAGCATCATATTTGCATGATGATCCAGCACTGCCTTAACCTCCCATAATTGTGGAGTTTTCCATTTAACTTGGTTTGATTCAGCAAGGCTGATTGCCTTGGCTATGCATACAGCTTGACAAGTAGCAATCTACCAATCATAAAAACAGTCATAACGCCACCCTTTTAATGTACTCTGTAAGGTTGAGTTTATTCACAGTGGCAAAATGAATTACAGAAATGTCACAATGCTCAGCTATTAAAATCTGGACAACTAATCAGGCAGGTCATCATGGAAATGAAAGGGAACTAAACACAATAGATTTCTCATATTTAGATAAAAACTCCGCCCCCCCCCCCTTTAAGGTGGGCAAATCCTAGAGCTCATTAGTGGAGAACTAGAGCAAATGAAGTTTCACAGACACAAATTCAGAAAGAAGTAATCTATTTCTGTTACGGTTAGATTTTAAAAGATTTGGAGGTACAGAATATTTATATCTGTGTCATATTCTGTTTGCAACTTGAAGATACCTGACTGGGCGAGTGAAACATGTGATTGTTCCAGGAGGAAAGAACAACTACCAGGGTCAGGGGTCATTTTGTAAAAAAATAGGTGGTGGAACTCATTAGCATAACATTAGCATATACCACACCACCACCACTAGTCAAAAGCAACCCAACGCAAGAAAGGAGAGCCCCAGGCGAGTGAGGCCTGCTTGGGCTGGCTAGAGATCCCAAGCAGGCCTCGCTCACCTGGCCGCCACCCCCCCCCCCCCCAGCCAAAAGGTCAGCAAGCCACTTGCCACCCAAAATCACATAAGAAGTGAAGAAAGGGTGGTGTGGGTTTCTGAATTCTAATAAAGGCTGCTGAATTCAAGGCCTGACCAGGGTAAACAATAAGAAGCATATTTGTAAAAAGTGATTCTTAACAGAGACTATATATCTCCCTCAGGGGCATCTTGAGGAACATTAATAACTTGGGGGAGTAGGGGCATTCTGAATTCTAGGCAGCTGCTTCTTCTGACATGAGAGGGGGAGAGGCCATGGCTGAGTGGGAAAGCCTTATGAGGGAGCGGGGCTGAGAGAGTTCTGAGAGAGCTGTGACTGGCCCAGGATCACCTGGCAGACCCTTAGGCTAGTCACTGTGGGGAAGAGTGAGGAAATCAAATCCAGTTCTCCAGATTAGAATCTGCCACTCTTAACCACATCATGCTGGCTCTAGGGGAAAAAAAACCTCAGGCATTCTTTGTACCTTGTTCTTCCCACAACTTGAATATTGTGTTGATGCAGGCTTCTGGCCAGACAAACAATTTTTGTGCTTGCATACGAAAGCTCATACCTTGAATAAACTTTTTTGGTCTTAAAGGTGCCACAGGACTCTAACTTTATTCTAGATCTTTTTTTACATTACATCACATTTAGTAATTTTTTTTCTGGAGTAATAAAATTCTGGAAAGTGGCCTTGTGGAATTTGTGAAAACTTTCCCTGAAAGCTCTATTTCAGATATCTTGGCATAGATGCTGTTGAGCCAGTTCTATGGCAGTTGTCACAGCTAAGGTGCTTTGTCATGTTACACATCTTAGTTGTGGGCGCACAGGCAAAAACATACCTAGCCAACTTTGTACCCAATTAGACCTCTCAAGGCAGTGAGCAGTTAGAAAAAAGACAATATAAATCAGTTTTCAAAACAGTACATATATATAAAACCAACAAGTTAAAAGTTGGATTGTGACATCTATCAGAGGATTAAATTAGTTGAAGATGTAGCTCTTGGTTTAAATAAAATTGGTGATGCATTTCTCAGT
This sequence comes from Heteronotia binoei, assembly GCF_032191835.1. Taxonomy (NCBI): domain Eukaryota; kingdom Metazoa; phylum Chordata; class Lepidosauria; order Squamata; family Gekkonidae; genus Heteronotia; species Heteronotia binoei. Next base: position 28,952,686 of record NC_083238.1, read on the forward strand.
ATTAAGAATAAGTTTTATTTTCTTGTATTGCTTAATTCGTGGCTCCTTTGATCCAGTGGTGAGTGAGGAAATTAAGTTCCCCTCTTTCTACCTGATGGTTCCATCAGTATGTTGGGATTGTTCAGTTGCTTAGGCATTTTGGATGGATGTGGATTTGCCTCCTCACTTTCTGTGATGAGAAACTTTTCCACAGACCTCGAGGCTGAGATTCCTCCAGGATGACATTTTTATTACTTTTACATAAATGATGCCTATTTTATTGAATGCATATCAAATACAATCATAGTTTTATACAAATAAGGAAAGTAACTAAGAAAGCACAATTGGGGATTTCTCTTTTCCAGAGTAAGCAAACTGGAATGCAGAAGAAAAAAAGGTAGAGCCAAATGAGAGGGACCACATGGAAGGGGTGTGTTTGGAAGAAAAGGAGGCCATACCAAAGGGGAAAGGGGGGCCAGTTACACTTTCATCCAGAGCCCATGCAATCCTAGAACCAACCCTGCCTCAGCTCAGCCATTTGTACTATGATCAGGGCAGGGTCATTTTGTAGACAAATAGGTGGTGGAGCTCATCCAGGGATTGTTATGCATATTATTCAATGGATAAGGAGATGGAACTCTCAGAAGGAGGAGGTGGAGCTCTCAGAAAGGTTCAGGAGCTGTGCTCCATTTGAGCTCCCACTGAATCCGAGGCCTGACTATGATGATGATGTAAGAATTTCCTAATTGTTTGCCCCCTTACCCTGCTTCCTTGTGGTCTCCTAACTTGTATCACTGACTTCCCAAAGACCGAATGAGGGAATGACACTTGTTCCTATCACCACTGATTTCTGTTGGGAGTGCAGTTCTCCATTAAATTTATCTACAGTACAACTGTTGTATAATCTTAATTCAGGTGTTTTTTTTTAAAAACTGCATTAGCAGAAAGCAGAGGAGGTAAATTATTAGATGGAGGTCAACAGATACAGGGAATGGAGAACGGTGGGGAAGAAAGATTATACTCACAGCCAGGCCTCAGATTCAGTGGGAGCTCACAGGAGTGCAGCTCCTGAACCTTTCTGAGAGTTCCACCTCCTCCTTCTGAGAGTTCCACCTCCTTGTCCATTGAATAGTATTGCAGCTGCATAACAATCCCTGGATGAGCTCCACCACCTATTTTTCTACAAAATGGCTGCTGTGCAGCTTATCTTCCACAGCTTTTTTTCATCCTTAACAAGCCTTGCATCTACTTTATTATTCAACTAGATGACTTCTGAAGGGATTCATGTGGCAACAGATGTTGAAGAGAGGGATGTTATAGCCACCAGCCACATGAAGACTATTTGACCAGATGTGCCATTTTGGCAAAGTTGCCCAAATCAATGAGTGGGTGGTCCACTCTCCAAAAAGACCACGATCTCAGTAAAGGCTAATAAATCCATGCAGCACAAGGGTTTGGCAGTTTTCTTCTGACCTTTATCCAATTTTTGATTGATTAAATGCTTATGCAAAACAGCAGGGCCAAATTTTATCCTAATTGCGCTACAGTCTCATTAGCCTCAGCTGAACTGGAAACATGCTTGCAATTATCCTGCTGAGCTCCTGTCCGTATTTTAATCCTGATTGTCACTCAAGTGATCTTACAGATATTCCACTTCACAGTAGGAATATGCAAATTTGGCATTTGAAATGACCTCTGTGTTGGAATGCCAGTTTACCCCTGCTTTGAGTAGACTATGTGCTTTTACAGGTGTCTGTTGCCATCTAAAATTCATGTCCTCCTAGCAAGATATTTTTTCTATTTATTAGCTCCAAATATTTTTGGGGGTTTTTTCTTTCTCATGAGTTGTAATGGCTCAAGTCCCCATCAGTCATAGAATTTCCTGCCTGCTGCCATTTGCCTGTGGGGCAAAAATAACACAAGGCGGTGGCCAATCCCACATGGACAGTCTGTAAATGGAGTTGTACATGCCTTAGAAAGTGATAGAACTTAGTGTAAGCCTAGCAAACAGACAAAAATATGTAATTTTCACAAGCAATGAACTTTAGCTATACAAAATGTTCAGTTCCGAACAGCTGTCCACTCTGGCTTTCAACAATGAGCCAGAGAGCGCTGCCAAATTAGTCTATTAGTGGTCAGTGTTACTTTTAGAGAGGAGGAAATTCCTACTGTCTTGAAAGAGGAGAAGGGGAAGATTGGATTTATAACCCACCCTTCACTCAGAGCAGCTTACAGTAATCTTTCCTTGCTCTCCCCACAACAGACACCCTGTGAGGTTGGTGGGGCGGAGGGAGCTCTTTCTGAAACTACTCTTGAGAAACAGCTCTGAGAGAACTCAAGGTCACACCAGCAGGTATATGTGGAGGAGTGGGGAAATCTAACCCGGTTTCCCAGCATGTGCTCCTAGTGTGTGCTCCTAACTACTACACCAAACTACTTCTAAGAGGAAGTAGTAAGGCTTTCCTAAATAAATATTCTTAGAACACCAATTATTTAAACTGAGCAAATTTCCCATTGGGGCATGGGGCTGCAGAAGCAGGTAGTCGTAGCTATCGGAATCCAAGCGTGTTCGGATGAGACTAATGAACCTATTTCAGCTCAACTTCAGGCCTAGTTTTATATGAAACCACTTGGTCACCCTAATTTGCAACCGTCGCTGGGGATGGGGAGGGCAAACCTGGTTATTCTTCTGGACTTCTTGTGGCTAATACTGTCAATCAGGGTCAACCATGGTAGCTTCCAGGCATCTTTGTGATTAAACTGGATGAGACAGGGACTGACTGAGGGAATCACACTCCAGTGGTTCTACTTTTGTCAGATAGTTAGCAGTAGATGAAGCTGAGAGACAACTTCTCAATGCGGCATCATATGTGCTGTGATTTCAGCAGAGGTTCCCTCTTGTCCCCCATGCAGTTTAGCATCTCGAGGAGGATTTAGACTATACTGTCAACAACAGGTGGATGAAAGGCAACTCCATTTCTTCTTCTTACCTAAGTCCAGAGAGGATGGAGGTAATGGACTCGATGAAGATCAGTACATTGAAGCTGAAATGACAGAGGTTGGCCAGTACTAAACCATCCAGATGAGTCTGGTCTAGATGGCATTGCAATCTCTCTGAAGGCTCACAGTGTACTTTTTAGTTACAGGTGGAGACACAGGCATTTTCTGTGACCCGTAGTGCTTTTGCCCAAGTTGGGTTGGTGTAGCAGCTGTGGCCTTTCCTCAGCAGACTTTATCTGGCCACAATTACCTTTGTTTTGATTGCATCCAGATTTTATTATCGTGATGCACTCCATGTAGGGCTGCCCTGGAAAATGGTGTCATATAAAATGTTACAGCCAGACTACCATCTGGGGCAGGCAATAGGGAGTCGTTGTCATTACAATCCTGGAACGACTGTATGGCTGCTTACTTGCTTCTAGGCTTCAAGCAAAAGTGATGGTCATTCTCTTGAAATGATCTGGGACCAGGATACCTAAAGGATCACTTTTTCATCTACCTTCCAGCATAATTAAATGTTTCTATACATGTTTTTCTGTGTGGAAGGTGAGTGGCCATAAGGAAGAGGGCTGTTTCTGTGGTCATGTGCTGGATCTTACTACTTTTAAGCAACAGGCAGAAGCTCTTTCTTTAACCAAGCTTTTGACTGTGGGCTGCAAAAAAGTGGGTTTTAGATATATCTATTTTTATTTATTTTACAAAATTTATATCCTGCCTTTCTGCCCTCACCAGGGACACTAAGATGGCTAACAAATTAAAACTTACATAAAATCACATTTTAAAACCATTAAAATCAACAAAAAAGAACAATACACCATTAAAACATTGATTAAAAACATATGAAGACATAAAAGCAATAAAACATTGGGAAGGAAGGAAGGATCCCTGAGAGAATGTCAAATGAAATGAAAATGTTTGGCAGAAGATAGCAATAGAAAGGGACAGAAGAATCTCCCTGAGGAGAGAGTTCCAGAGTTTGGGGGCCACAACTGAGAAGGCCCTCAGTTGCCACCCACCTAATCCAAAAGGTGAGGGCCTCCAAAGTAGGGCCTTGGTAGATGATTGCAGTGGTTGGGCAGGTTCATAAGGGAGTAGGCAGTCCTTCAAGTATGTTGGTCCCAGATCATATAGGGCTTTAAAGTGTGCGGACTCTTATCTGGGAGAACCGGGTTTGATTCCCCACTCCTCCACTTGCACCTGCTAGCATGGCCTTGGGTCAGCCATAGCGCTGACAGAGGTTGTCCTTGAAAAGGGCAGCTGCTGTGAGAGCCCTCTCAGCCCCACCTACCTCACAGGGTGTCTGTTGTGGGAGAGAAAGATAAAGGAGATTGTGAGCCTCTCTGAGGCTCTGAGATTCAGAGTGGAGGGTGGAGTATAGATCCAATATCATCATCATCTTCTTCTTCCCCCTGAAACTCTTGCTACTGGACTTGAATTGAGCTGTTCTACAGACCCTTACAGTTACTGTCTACTGAAGTCAAGGGCTTAGAAGGGATTGTGCTGTAATGCTTAGATATCTCCAGCTCCTCCTGGTATGGTACATTCCTAGTTTTCCAAAAGTTTTGGGCCAACAGCTGGTGCCAGAAGGACAACCCACCTACAAGTGCATGAAGTTCAGGCTGGTAACCACTCTGCACAGTCCCAGAAGTCGCAATAATGGGGGAGAGGGGTCACGGAAATGCCCTGCTTTAGGGATGGCCAAGTTCAGTTTTCTGCAATATACATACAACAATTTTGGGACTAGAAATGTATTTCGCCACACAAAATAGGCCCTTGAAAGAAGTCAGGCTGTTTAATCAAGTTAGTGCTGTGTAGCATTAACAACTATTATTATACATTAACAAATTATTAGGAACACGGTTATTTTCAAATACCAATAGTGGTGCTACATCCAGAAAAATTGTTAGCCAAAGAGGAGGGCAATTTCCACTGATTTTGTTGGGTCCCTCTCCTACTGATCATGGGACTGGGGAGGATGACCCATCCCCCAGGAGCTACATTTTGGGTGTCATTTGGGGATGAAAGGAAGTCCTGCACAATGGACAGAAATCCTTTCTGTCAGCACAGATTTACTATGTGTCATTCAAGCCGCAATATGCAAATGTGTTATTCAAGCCGCAATATGCAAATATACAATACCTGATCCCCTCGTCCGATGAAGTGTGCTTAAGAGAATGCACGAAAGCTTACGTTCTGAATAAAAATTGGTTGGTCTTAAAGGTGCACTTGATTCCTGCTTTGTTCTACCGCTTCAGACCAACACGGCTGCCCACTTGGATCTATGGGTCAGATGTTCTTCCACATTGGCCTCACAGTCCCAGCAGTGATATTTTCAGGTCAGAGATGCCTGCAGGAATGCAGAGGAACACAGGAAAACCAGCCTTCTGCACACGCAGGATTGGATACGTGCCCAGTCAGAATTAAGTGGATCCCATTTTGAAAACAGAGCTAAAATGGATCCCAGGATTGGCAGGAGGTTGGAGATCTCAGCAGTAAAGCTCAAAACAAAGAACTTCTGCATTTTCCTACAAATCCATGTGTGCATTCCATGGCCAGGGAAAATATATGAACGTAGCCCTTGGGAGAAATTTAGGCCCAATTCATAGGAAGCAGTAGTGGAGTGATCATTTGGCTTTTCAAATTATAAAGGTAATCCCCTGTGCAAGCACCAGTTGTTCCCAACTCTGGGATGATGTTGCTTTCACAACATTTTTACGGCAAGACTTTTTATGGGGTGGTTTGCCATTGCCTTCCCCAGTCATCTGCACTTTCCCCCCAGCAAGCTGGGTACTCATTTTACCAACCTTGGAAGGATGGAAGGCTGAGTCAACCTCGAGCCGGCTACCTGAACCCAGCTTCCGCCAGGATCGAACTCAGGTCGTGAGCAGAGCTTAGTACTGCAGCTTTACCACTTTGTGCCACGGGGCTCTTTTTCAAATTATACAAATCCATAAACCAGTGTATTAAAACCGCAAGCTGCATTTCTAAGAGCAACTGAGCTCACTTTGTGCACAGAACATAAACAGGCTTCTGTGTAAAGCTGCTTAGCATGACGTTGCCTCCACCCATTCGATCGTAACAATTACAAAGTCGTTGAAATTCTGATCGGCAACGACGTTTGGTGCCAATAAAATAGTTGCTGCATGTGCATCTGAATCTTTCAAGTTCGGCTTCTTAGGCATGGGGTGAAGAATTCAGCAGCACAAATGCAAACACGTCAAGCAGTTCATAAAAGAGCCAAATGTGTTTGATTTCTTATGGCTGCATGCATAGCAACTGAGCTTAGTTTTTCCTTGATCATTTGTCTGTGTCAAATAGTAGCTTTATGTCTCATTTTGAGGTTGGCAGCAGTGTTTTTGGTTTCATTCAAAAGAATGCTTCAATAACTTTTCTGCTTTTACCTTTGGACCTATCTCTACAAATTCTGCTATCAGCTCTGTGGAGTTAACAGACTGTAGTGCAGCATGAGAGAGCTGTTAAATGCATCCCCACACACACGGTTTGCACCCATTCACCGCTGCGTCAGATAAGTGTTCCTGTATTCGTATTCTGTAAATGGAGGAAGACCTACTCAAAGTTCCCATATGCAGTTTAAGAGATTCAAAGAAGTTCCACAAAGCTGTCCTGCACAAATCCACAAATCTTTCTCCCCCCCTGCACGATATTTCACTGTCCAAAAGAACAGGAGAAAAAGCTAAGGTACCCTTATATACATTGAGGGATTTGAACCCACAAGCTGATCCCCCTCCCCACAAGCACAGAACACAAGACAGTTTAAATATGCTGCATCTGTGAATATTTGAAACCACTCTGTCATGGGACCACTGAATAGTCAGTCTAAAATAATGCTGCATTGCTGGGGCAGACTAGATATACATCTGAACAATGCAGTGCCCTAGCCAGGAGGGAAACAACACCAGATGCAGGACACAAGTACAGTAATTTAACTCTTTACATCTAATTAGGCATAAATAGAGTCTCAAGTGTAATTAAGACAATATGTTTAAAAAATTGTGGAAAAGTGGCCTTTTTAAAACTAGTTTTGTGAAAATACTGGAGAATTCTTTACAATGTTCTGTGATGTTTTTCCCATTCTTCCACTATTAAAATTTATTTACTCTTTCCAGCTTGTACTACACAGGAAAACAGGATTGCACACTGACCTGTAACCACTGTTTATCGAGTGGTCTTCTGTGCAGGCAACACTGCGCTTTCACAGGCTGACCAGAGAGGAGCTAGTAAGCTATTTTGAGAAATTTCTAGAGCCCCAGGAGCGCTCCCTCTCACTTCAATGTGTGTAGTTTTCTGTCCAAATGGTCATGTGACCTGGGGGGAATAGTCCTTTTGCCATCGTAAGGCTTTGAGCCAAAGCCAGCAGTTCACAGTGGGGGAAAGGAGGGAGGAATGTGTGCCTGCATAGAAGTCCACTTGATGAATAGGGGTTACAGGACAGTGCAATCCTGTTTTCATCCTCATGGCTTCTGTGCAGTCCCACATGAAAGAACAGCAAGTTCACTCACCATGGAAGAGGATGTAGGCTGGATCAGCAGAAAAGTGATTGTAACACTGCTTTCCCCACAGCTGCCTTGCTCCTGGAATCAATATCCATTGAGTAAAGACAGATAAAAGTTGAGGACATTGACCATGTGGCTGCTTTGCACACATCCATCATGAGTAATCTCGAAGAGAACAATGCAGAAGAATCCTTGGCCCTTGTTGAGTGTGCAGAGACATTAATTGGACAGCTCCTACAAGGCACAGTGTACACTGTCTTAATTGCAGGGACTAGATAAAGCCTGTATAGAGGCAGTTTTACTTCTATTACAACCTCTGAAGAAAACAAGTTCTATCCCTCCTGAACTCTTCTGTTCTTTTAAAATAAAATAGAATAGCTCTCCTAAAGGCTAGTGTGTATGATTTTTTTTTTTTGCTAAATCATTGGGGGATGGGGGGAAACAGAAAGAGTAATGTAGGTAACCAAGTCAAGTCGTAGTCTAAGAACTACCTTTTCCACATGAAATTTTAGAAAGGGAGGGATGCAGCACAGACCACTGAGTTCTGCTACCCTTTAAGCTGATGTATTGTATTAAAGGAAAGATAACTCAGAAGTAGCCATAGACTCAAATGGTTTATAAAGAAGTCTCAAAAGAACTAGAGACAAACTCCATTGAGGGACAGAACTAGAGAAAAGCTCCACTGATTGATCAAACTTAAGCTGGAAAGCTTTAAAGATTAAAAAATAAAATAAAATAATATGGTCCAAAAGGATTAAGAGACAGAATTGAGTAACGTATGTTTATGTTTATAATGACCCAAGGTCAGAAATGTTAAGAATGAAAACATAATTATATGCAGACCACACCAAAACAAAAGTATATAAGTAATTTATATTTAACAATGTAATACCTGTTTAACAATTTTATAGGTAGAAATATGTTATTTGTCATAATTCATTAGACAATACTGATCATTAATGATGGTTTCTTTCATGCATTGATTTTTGCTCTCCTGTTGATCCAAATATGACTGTTTATGTATATATACGGTGGTATTTCTATCTTATATTTGTTAATGTTTGCTTATACACACACACACACACACAAAATTTCCAGATGTCCCAGATGGCATCCTATTAGTCCCCTCCACACACACATTCTGGACTACCATGATGTCATATGGGGGGGGGCGGAGAAAACCTACAAAGTGTCTGGGGAAGGAGGAAGAGGGAAAGGAATATGGCAGTTTTTGAAAACTGTACGCCTCTCAACCAAAACCCTGACAGAACATGTCTGCATTTCAAGGCCTGCAGAATTGTGTGAGGTCCCGCAGGGTCCTGGTGTCATTTGGCAGAGAGTTCCATCAGGCTGGGGACAGGACTGAAAAGGCCCTGGCCCTGGTCGAGGACAGCTGGGCCTACCCCCAAGGGCCAGGGATCTCCAGTAAATTGTTATCAGTGGAACATAAAGTTCCCTCTTGCTCCCACATGGGCTCTAGGAAACACATTGGTAGGCACCACGTTAGAGACGACTGCTCTAGGTTAGCAGATAATCCAGCTTGTTCACTTACCCAGGCAAAGCAGTTAAATTTGCCATTTGGATTTATAATCCTGTGAAATCATCAATAGAAGAAATACAAACAGTTTGTGCAATACACTTTATTTTCCTTTTACCTCTGCAGTCAGTCTTTGAGTAATCATTGTGTAAACAATAGAATGGAATGAAATTACATTGAGTTGTATGCAAATGGCTCTAGAACACCTCAAACATTTATGACAAGGCATTATAAATAACTTTTAAATAACATATCTGCCATTCTTTTTGCCCCTCCCGTATGTCAGAGAGAGATGCCGTTTATCTATGTTTAGCATGGAAGTGGCTGAACATGGCAATGTCCAAGAAACCCACCTCCTGAAAAATATGCTTCAAATTAGAGAATCCATCTAATGATTTACTAGCTCCAAAATATCTATGCCACAGGTTAAGCATATGACTACTTCTGTCAAAAGTATTTTTTTTAAAGTCTGTAACCATTTTATTTCTTTTTACCCTTAAGTCATTGCACAAAGCCCCTTCTCCTTTGCACTCCACCATGGTGTTCTGCAGAATTTCAAGTAAAGCTTAGATTCTCTTCAAGTTTTTTTAAATTGTTATAACACAAAAATTCCTAAACTTTTAGAGATAAGCCAAATCAGAGATGGGCAAAGTAAAGGCATATTTTAAAAGCTTAATGGCAACTGTTTATAAGAAGTTTTCGGCTTGTAGACTTCCCCCCCCCCCCCACCCCCAACAAAGCAGAATTCAGGCCATATTCTGTTTCAAGTCTGATACAGCAAACCTTTCTCATTACTCAAGAGATCTCGATGTGGTAGGTCTAGAATTGAGATGAGCTCAGATTCACAAAGCTTCAGGCACAGTCTTAGATCAGTTAATACCCACAAGGCACCTCCCACACCCTCCACGACCAGATGATGGATTTAAAAAAAGACACACAAACCAAAACAAAACCAAAACTAAAATGCCTACATCAGTTCAAAAAACTAGGAAAGAGAGCAACAAAAGCTTCAAAGATGAACCTGAAACTCTCTTTGAAAATTAAAAAAAAACAGGTTACCTGTAAGTAGCACATAATCAAGGAAACAACAAAAAAAGATATAATCGATTTCTTATAGCTAGGCTGTATAATGCATAAATATAAGGAAAGAAAAAAAAAATTCACAGTTTTTTTTTTCTTAAAACTAGAATTCAAGTTTGGCTAATAAATTCTAGCATTTGTAAATTATGTTCAGTTCTACCTACAACAGAAGAGAGTCAGTATTACCCCCCTAAAATAGGTTGTTATTGATTTCTTTTTTCCTTTTTAATTAAAGAAGAAAAAGCTCTGATAGAAAATGAGTGCATTTCCAATTCGTCTGCTTTCACTTCAGGGAAATCCGAACTTGATTGCTAGAAGAGAGACATTTAGTAGTTTCTGGAATGGTAGCGAGAGCAGGATAGCGGTGGGCTTTTTGCTTGTTCCAACTTGGTGAATCGCCGTAGAATGAAGCAGGTCAGAGTGTGGTGCTCGGATTTTTCCTTCGCTAATGAAAGCTGGCCTCTTTGCGATCTCGCCGTTCTGCTGGGGGTCAGGTGGTTGGCATCAGCTGACACTTAACTGAGCAAAGCCAATCAGTTTTATCTCATCCGGGATCTCGGTGCCATCACAGCCGGAAGCCTGGAAATGCATTGGGAGAGGAGGGAGGGGGAGAAAGAAGGGGGGAGGGAACAAACAAACATTTGTTATTTGTAAGGAGACCTACTTCTTAAACATTATGTGCCACACTTTGCAGACTGGAGAACATCAGGGCTGATCCTGCCAACTTTTAAGACCACTCAGTTCCTTTTCTTTATTACAAACCCTGTGCTACATGGCTACCCGTCATGGCAGTCCAGTGATTTCCAGCGTAGCCTTTTTGGTGGTCCAAAGGGAATTTCTCCTACACTTTTCACTGGTGAAAAAGCTGACTGGATCCAACCCACTATTTTATCCTTGGAAGACTGAATGAACTTCTGAATGAGAGAGCCAGTTTGGTGTAGTGGTTAAGTGCGTGGACTCTTATCTGGGAGAACCAGGTTTGATTCCCCACTCCTCCACTTGCACCTGCTGGCATGGCCTTGGGTCAGCCATAGCTCTGGCAGAGGTTGTCCTTGAACGGGCAGTTGCTGTGAGAGTCCTCTCAGCCCCACCTACCTCACAGGGTGTCTGTTGTGGGGGAGGGAGATAAAGGAGATTGTGAGCCGCTCTGAGACTCTTGAGTGGAGGGCAGAATATAAATCCAATGTCTTCTTCTTCTTCTCAAGCAGAAGAAACAGACAGCAGGTTGGTTGGGCTGATCCCTCGGAAAAAGCCAGAAGAAAGAGCAGCACAATACCTACACGGCCATGGAGAGCCATCTCATTCCCTCCCTTCAGACAAACATTCTCTCTGCTCCCCTCTAAACTAAGCCAAAATAATGTAAAACCAAACCACGTGACTTCCTATTAGTATGAACTGGCTAATCGTTAACCAGATAAGAACTACTATAGGAAAAGAAACAGCTTTGTAATAACAGACTCAATTTGTGATTTACACAGTGCCTGCTGTAACAGGCTAATGCAGAGGTACATAAGCCTGTGATCTCTGAGAAAGCAGCATATAAATATTCTAAATAAATAAATGCCCCTGTTCCCATATCGCAAATGACAGCCAGCTAGTCAACAAGTTAGAAAGAGGCCTACAGAGACAGAGAAGCTGGCTACACCTATTATCCATTTTAAAGCACCATCCTAGCAACTGGGGTTCTTCTCTTAGAAAGTATGATCTCTAGCCTCATTAGGTATAGGTTGGCTGCTAATATCCTCTTTTTGGGTAAGCTGCTCAAGTCCAAATGGCTTTGAATGAAACCCATTCTCTAGACTCATTCCAACTGGATTTCAGTCTCAGCTTCAAACCAGAGACAACTTCGGATGCCCTAACGTCAGGAACGCAATGGGGGATGTTTGCAAGATAGTTTTCAGTACTGCTGACCTTGTTACCAGCATTGGGAACTGTGTACTCCGCTGGATCCATTACCTGGCTAATTCTTTCAAGAAAACTGAGATGGTAGAGTTTTGTTTGGCACCATGGCTATTACACAAAAGCGCTGGATATGGTCCAATTCTTTCTTGCATCCTATTTTGTATCTATATGAAACTGTTGGGAGAAGTGATCAAGAGACTTGAATGTGATCTCTTTCCTTTCCATGTGAATCAGGTGGGGCTGTCAATGGAATGTATCAGTTTCTAGATAAAGATCAATAAAATGAAGTTCAGCCCAGGTAAGAATGTAGTGTTGGCTGGTGCTAGTGTTGATTCTTGAGCTGAGAGACAAGGTACTCCGGATGATCCTGGACCACCACCACCCCCAGCAGGTTTACAGCTTGTAGTCCGGATCTATACCTGGATGCCTTAATTTTGTCTGTACTTTGCAATGCTGTTAGATCAACTTTAGCTGGTTCAACAGCTGCAGCATTCCTCAAGGAATGTCATCTAGTTTCAGTGGCCCATATTTTTATCCTCTCCTGATTAGATTACTATAATGCACTCTATATGAGGTTGCCCTTGAAGACCGTTCATAAACTTCAATCGGTCCAAAATGCAAATAGCAAGACTTCTAGCTGGGATGGACTACAGGAAGCAATTCAGGGCATCAGTGCTGGGTAACATATGGTAGCACTAGGGCTATCTTTTAGAAAAGGGCTTGACCAATGTATTCATGACAGTTTGATGGGCAGAAATAATATTAAGCTGTTTTCTTTACATTAAAAAAGGCTGCATATTTAATAATATACCTTCTCCACCCATGCCCAGCCCTAAGCAATTTCCTATTGAATACAACTGTGTTAATGTAGATGACCTTCATTAACAGTGAAGTGTGCATTTATTTTATCAAGAAGCAACATCTTTTGATCAATACTGCTAATTAAATCAATAGCTTGAAGGCATACAACTCTTCTCTCGCTATTTAGGGCAGGTTAGCCTTCTGAAAAATAAGCCACAGATGTCCGACACTTTAAACAGAGACTAATATGTTTGTCAAGAACACACATTTAACACTTCAATTAGCTATTCTCTGTGTGTGTATCGACTACTCCCGGAGAATTAATATACTAATTGTTCTGGGAACATGTGCCTTTTTAAGCCCTCTTTTAAGCAGACTTTTACTTCAGGCAGGGGGTAAAAAATATTTATTTCCCACTTTAGAAGCAGGTTTGAAAGGCAGTAATAGTTAGACTGTTGGGAGACCTGGGTTCAAATCTACACTCTCATGAAATAGGCCAGTCATTTCTCTTAGCCTAACCTACCGCACAAGGTTGTTGTGAGGATAAAATGAAAGCATGCACCCCATCTAAGCTACAAGGGGGAAGGGACGGTTTCATTCACATGCTGCCACTATTTAGTCGTATCCTATAAGGTAGACTTGGATCATCCCCAAGATATCTGCGCTCCTACTAGATTTTTGAAAGCCTTTGCTGCAAGTAAAATAGCTTTTTACAGCTTATACGATACTCTGAAAAAGTATGTGTGCCTACGTGCAACGTTTTCTGCTAAAAACCACGTTAGTTTCATACAATTTGATTACTTTCTATAGGTAGGAGCTAAAAAATGAAGAAATAGTTTTATTAGTAGAACATTTTAAAAAGACCACATCTAGTGCAGCCCACTCAGGATATATATTGATTATGATGCTCAGTGTTTGCTGCAACAGATGTGCTCTGTTTGGTCTTCTGGTATTTTAATCCCTTTTATGTATAAATGGAAATAGTAATTTACATATTACAACAGAAAGTCTTGCAATAAAGTGCTGAAAGAAGCCATCTATCAGAGGTTTAAAGACCTCTCATTGCTATTTAGTGGCTCACCACCTCCCCATTGGGTAGAGTTTGCAGGACTCCAATTGGAAGATGTACTCCCAATTAATGTTTCATTAATATGGCGGCACATTTTCCCCTCAAGACCTGTAGAGAAAACAGCCATACAGAAGATACATATTTTCAGTCTTCTTCACCCCTCACCACTTCAAAACGCTGTGCTGGATCCTATGAACTGCCAGCAAAATGCATTTGTAACCTGGCATTCCACAAACTCTTGTGTGAATTCCTACATTAGTGCTTGTACAAATCTTTTGTGCAACGGCTTTGCCCAATGTGTGATGGACAGGGTAAGTTCCGCTTCTCCCTCAGAGTGACCAATCAGAGCTGACAGAATGTTGGGGAGAGGGTTGGAAAATGGCAGTTAAGAACAGCAGCTGGAGTTGAGGGAGAGAAGTCAAATGCCTGACCGAGGGGAACTACGCAGAAGAGCTGCTCAGAAGCAGGCTAAATATAGTCAATTTGTAACTGAAGGATCCTCATTGCAAGAATAGGATCTTAGTTCAAAAGTTCAATGGTAGCCAAACGTTACTTATACCTCCGTTTCCTCAGTGTTATGGCCATACCATAAATAAAAGTTAACTTCTTGTTTTGTTTACACTACAGGCCACATGTCTAAGGAGAAAAAGCGGACACGCAATTTCAGTTCTCAAACTGAACATGCATTATAGGATATGAATAAATAGTGGCAGCACGTGAATGGAACAGTATTTGAGCCCCAATCCCAACAAGTGGGTAAGGGCTTGTTGTTAAAGGGAGCTGGGCTACGCTGTCTGTGGATGTCTCTGTGCATGAGAGAGAGGACCTGAGATGTGCAATGCTCATGGATCTCTGTATATTTTAAAAGAGACAAGAAGGGTGGCAACTGTAACGTCCTGACCTATATGGGACCTGAGAGTTTTAAGAGAGTGATAGGCACTCTGTGTGAGTGCAGAAGGGGTGTCACAATGACTGAACTGAGGGTATCATATTTTGGTCACAGGAGGAGAAGGCAAGAGTCACTGGAAAAGACAATTATTCTAGGAAAAGTTGAGGGCAGCAAGAAAAGAGGAAGACTTGACATGAAACTGATTGATTCAACAGAGGAAGGAACAGCCCACAGTCTGCAAGACCAGAGCAAGGCTGTTAACGACAGGAAGTTCTGGAAGTCATTAATTCATAGGGTCGCCGTAAGTCAGAAGTGACTTGATGGCACTTAACACACACGCACACAGAACACCAATTAGTCTTTGCATTTGCTGAAGTTTACTGTTGGCTGGATCTAGTTTGACTACTCCATCACAAACTGTTTTGCCAGCAGAGGATATTGAGGACCCCTGAGGCGAGGGAGGCAGGGAGGGCAAGGAGGAAGAATGATGACACAAACTAGATTTGGGGGTGGGGAATAACCACAGCTTTTATTGAATACAACTGCAGGAGCATTAGCGCAGGAGATCCTGTACCAGGCGACCTGTGTGATATACCCTATCCCCATATCTCACCTGCTGGGGAGAAACTGCAGAGTGACAAGCCCCGGGATCCACATGAGTGCAAGCTACCATGTGGCTCTCTTGCCACCTGGTGGTTAAAGCCAATCAACAGTCCCAAGCTGAACATGGCACCCCCCCAAGACGCCTTTTAGAAATGTCTCCAAAACAGGCAAGGCATAGCCTCCTTGACCAGCAGATCCATCCCAATGCCCAAGTCACCCAACCAAGCTGTGAAGAATGTGCAGTGACATGAAAAGCAAGGTATACCGAAATGCAACTTGTAACAACTGAAAATGAGGGGTGGGTGGGAGGAAGAGTCGGAACCAATTGATGGTGAGGCCGCAGCAGCAGCCTGACTAAATAGGGAAGGAACAGACCACAGTGAGAACTCTGAACTCCAGTTCTGCCTGGAGCTCCACCCCTCCCTGGCTGGCCCAGGGCTGCTGCGGGAACCATGCCCTCCCCCCCCCAACTCCACATGGCTGGCTTGGAACCAGCAAAAAGGTCTCCCTCTGCTCACTCCCAGCACTGGGCCACAAATGCAGCCCCTTGGTAACTGCTTCTCTGCACTCACATTGGAAAGCTGCAATTGCTAAGGCAACTGATTCAATACCAAAGCCTTGTGTCTATTTCAAGTAATCTGATTCCAATCTAAAGTTATTTCTGCAGCAAACCAATTACATTTATGGTTTACTGGCTCTGCCAGACTACTGAAACACTGCCTGGTCATGCATGGCCATTGGTGCATTGACGGCTTTGCTCACTTGAGCTATTCTAGAATCATTTCCCATTGCACCGTCCAACTGCCCATTTATCTTCCATGATCCCTGATTCCTTTCCACCCCAAATAGATCACAATAACTCAGCTCTACTGGGAAGCTTCATTAGAGCGCTGCTTGGGTCCATTTTAAATTCATGTACACGGTGAGACTGTGTTGTCAAGGAGCAATATAATAGTTCTCAACTCCAAGATTCACAATTTTGCTTCTTACAAAATGTAGCACTGAAAAGGTAGTGTCACAGCAGGAATCTTCACCTGTACAACATTCAAAGAAAGCAAAGGAATGGAGCACCAATTGAATCCTCTGGTTTTGTTGAAAGAAAAAGAAAATCCCATCACTACTTCTACGCCTCTTCCGAAGTGGAGTGGAACACTGTGACCTCTACCTTCATCACAGGCAAGGGCACTGCTACTTCTTTGTATGTCAACGCCACAATAAATTCAACACACCAGAGATGCATCTGAAAACTGTACACCAGTTACAAGTTCTTAACTTAGGCTGGTTAATGTTCTTAACACATGCTGATTAAAAGAAAGGATACATGTCTCCAATATCACGAAAGTCATAAAGAAATCCAATCATGTTGTACCATCATATTAGCAATTACATCCCTTCCTTTCAGAGGGATAAGCTCGCATAACCATAGCTCGAATAACCTTCTTAATATCGCTCTCAAATTCATAAATGTAGGGCACTGCCTGGCCCAAAATGAAACAAAATTGGCGCCAGTCAGGAACAAGCCAATTAGGAACAAGTAGAGCGCTTGTAAGAGAAGAGTAAGAGCAGCTGACCATCTACTACCCCCTCCATGCCCCAGAGAGATGAATAATTTAGGGCACTGAGTCTCCCAAAACTTATTGACTCACTCTTGGATGAATCCAATCAACACCCAATCTTACTTCCCCTGCACCCACTTACTTTAATAATCCATTAAGTTATTGTTTTTCTGGAAAATGGATCAACCTGCCCCAGGGTACATTTTGCCCCTACATCTGGTGCACCCTGCTTCCCAGCAGTGTGTGGGATCCCTCCTACACCCCGACTCTTGTGGATCATCATCTTCTGCTTCACAAAATGCTGGCCATTTTTTCCCCTCTAGATCTACTGCTTCCATGGACTTCTTCAAGACTGGTAAATATTACCCTTCTCTAAAAACCTTTCCCATTTCTTCCCCCATTTTCTCAAAGTTAGGTCTTGTATGTGCAGGGCGGCACCAGGGTTTTTGGTGCCCTAGGTGAGGCCCCCTCGCGCCCCTGACTTCCCTGCCAAGAATTGGCATTGGCCCCCACAGGGTGGGGGCTGGACAGTAAGCACCTGTGCTTCCTCCATTCATCCCGCACCAGGCCGTTCAAAACCTGAAGGTGACCAGCAGCAAGAATGCAGACTGGGCAACCTCCCTACCTTTGGGCTGACATCCCTGTCTGCCCGAGCTAGGCCTACCCGGGCAGACCTGCAACAGGCCAAGAACTGTCCAAGGGTGGAAGGCTGCACGCTTGGGTGGGAGATGAGCAGCAGCAGCAAGCCCGGCTGGAGAGGAGGTGGAGGTGGTGCTCACCTTGGCATGCAGAGGAGCACACATTCCTGAGCAGTGCTCCAATTGGCTGGGCAGAAGGGGATGTGCCTGACACCGATAGAGAGTGGGAAGGGCCAAAACTGCTGGCCTGTTCAGGCTTGGATGATCTTTCCACACAGGTGCCCGGACACTGGTGAAAAGGATTCAGTCTGATGGGGAGGCCGGGATGGGGTCATTTGGTGGAGCACTGCCGCCTGCCCCAGTGCAAGAAGAGGCTGCATGTCCTCCAAGCACTCGAGGCGGAGGAGGGTGAGCAGTGGAGAGGCTGCCACTTGGAAATGGAGGAGACCAACCATATGGAGTCCAAGAAAGGTAGGCCTGAAGGCTGCAGGAGCCACCCCTTCTGCTAGAGAGCCAGCTTGGTGTAGTGATTAAGTGTGTGGACTCTTATCTGGGAGAACCGGATTTGATTTCCCACTCCTCCACCTGCAGCTGCTGGAATGGCCTTGGGTCAGCCTTTGCTATCGCAGGAGTTGTCCTTGAAAGAGCAGCTGCCGTGAGAGACCTCTCAGCCCCACCCACCTCACAGGATGTCTGTCGTGGGGGGAGAAGATATAGGAGACTGTAAACCATTTTGAGTCTCCAATTCAGAGAGAAGGGCAGGGTATAAATCTGCAGTCTTCTTCTTCTTCTTCTTAGGTGGCACCCCAGGCAACTACCTACCTCGCTGACTTGGCAGTGCCAGCCCTGTGTATGTGTTTTTAGTGTATGTGCATGGATTTTTGTCCGTTTCTATTTTGTTTTTATTTAAGTTATCAGCTGAACACTATTTGGCTGAAAACACAAATGTTGCATTTATCACATTTATATGCTGCCTTGATAGCTGGAAGAGTCTCAAAGCTGCTGCTTGTGATGTAGGTGACTCTTAGGACCAACCCAGATGTTACGTTTAACACCACAGGCACTTCTTGCAGAATCAAGTTCCCTGTGAAAACCTGATGCTGAAGGACCAATTTGGATCGAGACTATGGTGCAGGGGAAAAAGGGCTTGAGTCTTCCCCTTGTACTATTTTCCTAGGCCCACCAGCCCCAGGGGCCATTACTTGCTTTTGGGGGGAGGTGGGTTTGGACATGCAAGTGTTCAATGCACATACAGCAATCATGTCCCCTGTGACCCTTCAAGTTGGGAAAACCACGTGAGGAAAGCTGACGCCCGCCCCCCCCCCCCCCCAGCAGTTCCAGTCCACCCTGGGCCCCTGAAACAATTCAGAACTGAGTTCCTACAAGGAACTTGCAGCAGCCATCTGTCTTTCAGTCCCCATGAGGGTAGACATTATATGAAACAACTAGTTTGTGCTTTGTTTTGATTTGAAAGGCAGAAATGAGCTGAGTAGGCTGACAGCAGTTATGGCAACATCTAAGACTTTGGCTCTCAGGGCCTAATCTGTTAGCAGCTTCTGTCCCACGCTCATAAACATGGTTAAAATGACACTCAACATTAAGTGTGATGTTCTCTATTTATATTTCTATAGGTAGCATATAATATTTATATCAAAAGCAGTGTGCCTCTTTATATTAGTTGCCGCGAAGCATGGGCAAGAGGATGCTTTTTTAGTCGTCCTGCCTGTGGGATTCCTAGAGACAGCTGACTGGCTGCTGTGTAAACCAAATGCTGGACTTGATGGGCCTTTGGTCTGATCTTTTTATCTTCAGATTTGTAGACAAACGACTTCCAAGATCAGGAATAAAAGGCAGAAGATGCTGATTATAACCAGATCACAACAGACAAATATATGACTGCAAGTGATGCTTTTAAAAAGGAGTGAAAGGAGGAGGGGGAAATATATACATGGGAGAAAGAAGAGAAACCAGTATTCAGGCACCCCTGAGAGCCAGCATGGTATAGCGATTAAGAGCAGCGGACTCTAATTTGGAGAACTGGGTTTGATTCCCTGGTCCTCCGCATGGAGCCTCCTGGGTGACCTTGAGACAGACACAGTTCTCTCTGAACTCTCTCAGCCCCATCTATCTCACAAGGTGCCTGTTGTGGGGAAGGGAAAGGGACTATGATTGTAAGCTGTTTTGAGACTCCTTAAGGTAGAGAAAAGCACGGTATAAAAACCTATCCTTTCTAACGACTTCTTCGGAACAAGCCTTCAAGCAGAGACTACTCATCAAGGAGAAGGCTCACACACTGACTCCAGAGCTATAAAAATGGCCTTGTATTTATGGAATGGTGAGCACCCTGGACAGGGTTTCTTCTATTTCAGTAGGGAGGGGGGCACACACACAAACTCTGTGTAAGCAGCAGACACCAACACAATGCTGAATAAAGGCAGCATGTAACATGCAGCAGCAGGCAAAGTATTAATATGGTCTGGCCTTTACACAACATGCAGTACCTTCTGCAATTCCTAGACACAGAGCTGTTTACAACAGAAGGATGGGCCTAGAGGCCAAGTCCCCCGACCCACACATCAGTTTTTGTTCTCTCAAGAAAATAAACTATTGTAGACTAATTGGCTTAAATGGTCCCAATGTGAAAACCTTGCCTATGGCCATTCAATAAACTTGAGGCTTCAGCAGTCAAGAGCAGCTGTTAAGCTTGTGGATGTACAATACATGCCAGGCATTACAAGTGCGGCACACTCTGTTTTGCAAATTATTCTTTTCAGCAAGCAAATTAAAAAAAAAAACAGCCCAGGCCATTAAAACATGGGTTTCTGCTTCAGACTGTGCAGTGTAATAAAATGCTGAAAAGGTCAATGCTCAATACAGAAAGGTGGCTAATAAAACATCAGAAGAAAAGCTGGCTCAAAAGACTGGTAATTATGTTCTATTTACTAATATTATTTTGTTGCCAACGTTGCTTTACTTACCAGCTTAAAGGTTAATGTTTTCAAGGCCTTGGGGTCATCTACTATTTTTTGTAAATTAGCAGCAACTGTAGAAAACAAAACATAAACTGAAATGGAATATACAGGAAAAAAAACCATGATACAATCAATAACTGAAAGCCTTTATTCATGAGGAGAAGAATAATGCGTATCTCTATAAGATATAGGTAAAGATGACAGCCCTAAGAATTATTCAACCATACTTCAGAGGAACAGAGCTATTAGACATAGCCAGCTTTATTTCCTTGAATTCCTTGAAAGGTTCTTCATCCACAGGGGAACACTAGAGAAAAACAGATCAAAATTCAAAATAATTTTGCCTTCTGTTCCAACTTTTTCTACAGGTCTTCCTCTGCTAGAATATGTCCATACAAAGGAGATCTTTGTATCAGCTCCACCCCTGTACCCACTCCTTAAAAAGATTGATAATTTAACAGCAATTTCTACCTTGGCTATTCAGCCTGTCATTAGACATTTTACCTGTCATGGCAAACCTAGCAGAGCATCATTAAAAATACTTAACCGAGAAATATCCTCTTTGAAAAGTAGTGAACACTTATGAAAAATAAAGGAAAAACTACAAAACAAATAAAGGAAAACTACAAAATAATAAGAACTCAAGAGAAGCCATGTTGGATGAGGCCAATGGCCCATCCAGTCCAACATTTTGTGTCACACAGTGGCCAACCTCCCCCCCCCCAAAAAAACCCCAGGTGTCATCAGGAAGTCCATCAGTGAGGCCAGGACACTAGAAGCCCTCCCACTGCTGCCCCCCCCCAAGCACCAAGAATAGAGCATCACTGCCCCAGACAGAGAGATCCGACAATACGCTGTGGCTAATGGCCACTGATGGACCTTTTCCATTGAGAGGAAGATGGAACCTTGATGCTGTAGTTAGAGAGACAGAGACCTTGAGTTGAATCCCCACTGTACCACAGAAGGTCACTGGATAACTTTGGCCCACTCATTCCCTCTCAAGCCTAACCCACTTTGTGGATGTTGTTGTGAGGATAAAATTGAAGGACCCATTAGATACCAGTGAAACTACTGAATCCATGACAAATACAAAATTAGAGACTTTGTGGTAAGACTACATGTGATTCTAGATTTTATTATGCAGGTTTAAAGCACTGACATAGTTGATTTTAAAACTATTACCAAAAATTAAAACAATACTATTAAAAGCAAGAGTAGCAGAGACCCAATCATTAAACAGTTGGAGAGACTGAAGAAGGCCCTTAAAATATGTCTCTTAACAACAAACTTGCATTTAAATCCTATCTGCTAATAACAGAGTTGAACTAGACACCAATGTCAGAAGAATCTTGAGGGGTCAGATCTTGGGTTCAGCTTCCCCAGCATCTTGTTTCCAAAAGCAATCAGCCAGCTGTGTGTCTTCAAGGGCCCCAGAAGCAAGTGCATGAAGGAAACAAGCCTCCCTCTGCTGACAGAAATTTGGAAGCTCCATTTAGTTATCATGCAATACTAGCATTTGGGACAAATTAGACAGCAGTGGACTTCTGTGACTGGAACCAAAATAATTAGTTGGTCTTAAGAAGCTGTTGGAGGAAGGGAAGGAAAGATGTGCATTAGGACTGAAGCACTAAGGAAGGAGATGTTAACTCCTCCCTGTGCTCGTTCTCCAACTGAAATTACCCCTCCTATCACATTACTTTCAGCTCTTATGGATGTCCATCTTTCCTGTCAATAAGGGCATTTATGCTCTATGACAGTGTTTATTTATCTTGGGAAAGTATTTCTCTCCTGCCTTATTTCCTTGGTTTTAAGGAGCTATCAGTGTGACTACAAGATGCAGAATACAAAGCATAAAACTCAATCAACAAATAAGAATGCACAGGTTTCAAATATTTAGGAAGTTAAAGCATCTGCAGTATACACAGTATTTCACAAGTGGTCACACCACAGACTTATATAAAGGCATTGTTATTATGAATTTGACTGGTAGATGATGTTCTGCAATTCCAGATCTAGCCATCTTTTGGGGAATTGCAGAGGTATCTTCACAGGATTCTAGCTGTTCCAAGCAATGCTGTCTTCTGCATCTAAGCTGGTGCTACTTGCTCAATGTCCTGAGTGTCCAGGTGTTTCTTGAAATTTCTAGGCACTGTTCCAAGGGCTCCAATGACAAATGGCATGGTGGTCACCTTCTTCTCCCAGAGGTGTTCTAACTCTTCTTGTAGGTCTTGGCATTTGTGATCATCTCCTGTTCTTTCTGCTCTATTTTTATGTCCCTGGGATTGCAATATCCAAACCCTATTTCTCACACACACCCCAATTATGATATCAGGGGTGTTATGCTCCAGATGTTTATCTGTCTGGATCTTTGTTTTCTCATTCTCCATGATCTTGTCTGGTTCAGGCCCATGAATTTCTGGCTGATGTAAACCATACTTCTTGCAAAGATTCCAGTGCAACATAGCTGCAACTCTATCATGATGTTTTTTATACTCAGTTTAAACAATTTTACTGCAGGCGCGGACCATATGACTGATTGTTCCATCCTTTGTCTTGCAAAGTCAACGTTTGCTGTTATCACCGGTCTTCTGAATCTTAGCTTTCATACTGTTCATTTCGAGTGCCTGCTCTTGTGCAGGTAGAATGAGTCCTTCCATTTCTTCAAGTGCTTATTTTGGAGCCACTTCCAGGTATCTTCAATATCAGCTTTGTTCTCTATGTCTTTCAAATATTGCCCATGTAAGTGCTTTTCTTTCCTGCTATCAAAGTGAGTTTTGATTTCCATCTTTTTATAATCTTCACTGGTTTCTGAAACTTTAAGTAAGTCTGCTTTATAAACTTCAACTATAAACTTCTCTTTGCTTTTCTGGGTGCCGTCATTCAGTGCTCGTTTTTCCTCTTCAAATGCTTGTTTAACTTTTGGGAGACCTCTTCCACCTAGTTTTCTTTGTAAGTAAAGAGAATCAACATCACTTCTAGGGTGCAGCAGTGAGTGATGTATTGTCATTACATTGCAAATTTTACTATGTATGCTTCTAATTCTACTATCTTCCAATAGATAATGCAAGCTCTGTATCTTAGAACTGGGACTGCCCATGTGTTAACTGCCTTTACCAGGTTTCTTCTATTTAATTTTGTTCGCAATATATTTTTAAACTCTTTGGCAATAATCCTCGGTTGTATTTTGCTTAACAAGGTTATGTTTGTTGTCAGCTTCCAAAATTCCAAGATATCTGCAGCTTTCTTCAAAGTTCAGCATCTTGATTTCATCTTGCTCAATGTTCTAGCCTCTATTCAATCCTAATGCTGCACAATTGACGAGGCCAAATTCCATTGCTATATCTTTTTATATAATTCCTCTTTTGTCTTGGCAAATCCAAGCCCCCTCATTGGTTGGAACTGGATGGGAGTGTGTTGCATCAACCTCTGGCCAGTCAAACCATCAATCAACCGCTTTTGTGTTGCACTGGCTGACTCTGCTCTCTCCCACCCACTGGTGGCCCCAGGACAGACAAGAATTGGCCTTTGAGGAAACTGCTAGGCAGTGGCTGCTTCTAGGCAACTAATCTTGCTTCACTCAATAAAAAGCAACTGAGCTTGTTCTCGCAATAAATGGTGGTAGAGGGAATCCCTTTCAAGTCCTATTTTTGTCTTTGAGGGAGAACTCATTGTTTGACTCTGCTCCTCTCTCCCGCCTGAGTGGCTGTTGCTAGCCAGCCAAGCTCATTCTGTCAGTAAAAGGCAACCAACCTTGATTCTGGCAATTGCTGCCTCTCCCTACTTCCCATTGGCTAAGTTGCCTGTCTCACTGCTTTCGTCAATTGTTTCTGAAGGCTTTCCAGGGTTATTGTGAGATCCTCCATTTACTTCCCTTTCAGCTATCATCGCCATGGTCATCATCATCAGTCTGTGGGAAGCTGAGTCTTTGAGCAGCTGAAGGGTGTGAGAAGGACCTGCTTAAACCTTTTGATTAGCAGGTTTCCTACAATTATAAGCCTTCCTCAATCCCCTCTTTGGGGAGAAAAGATACTGGGAGCCATGCTGCTTCCATGTAGCTGGGAAAGCAGTTGATATAGGGAAAATTGTGAACAGAAACAGCTACCAACTCCCCATACAGAAGCTACCACCCCCCACACAAACACACCTTCGCCTTTAAAAATTCAGGAGACTGTTACATGCCCCTGCCTTCTAGCATCCAGTTTGGCCCTGGATTTCTTTCTTTCAGGCTGCTACTGATAGATCTTTTGACAATTAAAATCCTGGCACTGAATACAGATTGTTTCTGTAGGAGTACAAACAAGAGAAGGAAGCAAAGGAACAGAGAGGCAACTCACCCAGGTGGCTTTATCTAGCTAAGTAGCAACTCTTAAGAAGGGCACAAGAAAGTGAACAGACTCAAGAACATAAGAGAAGCCAAGTTGGATCAGGCCAATGGCTCATCCAGTCCAACACTCCGTGTCACACAGTGGCCAAAAAACCCAGGCGCCATCAGGAGGTCCATCAGTGGAGCCAGACCACTATAAGTCCCCCCACTGTGCCCCCCCAAGCACCAAGATTATGGAGCATCACTGCCCCAGGCAGAGAGTTCCAACAATATGCTGTCACTAATAGCCACTGGTGGACTTCTGCTCCATATGTTTATCCAATCCCCTCTTGAAGCTGTCTATGCTTGCAGCCGCCACCACCTCCTGTGGCAGTGAATGGCAAAGCCATGATGTTCTGAGATAGGGAAACCAACTCAGAAAGAGCCTACATAGGCAGTGTTTACCTATGACTTGTACCTTTGGCAACTGTTAATGTCTTTCCTTAGTTGCAGCTCACATATCTCATGAATCATGGTGCATTCAGGAACAGAGTGGAAAAGCTGCACAAAAGACCTTCAACTAGATGAATGTATTGAACGTCAGAGGTATGGAAGACAGGGGAATGAAGATATGAAGATATGAAGCTGCCTTATACTGAATCAGACCCTTGGTCCATCAAAGTCAATATTGTCTTCTCAGACTGGCAGCGGCTCTCCAGGGTCTCAAGCTGAGGATTTTCACGCCTCTTTGCCTGGACCCTTTTTTGGAGATGCTGGGGATTGAACCTGGAACCTTCTGCTTCCCAAGCAGATGCTCTACCACTGAGCCACCGTTCCTCCCCATTAATAAGCAAAGAATGATGGAAGTAAAAATAAAATAAAATAAAAGGCAAGCCTTCAGAAGCTTTAGGATATTCTCTTGTGCTTAAACTACAAATGCCACTGCAAATTAGGGAGCTACTGTATGCAGACACTTTGATCTCCCTGTTTTTAATATAAAACAAAACAAGCAACTCCTACATGTTTCGGGGGAAAAAACGCACAGCAAGTCACAAAATAAGCCTCCCTGGGATTCTTCAAAAGAAATAAACAGCTTTAAAAAAAGAAGAAAGAAATGTCCTTAAGCAAGTTCATTCTTAGGTACCTGACTGACATGACTGAATGACTGCAAATGGTCTTTCTGCAGCACTGAGAAATTATGTTCCAGGACACTGTTTTGGTTAACCTTCCCTGCTTTTCTTGGTAAAGTGAACTGCATCAAATCTTGCACACAATTTCTCCTTACTCAGCCTCACCAGAAATCCATTTCATTAAAAGATTTCAGTTTCTCTTGCTTACTAAAGCATGAACTAGTATCTTGGTAGACCCAGGTTTGAATCCCCACTCGTGCCATCGAACTTGGGCCATTCATACTCTCTCAACCTAACCTACCTGATGGGGTTGATGTGAAGATAAAAATGGAGGAGAGTAGAATGATGTAAGCTGCTTTGGGTCCCCATCAGGGAGAAAGGAAGGGTATATATGAAGTAAGTAAATAAATTTGTAAAAGTTCCGAATTTAAAGCCAGCTAGACAACTCCATTATCAACAACTCCATTAGCACTACTGGGGCACTCTCCTTCAAATATATTCATATTTATTTTCTGCTGAGAATCCTTGCTTGTCTGTACAGTTATTTGTTATTTCCCACTGCCTATATTTATGGACAGGCATAATTTTGGAGCTAGCAAATCTTAAA